>NC_139352.1:76284423-76589423 GCF_055883805.1 Amblyomma maculatum | reverse complement strand
ATCGCCTTCGCCTACCGTTGTAGCCAGTAGCTGACTGCGGCGACGTTAGGAGCGTTTCATTTTTTTTCTTCCTGTTGGGGTGGAGATCTCAAGAGTACCTTTAAGATGCACTGCCATTCACTTCCAAATTTTGATCATGGAGTCCTGTTTTGGCGTCATAAATTCGAGTCGAGAGGCGGAAAGTTATTTAACAGTTTTTTCAATTACAATCTTTTTAAGTACGAAATATTTTTGCAGCCGAATAAGTGTACCAGTATAACCCTGAAGAGCCGCGCAATTGGTTTTTGTGGTCGGAACAGACATTGCTGAAGCTCACCCTATAGGGTCTTGTCAAAGATCGACTCCCTCCAGCGCAGAAAAACGCGGGCCAACGCCATCGGATGCTTATTATCCCAAGTGGCTGTCTTTGTACGCTAACATTGAAGATAACCCCAGTCCCTCTTCAATTCTCCTTGTGTACGCTGACATAGAGACTTTTTCTTGCATAAGATCGCTGTAAAGAACTAGCATTTAATTGTCAGGCACAGTTGGTCGACACCACAATGAGATGCGCTAAATTTTAGACTTAATAATTTACTCCTCCTCCTCCTCCTTCTCCTCCTATTCTCTCGTCGTAATGCAGAAAGGGTTGCCTGAAAGATGTGACTCGTCGCTTGCCGCGACAAACATAGCGACAGAACTTGGCGCTAAAGGCACTTGCCAACAACAACAACAACATACGGGGAGACGCCTCTGATCACGATTACTCTAAACGCCGTGCGCGAAATGCGGAGCGCATCAGAACAGCGCCAACGCGCGCCGCGAACGCGCTGTCAAGCCGATACGCGGGGTGTGATGAGGATGGAGCGCGCGAAATGAGCCTGCATAGTATGCACATGATGTGTGTGGCGCGAGAAATGCAGTCCACCATTCCTGACGTTCCCGCTCGCGATTATTATGGCGGGCGTGATGTGATGTAGTGTGTGAGAGGCAGATTGTCCTCTGCCATTGCACCTGACGTGAAACGCGCTGCATTCCCCACATACTCAGGCAGGCGTCCAAATGGCCCCGAGCCTGAAATGCACCCCCGGTATAGAAGGAGAGAGGGAAGGGAGAGCAAAGGGTGAAAGTAGGGGGTTACGCAATGAGCCGTACGCCGGCGCTTGTTTTGATGTTTCGCTGCTGGAATTGTGTCCCGCTCCCGAGAATGTTTGTTTGTTCCACAGCGGCAAGATAAGATCGGCGATACCGCTGCCTCAGTTTAGAAAACAACGGTGTAAACACGGTGGAGGGGGAGCTGAAGACTCGCGCTTCTTTATAAAGCGCTTCTATAAGAAGGATACCTATGTTTGTTTTATTTTGCCTCATTTCTTTTTGCGAAAGGCAGCTATACAGGTTAACGTGCTTTTCTGCGCTCGGCACTGACACACTCTGACCGCACCGTCGGCTTTCCAAGGACGCCAGCAGTGATGCGACGAGCAGGGAACACCGCCCCGTTTACAACATTGTCTTTTAGTAGTGGGTGTTCTGCATTAGAAAGCTTCTGAAACAGTTTCTTTCCGTTTTTGCATTTGGCTCCTATCTAATAATAATAATAATAATTGGTTCACAGGAAGGGGAAATGCACAGTATCTGTCAGACGTGTCTGTGGACACCTGAACCGCGCCGTGAGGGAAGGGAGGAAGTGGGAATTAAAGTGGAAAGAGAGAAAGAGGGGCTGCGGTATAATTTCGACCACCTGGGGATCTTTAACGTGCGCTGACATCGCACAGCACACGGACGCCTCTTCGTTTCGCCTCCATCGAAACGCAGCCGCCGAGGTCGGGTTCGAACCCGGGTATTCCGGACAGTAGTCGGGCGTCTTACCACTGTACCACCCCGGCGGGGCTGGCTCCGATCTCCTGTATGCGTTTTTATTTCAGACGGAAGGCTCAATGAAGAAAATAGCGAATTATATCGGAATTGTGGTATGGTATGGTATGGTATGGTATGGTATGGTATGGTATGGTATGGTATGGTATGGTATGGTATGGTATGGTATGGTATGGTATGGTATGGTATGGTATCGTACGGTACGGCATGGTATGGAATGGTATGGTATGGCATTGTATTGTATACTGTATGGTATGGTGTGGTATGGTATGGTATGGTATGGTATGGTATGGTATGGTATGGTATGGTATGGTATGGTATGGTATGGTATGGCATGGCATGGTATGGTATGGTATTTTATACAGCCATAGCTCCATGGATTGTTGAACGGCACTGATATCTAACAGGCGCTCTTGGGCTTCGCGTCCATCTAAATGCGACGGCATCGGTCGGTACTCGATTTCGCGTCCTTCGGGCTGAGCAGCCGCATGCCAGAGGCTCGAAGCCAGTGGTCCACTCCGACGGGCCCAAATTAAATACTAGTATAGACACTGTGGCGAAGCTATTTTATTAGTGCTGCAGTATGACGTCAGACCTCCGAATGCATCCACTTGTAGATTTAAGACACGCAACTAATGACCTTAGTTCGTGGAGGCACACTAGAGAGAAAATGACACTAGCCTGAACCGATAGATCGGTGCTTATGCTATAACGACAAAAATGTTGCCACCAGAACAGGGTTATACATGAGCTAGACAAGAAAAAGAAAAACAAGTGAAACACAAGTGCTGCCGCAAACGTGTCTGCAGACCAAGTTGCTGCGCGTCGAGACGTACAGTGGAATGTTGGGCTCGGATCTCACGGGCTAGGCTATAACACCTATATGACTTTACAACAATGGTAATCACGGAGTGGTTTTGGGTCGTGAAATCACAATAGTTAAAAAAAAATGTTTTTTCTTGGCAATAACAGCGTATTTCGTTTCTGGGAAAGCATTAGTTAAGGCAGAAAAGGCTGTAGTAACGATTTTTACTGCGTTGAAAGTTGAGCTGGGTTTTCCTTAGTTTTTGCACATATCTGGCGAGGACTGCTCACAAACACTGGACAGCGCATTGTAACAGCGCCAACAACAGTGCACTGACGGATGCACTGCGCGGTTTCCGTCCTCACAAGTGGGCAGCAAAAAATAAAATAAAGTCAAATGAATTCGGAAAACGTCTGTGCACTCTTCGCGCGCCATTAGGCATCGGTGTACGTTTGATGTTAAACAAAGTTATACACTGTATAGTCTCATCCAGTACCGATGTTTATCAGCGCGATCACGGACAAGGGGTGAAGAGCAACAATGGATGCCTATGTAGACGCCACGGTAAATCTCTTCCGAAAATACAGAACGTTTAAATGGTTCTGCAAGAAGCCAAGGGCACAGAAAACCCTGTAGGTGTGCCCATATTTGCAAGGATGCTATGGCGTATGCATAGGCTCTCGCCGTCTCTGGGCGAGTCATTATGTGGCCGCCATCAAGCAGCGAGCCCCCCGGGCGATTAATCTGTACATGGCGGCGGACTGGCTCGGGTGCGTATAAACCGTTATTAGGGGTATAATTGACGCCCGAATGTATGGCTAAGGATTGCATGCTCCATTTTGGCGGTGATGGCGACATTCGGCGTGGCCCTGTGCAAGTTTTCTGCTTACAGGCAGACGAATGTGCCTTTTTTGATGGCTGATTTAGTTTCGGTGTTAGTCACCTGCTAAGTTTCGTAGTGCAGTGACTGTTCCTTAAACCTTTAACGCTCTGGCGTTCTTTAGCCCAAGATGTCCTTGTGTAATTAAAACCCACCGTCGTCATCATCATCATCATAAACCTCTAATACGCAGCATTACCAAGGAGAAACAACTCGAAAACGCCAAGTTTTGATCTTTCGATCGGTTTCATTTTGTTTTGTGCCAATGCATGTTGTTTAAACGTATATACAACAAAAATGTGCGTTGCTCTGATTTCGCTGTGTTGTTGTAAAGGGAAACTATTTAAGTCGAGCTGACCAGCCTTCGTACCTTTAGACGCCGTTGAGAAACGAATGACTGTTAATTGGCACCACACGGGGACACTGTAAGACCACGAATATCTTATTTCGCTCTCTTCAAAAGCGAGTAAAGAAGCAGACTACTTCAGCCTAACAATGGCTTGTGAACGTAACATTACGAAGAGCAAATAACTCCCCACTTTGCAGTTTTGAAAAAGTAGCGTAGCCAGAATGTTCTTCTTAGAACATCGCGACGAAGACGACGAAGGCCTCGTGTATGTAGGACGAGCACGGGGTGTTCATTGCCGAGCCCGTCTTCCTCGGGCGAACCGAGGAGGGCATCGGCGATGGTGCAGATGGCGGGGCGAGACAAAAGGACGATTTTATTTCTAACGGTCCGCTGCACCACCCGCCGCTCCTCTGCAACAGGGCCAGCACACTTGCACCGAACGGGCTATAACCGAGCCTTGGCATGGACGCGCGATCCCACCCACCCCTCCGTACGTACGCAATCGTTTCGGGGCGTTCAGTGTGACGCTCAATAACGCCGCCTGGACGAGACAATGGAACCCCGAAAAAAGAATGCAGGCAGCTTACCACAGCCCTTCCTTACCGCGGAGGACTGTACTTTATCGGCCTCAGGGATCTCGAAGCCAAGGCTCGTGTGTATTTATACACGCATACACAGCAGCGGAGGGAGCCAAACATTGCTTGGGCAACGAAGGGTTGCGTGCGATACGCAAGGTGGCTGTAAGGTGCGTGGAAAGAAATAGAGGAAAGAGAGAGGGGGGAATGTTAGTAAGAAGCAGAGAAGTTTCAAAGACCCCGGACCAGCAACCAGCGCGACAGCAGCCTTTGCGCGCGTGCTCGCATTCCACATAGCGTATTCACGGCTCTGCACGCTAACATCTGGAGTTTCGCGCGCCCACTCGATGATGCACTTGTCTCGCTTCGCTCTCCCCCTCTTTCGAAGTCTCTGTTTCTTTTCGCAACGTGTTGCGTGCAATGCTCTTCGAAGGCGCTACGGCCGTTGGCATCTTTAAGATGGCGCGTCCTATATGCGGAGCCCTGAGTAATGCCGCTGTGGCCAACGACGACGACGGCCATATGTCGCGCTCAGTAAAAACGCGATGACGTCTTCGAGGCGGAAAGACGAAGGGTAAAGAAAGGAGTTCGTCGGGACAACGAACGGCCTTGGTGCAGGAAAAGTATGCAAGCGGGGGACTAGAACAGTTGGTTGTTTTGGCAAGGCAACGATGAGCTGTTTTGACCGCGGTGCACCGCTCCTTACTGGGCCTCACACAGAATGCTGCAAAGCGCTTGTTTGCATCACAGCGGCTGGCCCCGCTGAGTCTTCGGGCAAACAAACAGCGCGCTTAATTCTGGCACAGTTTTGTGGAGAGGCGCGGCGACGTCTTTGTGGTACAAGGCAAGTAGGTTATACGAGTAACCGCCTTTAGTAAGATCAAGTTTGCTTCGATTGCACGCGACGTGTGTACACAGAACACTTATTCGCGGAGTATGCATCTGACAGGCCAACGAAGAAGTGAAAGAAAAAACAAAAAGTAGCGCTAACCGCCGTGGCTGTGAGTCGTGATCACCGTGGTCGTGATTCACGAAACGAAGCGGCGTCAATACAACGTTCGCTGCGTTACGTGACCGTGTTGCAGCGGCGCATTTTGTGATGCCATTCAGGGTCGTGAGCTGCTACTAATACAGAGAGCATAACGGTTTGCGTGTCAGGAGGACGGCACCCCTTTCTAAGCACCATTGAAATGTATAGCTATATGCGGCAGCGCTGCACCGAACTGCTAAGTGAGCGCGGTAAGTTTCAGAGAGACCGTTGAGGAAAGGCCTGCTATGCCATAGTGTGAGACAAAAAGAAAAGAAGAAAAAAAAGATAGTAAACAAAGCGGCGGGAACTGCAAAAGCGTGCGTCGCTTTCGGATCGTATACGAGAAACACATTGGACCCGACGTCGTTTCCCTCTTTCTTCTCTGCTTATTTCTTTTCTTGCTCTCTTTATTCGCACTTTCTCTGCGTTTAGGTTGTTTTCTTTTCTTCGGGTTACGTCGCGGCGGCGGTCAGACCGCCTTGAACTTGAGCGGGTAAATTTAGTCAGCGGCGGCTGCGAAGGGGGCCCGCCGCTGATGAAACTTGTTTACTGCGAGACAGTGTCGCGCGTTCGAAGAAGGAAAAAACGCGGCGCCTGCGTGAAGGTGGCTGCTGCGCCCGTGCTGTCGCTGAGATTGAAATGTAGTTATGGCTTAGAAGCTGGCTCTTTTGGATGGCGTGTCTTCTGCTTGCTTAACTTGACTGCGCTGGATCAGAAAATACGAAGCCATGTACTGCCCAGTAAAATAATAATAATAAAAAAAAAACGAGAGAACCGTTTCAAAATACGACAAAATATTCTGTAGTTCTGTCGCAAACATCAGGTTTTTCTGTAGTTGTGTAGTACTTTTTTCTAATTCTGTAGTTTTTCTGTAGTATATTTCTGTTGTCTGTAGTTCTGTAGCATTTTTATCTTGTAACTACAAAAATTTCTGATGTTAGTTACTACAGAACGTTCTGTTGTCACAACAGGTTTCCCGTGAAAAACCGCACAGGAATTCTGCCGTAACAGAAAATTTTCTGTATTTTTCCGACTGGGTGTAGCCATTTTTCCTTTTCATTTTTTTTTTTTTTTTTTTTTCTGGCTATTATATCGCATTCCTCTCAGTCACAGGAGTCATCGGCAGCTTCCGGCTGCAACTGGCACGTGGCGTCGGTCGAGCCAGTGGGGAAGGGTGGGAAGAACAAAGTAAATTAGGGAGTAAAGTTTGAATTAGTTCCAGCTTCGGTTTAATGCACGTTATACGTTTCTTTGCCAGCGGAGGCGCCCTTTTCGTATGTAAAAATATGACACGATGTGCTGCAGCTAACTGAACACGATATTCGTTAATTCATTGTAATGATAATGAGCTTTAGACGGGCACTCAGCACAAAGTCTGTCGTCCTAGAAGTCTTTGGAGGCGAGTCTCGCGCATACCTGAAGGGAAAACAGTTCATCTGCCAAGTGCACACTGTTCAGATAAGGTCACGTTTCTTTTGACTATAGTTTTGGACCAAAAACGTCGGTTCAGTCGTAACGAAGCTACTTTTCTTCAATTCTTCAAAGGAACACCGTGCTAATTTTCATACAAGCCTTATACCGAGCATCCATTTATGTTAAATTTGCTCAGTAAATAAATAAAAAAAGAAGCGTGCGACTAAAAGAACGTAACCTGCACATTGTGCCGAGTATAGCGGCTGCATGTAGTTAGGTCCAGGATCTATCCAACGTTTCACGACGCGGTTATGAGTCCGTGGCAGAAACCATGGTTTCAGCCTATCACTAGCCAAGCCGAATACGAAACTTTCCCTCCAGTTATTCCAGCATTCTCTTGGTGGATGCGCTCCTTAAGAAATTCGCATACACAGTTGAGACACTTTCCTTTCTGGGCAAATTTGAGAAACTCCGTGAGCCAGATACCTTGATTGAATGTTTATGAGGCAAAAACAACTGTATATTTGTTGAATAAGTGACTTTTTTTTTCGTCTTGTAAAGCCGGTAAACAACCTGTATATTGATTTGTTTTTTCTATGTACACACAGGAAGAACATTTAGAGAACAAGACAGCAACGAGGTGCAATTAATATTCGTATTTTCGGAAATAAAAGCGCTACGTTTCCAGCCAACTTAGTAGAACCATGCACGACCGTTGGTGTAACGTTGGTGGATGTCTTCTATGTGAGATTAATTCTTATATTTGTCCTCCGTCTGTAACCGCGCAGTCTTCTTCACAGCCGGATAACAATTCATTACCCTATAGTGAACAGTTCTGTTCGTAATTATGGGCGGGACGATAAGACAGTCTTCGAGCATGCGTATCATACTGTAAGGTGAACGAAATTTCCACAAGTACTTTTTTTTTTTTTTTTTTTTTTACAAGCAATCCTTCCTTCACAGTACTAGAAACGGAAGATGTCAGCACTCTGTGTATAATGCGGTTAATGATAAACAATGGTGTTTTAAGGCATGTAAGTAATAGAGCAATGAAGACGGTATCTGACATGTCGACACGAAAACTTCCTTCTGTTGTTCCGGGATGCGACTGCACACACTATGAAGCTCGTGTAGGGGACTTGGGAAATGCTTCCGCCGAAACAGCGCCGTTCTTGGTCGATTTACGGTTTGCGCAGTTTGGGTTACGCACCTGCAAAGACAGTAGACACCGCTGTCCCAACCGCCGACGTTTATTGCAGCGTTAGTCGCTTAATGGTTCCACGAGAAAGAAAATCCCAGCCCAGAAATAGGCTGTCGAAAAAAAGAAATCCGTCCCTTAGCTATGCGCCTCTTTTGCCTGACTGCAAAGGTGTCAAGCACAGGATGTTGCCGTGACCGTTCTGAACAGCTGCATCCTGTTTGCGGAGCGTCGTCTTAGGAGTCCGTGTACCTTTCCGCGGAAAACTGAGACATCGACTTTTCAGATTTGGAGCGAAGCCCAGCATCTCCTTTTGTACTGCCTCGCTCGTTTTCCTTTGTCCTGCTATAGGGCGCGAGCAGTATTCGGGGCGGCTCTGCTTCGCGTTATATTAAGACGTCGCAGTTTCGGAGAAGACTGGGGACCGTGTTTTACGAGCGACGACTATATAAATTACGGAGTCTTATTTCATCGGAAGGCGCACCGCCGCGATTCGTGGAGAAGCTTGCCAAGTTTCTTGACGCGTTGCGTGAAGGGGAGCGCGTTTCTTCGAGGAGACTGTGACATCCGCTTCAGATCTATCAATCAATGTGAGTCGGATGAGAAAATGGGATGGAGAACTGTCAACGGCTCGACCGGATGATACGGTCGCTGGTTTAGAGACGAGAGATCGTTTACACTGTATGTACTTATATGTGTGATGGCGTCCTTTTTAATTGGGTTTCGAGAATAGATTCAGTTGGGTTTCAACCGTGAGGCTTTGTACGTGTGATGGTAGCGGCCTCTGCCTGTCTGCTTTCTCGCCCATTTATCATTTCTGTCACTGAATGATGGCATTCTCCGAGTAGCGCGTTCCCAAACGGGAAAATTTATGCCGAAGAGCGGCGACAAACGCCAGGGTGCCGACGGGCAGCTGCGGGGAAGGTTGTGCAACGCGCCGTCGTTTACATTAGGAAAACCGTTTACTGCGCAGATATATGTACCGCGCTGACGGAAGCTTGCGTCGCTCTGTGGCAAGGTCGCGCAGTTTTGGTGTTAACCTGCGATGACCTTGGCCTGGAGCTTACGTGAATTAGCGCATGATTTACCGGTAGGGAGGCTATCGAGAAGCTCAGAAATGGAGGGGGGGGGGGGGGGGGGGGGGATTGCTGTAAACTTTTAAACTGAAATGTTTCTAGCATCTGCAGTGTTTGCCTCGAAATGAAGTTTCTTACTTCTCCTGTCGCTACAACCAACTATTTCCACGACTTCTTGCTACTACTACTACTACTACTACTACTACTACTACTACCACTACTACTACTACTACTACTACTACTACTACCACTACTACTACTACTACTACTACTACTACTACTACTACTATTATTACTACTACTACTACTACTACTACTACTACTACTACTACTACTACTACTACTACTACTACTACTACTACTACTATTATTACTACTACTACTACTATTATTTTTACTACTACTACTACTACTACTACTAATACTACTACTACTACTACTACTACTACTACTACTACTACTACTACTACTACTACTACTACTACTACCAAGGTGGTCGAAATTTTCGGAGTCCTCCTCTACCGCGTTCCTCATAGCCTGAGTCGCTTTGGGACGTTAAGCCCTACACACAAAACCAACTACTACTATCACCAACACCACTTCACTTATATGAGTCCAGCTTCGGGTTAGATAAAGGCTATAATCTATCTCACGAACTGTTGCACTGCAGTGGATGCAACAGATAGCAACAACCACTCGCGGCTTTCTCTTAGCCAACTTCGATAGGCTGACGAACGATTGCAGAAATTCCGTTCAATGGCGCACCGTTCTCATACATTGACAGCTTTTGCAATTCGCTTCCTGACTCACTGTTGTCGGCTTTATCTTCCACTTCAGCTGCCAATGAAACTTGAGCTAGACTACGTAAGTGTCAACGCGGATGTTTAGTCGTTATTTGTAAACGTGCAAGTTCAATTATACTCTTTCTAGCTCCTCTCACTATCTTTCCTTCCTGCGTTTTCCTTCAAGTGCGCATTCGTGCCGTTCATATCACCACTGCTATTAATGCGCAGCTCTTCCTAGCGCTTAATCCATGCTCATATATTATCGGCATCGCGGTTTTCTCTATTATTTTTTTTTCTTGAGCATCTCATCGCCTTTCTTTTAGGTCACCCGCAAAAAGAAAAGAACAGAAAACTTGCAACGTTGTGAGAACTGTGAAGTGAGAGAGTCAGTTCAGCTCCAACCCTGCATGACCCAAGCCTGCACATCTATGCGCTCCCTCGGACTAAGGAATAGTTATGGAGATAGTTATATGGGTCTTCCCGCACGTCCCCGAGACACCGACCTTTATGTAAAGCAAATAAAACAACACTATTCAAATAACTATTATCAAAGCGTATCATCTGCAGCTCCAATAAAAGTGGGAGTGAGAAGAAGAGGCGACCTATTTATTATATTCGGACAAACTTGTGTTCGCGCATAATTATAAGAATGACGAGCGCTTGTTTTCGCGTTTATAAACCCTTTCACTGGCGCCATTGTTAAGCTGTTGCAACTTAATCAAAGTAGACAAGATCTATGCAGTGTCTAATATGATCATTTCTTACACTCCATTAGTGACGTTGACCTCCTTTCTGTGGCGTGCAAAGCTCTGCCCTGCTTATAAAGCAAATTCTGCTCGGAGCGACTGAAGGGCCTATAAGCCAGGCGATCTTATTAATCGGCTTTCGCCTGAGAACTGCAGATGGTTTTCTTTTCTGTTTATTTATGACACGGTGCATGTATTCCCAGAGTAACAAACACGAGACATGACTTTAAAAGGCCTCATCGTGCGATAAGCGGTTGACCGCTATTCCTTTCGTCGCTGCTCGACCTCGCTTCGTTCGGCGTCCTTGAGCATGCTTGGTCGGGCGCGCGCCGAACCAGACCTGATCGGCCCAGCGGGTCGGCTGCCCTTTACGCCCAACTACGCAGCGGGATGCGGCGTATGCAAGCTAGTACTACATGCCGTTGTGTGCAAGGGGCTCCCCTTCCCTCTTTCCTCCTCTTCCTCGGATGCTCGACCTCACGCGTCTCAATTTCAGCGCCGCGCTCGAATGAGAAAACATTGGTTCGACCCTGACTGTTGAGCGTGGCGGCGGTGTTGACCGCCCAGGGCGCCCTCCTCTGGCCTCTGTGGTGGCTCGAGCGTGAACCTGTGCGACAAGCCGCTTACGCTTGAACTACTTGTTACTGCTGTGTGAGCCGGGGCCGTTTAACGGCAAGAAGCTGTTCAAGGAGACGTCCACCATATATAACCGTCACTGTAACCATGGCGTGCGCAAATACGAAGAAGGCGAGTTGTGACTTGAATTTGCTATCGGTGTTCGCGCTGCTTGTCCAATGCAAAAGCCTACAGCGTCCAAGGAGTGGTGTTACCAATCTTAGACCCCCTGAGACAGCTTCTCGCAGAATTATCCGCGTCGATTCATCACATAACCCTACCCTCAAATTAATATACATATATATATATATATATATATATATATATATATATATATATATATATATATATATATATATATATATATATATATATATATATATATATATATATATATATATATATATATATATATATATATTATAAAAAGTGCTCTGGGCGGAAATGGGAGATAGCGAAACATGCAACCACTCCCTTTTACAAGACGAAAGCTTTATCTTGCGTGGATTGTAATAAGAGAGCTATTTGTGGGTGGTTGTCTCGGGCATTTTAGACCCGACGCCGTGTTGCATTGGCGTAGGGAAGACCCAAACGACGCCGAATTTTGTCTGATCCTAACCTTCACCAGTTCCTTCTCACTCATGCACTCATGAGTGAGAAGTAACTCACTCACTCAAACCAGTGGTTACCGGCTAAGCTATGCTACGGGTTTTATATGCAGAAAGCCATTGTCTCTGGAAATGTAATTCCAAATTATGGCCAGCACAGCATGCGGTCATTCATTGTCCAGGTTGCATTATCGAAGGGGTAGGAACACTGAAAAACTTTCTACAAAAGCCTTGCAGGTTTGCAGTGAAGGAAGAACAAACGGGATTAATTATGTTTGATCACTGTACAATTTACGTAAAATCGGAAGGCTCGTTAATATAGAATTAACCACATAAAAAATGGCAGCCTCAGGAAGCTCGCTGGTAAGGGCTAAAGAGCTCAAAAGAGGCGCAGCAAAGAGCGATTATAAAGGCGTGTATTTCGTCTTTTTTAAGTTTTGCTGTCTTTTAGCTCGCGTGATATCTATTTTTCACACAGCAATGAGCATTTAGCAAAACGTCGCGTTTAGGTTGTTGCTCTAGCAATGATATAATCCGACAGATTCGATGGGCTGGACGCATGTAGTCGTTCGTGGCCGCTGGCGGCGCTGCGTTCGCGCGCTGTGCAGGCTAGGATTTGTAAATACGCTCCACTTGAACCTCTGGTCTCACGGAGCAGCTGCGGGGCTCCTTGTTTTCCGCATGCGTGTTCTTTCTTCAAAATAGCCTCGCAGCCTCCGCTCCAGTGACTCAACTGGTGCTCGAGGGCGAGGACGTTTCCCTTTTTTCTTCTTTTAAGAAACTTTCGCTCCATTTACTCCTCGTGCTGCCTACCATCCGTGTTCACCAGCGGAGACCAACAAACCGACTAGGCCGCCACTCTGTCTGTATAGCTGCCCACATGCGTAAACTTCCGACCTTCAACTAACGACTACCGAGAGAGAACGGCAGAGAAAACGACTTCCTGGCTCGCTGTTTGGGTTAGGAAGCCGAAACGGGATCGGTGTCAGGACGAGCTTGAAGTGCTGCAGCAGGGGTAGGAAGGGGGCGACTGTCTCTTTCTTAAGGGCCTGTCACACTAGCACGACATGACGCCGATTTGGTCTGCCAACAGCGCGTCTTCCTGATGTCTGCGTCTATGTCACACTGCGCCGACGGAAACAGTCGGCCGACAGTCGGTGTCGGCGGCGCGTCGCTCGCAAGACGGCTGTCGGCCGACGGTCGCCCAACTCCTATGTCACACTAGCCAGACAACGTGGGAAACCTCCCCACCGACCAGGCCCACTCATTCTCACTCTCTTCTCGTGTCATTATACGTTCATTTTCTTAATCCTTTTATTTTTTTTTTTTTTACAATGCGAAATTCTCTTTTTTGTATAGCTACTCCCTATTTTATTTTTCATGGTTTATTCTCGTAACTACTTAAGGAATGCTTAATTTTAATTCCATTTCATATATTCGACCATACCAAAACATGCGCCTCAACAGTCGTGATTATGGGCCGAGACTGAATAGTGCCCTGTAATTTACGGGTTGCCGGATCAGAACGACGTCAGTGTTTGAAAAACAAAAGCTGTCCACGGCGAATAAGAGACAGTGTATATTCAAAGCTAAAAAAAAAAAAAAAAAAAAAAAAAAACGCTACCCTTGGGATCGAACTCACGACCTCCTGTTTGATAGCCAGCTGCGCTAACCACTGCACCACAAAAGTTAGGCGTAACCGGCACTTTCAGAGGTTGACATATGGTTCTAGCTAATACGCTGTCTTGCAGTGTGAAAGTTGCAAAGGTAGCAGGAGCGTTTACCGCTTAACTGACTGTCCAGCTTGCTGAGAGTAAACTGCAGATAGTTTGAATCATGCCACAGTAGCAGGTAAAACTTTCGGCAGATTTTCTAAAACCTTAGGCGGATTTCACAGGGCCGGCCGCGGGACCACGACTGCTGTTGGTTCTGTTGTAAAGTTTAAACGCAAGTTCTGCGCTTTTTGCGCACACAATTCTTGAAACACATTGAATTATGCAACAAAAAATTATTGCGTGATGCGTAAAATAGCGTTGAAATTGGGTTGCGAAGTAGCGACGCAGCGGCTAGACGTTAAACACAATGATCGAAGTGCGCAGGAGGATCGGCATCTCTGCTGGCTTCAGGAAAATAATCGCTTCTTTTCATCATTTCTTTGTCACGTGCTATGTTCATTTTGCACTATTCTGTGCAGTTCGGAAAAGCGGAAAGATTGCTCACGGTCCCGACGAGCGCCACAAATCTATGCGCCCCGAATTCACTCGCCCCGAAAAGAAAACGCTGCCGTTGATATTCCACGCGCATTCGGCGGCCTTGAGTATTTTGGCGGCTCACGCTCGCGTTTCGGTCAGGGATTATGCATTGACTCTACTTTTTTACGTATATTAGTGCTGAAAGGTATTCGCTGTCGACGTGGTGTACTAGTCGGTTTTGCGTTTCGAGAAAGTTTTTGCTCGGCGGCCGATCTCTCGAAGACTCGGCCACCGACAGTCGGCAGACTGGTTTTGTCGGTGTCCCCGGCCTCAAAGCCTGTCACACTGGGAAGACATTTGGTTTTCGGTCGTGTTGGTGTCGTCGTCGGCCTAGTGTGACAGCTTGGTCGGCCGCAGACACGGTCGGCCGACGAGTTCGCCGACTGTCGGTGTCGTTGTCGGGTCTGTGTCGGTGTCGTGTCGCGCTAGTGTGACAGGCCCTTTAGTGTTCTTGTTCTCTTTGAACTAGTTCTTCAGCTTGGCTGTTTGTTTTCACGTCGCGACCCTGCTTGGCGGTGGGTTATTGCGCATACGCTGCGGCTATTGCTGGAACGGACAGACGGTCGAGCGGAAAGATCGGGGGGCGCAGTAGTCTTGCTATATTCTTTTTTCGCGGAAAGAGCCTCTTTCAACAGCAGTTGTCTCGCTTTCAAAGCTGTGCAGTGTTGAGGAAGGTTACACGGCTGGCAGTTATACGGTTGATCATCCTGCAGGCGCCGAGGGTTAGCACGCGGGATACACGAATGTGTTCGCTCAGGTTCTATAGGCAAATAATTCTGGACGGATCGAAAATCGTTGGCTGACTTACATGCGGGGCTGCGACTGGCATTTCACTCACATTGCTGAGTTGCCAAAATAATAGACACGAAATTGACGCCGACATGCATGCGTATGCACATGCTGAAATACGGATTGACATATATGGGACCGTTCTCTTAAACTGCAAACGACCGTAGAACATTTATATATCTCAGTGAAATGTACTACACTTATTTCTTATGTTTTTTTATTTGACCTTAGTTCTCATCTTGAATCATGCTTGCTAGTTACGTTGCTTTACCAAGTGTTTGTGAGCAAGGCCTTCAGATAGCGGGCTCGGTATAGTTTCCGTTTGATGAACTGTTTTTCTAGCAAAAATTGAATAACTTATTATGAAAAAAATAATAATTTAGCAGATATGAAGCCTTGAAGACGTCGCATGCGGCGACACCCACTGTAAGAAACGGTCGAGCAGGTCTAGGGAATCGGTTGGTGCGTCGGGTTTTATTTACCATATATCGTCGAATAAGCGCGATTATTCGGAGATCTGGCAGCAAATGGCCGACGCGCGTGAATAACGAAAAAAAATGACCGATGCTTGGCTGACCAACGCCTTTCGAGTTTCTTACTCAACACTGCATACATTTCACGGGCCTTCGTGGACACTTCGGTTGGAGCGGAGAAAGCCGGCCGCCCACGGCGGCTGCAGCGGTGAAAATAGCCAGGACAGTAAAAAATGCAAGAGCAAAACGGAAGGAAACCAGTTTCGTGCGCGCGTCGACGGAAGTCGCGGGACACGTTGTAAATGTGGGATGCAAAACACGAGTAAGTGTGCATGTATAATCAATGCGTATGCACTTTTCAGAAACGTTTCATGCGTCGTCGCGCTTTCGCGCCGTTTCGCTGAGTACCGTTTTTTGTTTTTCTTTTCACGCTCTTACCATTGCGTGCGTGATGTGCAAACGCAATGAGTCCGCGTGTCGCGCTCGTTCTGGCAAATCACTATTCGCAAGCGCGGTTCATTTATATGACCTCCGACTTTTAATGAACGCTTCGCCATTTGTGGACGCGAAGCGGTACACACGAGTCAACGGGTGACTGCTCAGAAACGCAAGCTGCGTGATTAGGTCTGCCTTAGTTTACTTTTCAGTTTTCTTGCGCACTCAGTTTCACAGGCAAGACATCCCCACGGTTATAGCATATGCTTGAAATTCAGCCACAAGCAAGCAACGCCTTTACGAATATGTATGCTGTCTGTACACTCGACAATGCTGTGGCTGTACAGCACGATGTGAAGCTGAAGATGCATACGCGATGAAGACTTGCCATGGACAGTAGAAATGAAAGGAGTAAAATTATCCGCAAGGCCGTCTGCGTGACTCGCCACCAGCACTCAGAAGGAATATAGAAGGTAATGAGTATCCATTGCTTTGTTCGCGGGAGAATTTAACGAAAAGGTATACAGTTCTGTGCTGGCACTCTGCAAAAAGGCTGAATTGGTTTTCACCGCCAAGAACATGCTTCATCTGTGTTTTCAAGGAAGAGCTGCCTTGCACAAACTTGTAGGGACAGGCAATCGCATTGTTTGAATCATTGCTTTTTACTTGCGAAGGGTAGCGCTAACCTCTGGCTGCACATCATGACACGTATAGTTCGCACTAGGTACCGTAATTGTGGATGTCCCGCTGTTTTACATGACAATATATTCCAGGCATCAAGCACGCATGAGTATAGCCCAGCACCGAGTAGGGCCCTCTCGCCTAAATGAGTCGATCCTCAAGTTTAGCAAGAGTCCAGCTAAACAATAATTATAACGAAGAACCTACTTGTACAGACAGCTGCTTGAATATAGTATGAATAAGGTTAGAGTGCATTAAACACGAAGGAGTGTTAAAACCTGTCCGTACCTTATGCACGCTCACTTTCCTGGTTATATTATTCATAAGAACGGAAAGGCGCAATATCTGTCACACTTGTTCTGTGGACACCTGAACCGCGCCGTAAGGGAAGGGAGGAACGTGGGCGTGAAAGAGGAAAAAGAGAAGGGAGTGCCGGAGTAATTTCGACCACCTGTGGATCTTTAACGTGCGCTGACATCGCACAGCACACGGACGCCTCTTCGTCTCGCCTCCATCGAAACGCAGCCGCCGGCGGTCGAGATCGAACTCGGCTACTTCGACACAGTAGTCGGGCGACTTACCCCTGCCACTGCAACACCCTGGCGGGACGTGTTTTCGCGAGCGTAGTTTTAAAATCTGAACTGATAATGCAGATCGGGTTACCGCTTAAAGTTAAACAAAATTTTGCACAGTGATTTTTCTTTAATAAATCTCTACTTTATGCTTCTCACTGACCGCTTTCCTCCAACAAATTGAAAAACGTGGCACGATTATATTGCTTTAGTGGCAGGTTAGGTGCATCATCATCATCATCATCATCATCATCATCATCATCATCATCATCATCATCATCATCATCATCAGCCTGATTATACCCACTGCAGGGCGAAGGCCTCTCCCATATTTCTCCACTCAACCCGGCTCTGTGCTAGCTGCATCCACTTGACCCCTGCGAACTTCTTAATCTCATCCGCCCACCTAACTTTCTGCCGTCCCCTCCTACGCTTTCCTTCCCTTGGAATCCAGTTTGTTACCCTCAGCGACCATCGGTTATCCTCTCTTCGCACTACATGTCCTGCCCATGTCCATTTCTTCTTCTTAATTTCCACTAGAATGTCGGTAACTTGAGTTATTTCTCTGACCCACTCTGCACGCTTTCTATCTCTTAATGTTACCCCTACCATTTTTCGTTCCATAGCCCTCTGGGTTGTCCTCAAGGTTAGGTTAGGTGCACACTTCTTTAAATGTGAACCAAACTATAGATTTTACCAATGGTCGTGGACTCTAAAAGCACATCCCTACTCGTTCCTGCCAGCTGACCTCGCGTAACAACCGCATTGTACGCAGCAACTGCCATTATTATCTGCAGATCCTCAAACACGACAGTCGACGCAGATCTACGCTGTTTTTGAGATCAGAGCTACCGAGCAGACCTCTCGCGTACGGCACGGTGACTCAGCGTTTCATAATTCACATCTCTTCATGGTGCCTCTACTTTGAACCTCCCCGAATGAAAAAAATGAAAAGGAAGAAAAGTGCCGATGCTTGCGGATTTCTTTCGCCTTTCCGCATCTCGCAGTCGCAGCAGCATTCAGCCTTGCGCGGCAGCCAACTGGAACGGCTGCCTCCGCTGCCGACGTTATACCTTTCGATTGAGCTCTTGTTTATTTTATAGCATTCGCCGCTTCTTGTACACAACCGAACACTCTTTGCCGCTTTCCAGGAATCAGCCAGCCTGTGGCGGTGGCGAAAGCTTCCAATCGCTGCCTGGAAAGTTGCTGTGTTGGTGAAGTAACGCGTGGGCAGTGAACGTTACGCTGTGGAGCGTATGGCAACGACGGTGGTGGGTTTATACGGCGGCGTCGTGATGGCATGCCTTTACCGCGTGTGCCAGGCGTCGACGCCCGGGTTGGGCAAGCGCCGCTTGTAGTACAGGTTTGTGATAGCTATACGGGCCTGCTGTAAGAGGGGTGACCGCAACGGCGGAGCAGTAGCGCCGACACAACAACGCACATGAGTAAGAGCCGTAACAGCTACCAGGAGGGCGATAAGAACGGCGAGCACTGCTGACTACGGAGGTAATGACGTCAGAGGACAACGAGGAAAGTATAACGCGCTGCAGCGAACGTTAGAGCACAAGCAACTTTCACTGTAGCGGCTGCCGTAACAAAAACAGCGTAGCAGTAATCTCAGCAACGAAGCTGTGAGGTTGTGACACGTACAGAAGACGCAGTAAGCGCGGACACTTAACTAGAACCGGAGAAAGCGGACCTCATGTGGGTAAAGTAGTTCACCCACGGCATACAATGAAAAAAAAAAAAAAGAAAAAAAAGGACATCAAAGACAAAAATGTTTTAGAAAGTGTCCAGAAACGCAATTTTTTTTTATCATGCAAGCCCGTTGGAGGAAGGCATACATTATACTTATGTGCATTAGGAGGTCCTCATCGTACTGTGCGTGAAATAAATTTATTTCAGATTGACCTCCAGAAAACTAGTTTCATGCTGTTTCAAGCTAGCAACAAAAAATATTCATCTCCGGAAATTCATTCTGATAATGATGTTATTTATGCATCAGATACTTGCACATTTCATGGGATCGTGCTTCTCTAAAGTTCCACGCCTATATTAGATTCACAAGTTTGTAAGATCGTTTTAAGAATTCGCGCATTAATTAGGACACGCCATTATTTCCAGCTCCCATATCCTTCGCTCTCTCCATTATTCCTTCACACGTAGCGTATCTCATTTTTATCATCGCGTGCAAATACAACTATCACCTTTCGTGCCCTTCATCAGTTGCAAGACCAGACGTTATCCGTATAATCCATTTTGTCTCATTCAGATCGACTACCTTGCAAAGATACGCTAAAATATATATTCTTCCTTTCAACCCTCAACTTAATTTAGTCTTACTTATATACCGCGTTCATAAAAATGAGCTCAAACGCGTTTCAAGCAAGTTTTATTAGACACTATACATTGACATATGTGATGACGAATGACCAAAACTGAAAACGTACACGATTAACAACAAGAGGCACTGCACATAACATACGTACCTTGTGTCGAGGAAATACACCAAAATACATCACACTTCACTATTTGAATTCCGAATTGCATTGATTTTTTGCGCCTGTCCAACAAAAATGAAATTTTCAGAACATCAGAACCTACTTTTTCCTAAAATACGCACTAATTATAATAAGCAATTATTCCTGTTAGCGATATTTATTTGAAATTCTATACCCACTACCAAGGTTTCGCAAGGGCAGAGGAACTAGAGAACCTTCGTTGGATCTTGGAAAAAGCAAGAGAGTTCCAGAAACCCATCTACTTCTGCTTTATTTATTATGCGAAAGCGTTTGACTGCGTAGATCACAGCAGATTGTGGCAAGCTCTCCAAGAGATGGGAGTTCCAATTCACCTCATCTGTCTCCTCAGGAACCTGTATGAGGGGCAAGAGGCCACAGTCAGAACTGGGCATGGTCTTACTGATTGGTTTCCGACTGAGAAAGGAGTGAGGCAAGACTGCATACTGTCGCCCTGCCTATTTAACCTATATGCTGAGTGCATCGATGAGGAAGGCCGGTCTGGACGAGTCTTCAGCTGGAGTGAAGATTGCTGGAAAACGTATCAACAACCTTAAATATGCGGATGATACCACTTTAATGGCAGAAAGTGAAGTGGAACTCGAGACTTCTGATGCGCGTACAAGAAGAGAGTGAGAAGTTTGGGCTTAAACTGAACATTAAAAAGACAAAGATCATGGCATCTTGCTCCATCACGTCCTGGAGCATCAAGGGACAAGAAGTGGAAGCTGTGACAGGTTTTCTCTTCTTGGGCTCCAAGATGACCCCGGAAGGAGACTGCGGCCATGAAATTAGGAGACGCCTACTTCTGGGAAAGAGAGCCATGGCTTGCCTTGACCGCCTAGTAAAGAGCAGAGACATTAGTCTGCCAACCAAGATCCGTATAACTCGTGCTATGGTGTTTCCAGTTGTGATGTATGGATGCGAGAGTTGGACTGTGAAGAAGGCTGGCCGCCGAAGAATTGACACGCTTGAATTGTGGTGCTGGCGGAGAATCTTGAGAGTTCCTTGGACGGCTATAGAAGATCAAATCAGTCGATATTGTCGACCATAAACCCTGACTGCTCATTGGAGGGTCAAATTCTAAAGTTAAAGCTCAGCTACTTTGGTCATCTGATGAGAAGAGAGGAGTCGCTGGAGAAAGATTTGATGTTGGGACAGGTTGAGGGTCACCGGAGAAGGGGTAGGCAGCGAACGCGATGGTTAGATGGCATCCTCGAGGCGCTGCAGATGAAGTTATGTGATGTTAGGAAGATAGTGAGAGACCGGAAAGCGTGGCGTGATATGGTCCATAGGGTCACGAAGAGTCGGACACGACTGAACGACTGAACTGAACTGAGCCCACTACCTTATATCGCTACGCATGTGACGCTCGATGCTCATTTCATCAATCGTTAAAGAGCTATTCACTGGCTACATTCATTATCACGTTGAATATTTTCTTTTTGTTTACTTTTTATCGTTCCTGACCATTATGTGAAATGTTTTGCTCTTTTGCGATATATTGTTTCATGTTATTGTCTATATTTTTTCCTGTAATATTGATATCATTTTCTGGTTTGTTATTCCTTGCCAGTGACATTGATGACTTTCTTATTATTGTTTACATTTGTTTTTCATAATTATCTACGCATGCGCACGGCAACAGCGAATTCTGTTCTCATATTCCTTGATTTTCTAATACTGTATGATTGAGACTTTTTTGTGCACTTTCATTTTCCTGCCTTATATTTAAATTCTAATTGGTACACCTACTAACAGGAGGTTCTTCTGACGGTTCTTATTTTGAAAACTCCTTTTGTAGAATTCAATTCATACGCTTCCTATGTATCGCGTCAATAGAAGTGAAATAAATATATCAATGCATCTTCCGCAGCATTTTAACATCGCAGACGGCTCTGTACTGTACTGTACTGTACTGTACTATACTGTACTGTACTGTACTGCATATAAAACATATTTGCTCTCTCACATACATACTTCTTCACAATTTTCCCCATTGTAATGGATGCGCTCGTATTCTGAAAGGAGATCCGCTGCCCGGTCAGTGTTAAGTTTTCGTCTCAAAATGTGTACAAGTCTCAGCACAAACTGTAGTGAGGAACTCTAGGCTGATTGTTCTGCAGTAAAATGCTAATGTTCCTAACGCTCGCTAGATTCGAACTTTTTGCAAGGATCGGACTTTATGCATCGCTTCACTTCAACGACATACTACTGGTGGAATAGCAACTTCCAGAGAAAAGCGGATTTTTTTCCGTGAAATGCGTCACTGTTGTCACGTGGAAGCCCTCCTTTTTTTTATTGCACCAGTTTTTGTTCAAGGCCGGGAAAGAAACTATACTTCGCGTAAATGGTAGTTTAATGCGCACATTTCAGTTAGGGGTTTTTCGAGACGGCCTACAAGTTTTGTATTGACACTTGTTGCGCTAGCCAATAATTAAAAAAAAATATATATATATGCTTTTCCAGTAAATAAAGTTTTGAGAACAAAAAAAAAATACTGCAGGCGCGGCAACGTGACTGGATAACTCTGTTGTTTTCACTATAGGCGTGCACGCACGCACGCACGCACGCACGCACGCACGCACGCACGCACGCACGCACGCACGCACACACACACACACACACACACACACACACACACACACACACACACACACACACACACACACACACACACACACACACACACACACACACACACACACACACACACACACACACACACACACACACACACACACACACACAGAGTGAGGTCATTAGCCCCCCCCCCCCCTCCACAAGATGATTCCCATAGTTCCACATGTTTTCCATAAGGCTCTCCTGGAAATCATGCTAACATAGGCATGCACATTATACAAGTATCATGCGGAAATCATACCGCAATGATGTAGCGAGCATGCAGATTTTCGTATATTTTTCCATATCATATATGGATTCCACTTCAGTAACATCACGTGAAGAAAAAAAAAAGGAACTATAAATGAATGCTAATAACGAGTACTAATGGCGCTGTTCAGTTCTGTAATGGCAGACGTCCGACCGTGCTCAAAGATGTTGGAAGGGAGTGTATGGTTTGAAAGGGGTCGGCGCGTATTGACTGCAACGCAGGCCGGGTCAAGTGGACGTGGCGACCTTGTGTCACGACGGCCACGCCGGCCGAGCCCTCTTCCTGCGTGAGCTCCAACAACTACCTCTGCACGACAACGACAGCGGGACCCGACGCGTACCTCCACTACAACCTTCGCGCGAGATCTGGCCGACGTTGATACGACGATCATGAGGGCCAGCATTCCGCGCTGGCCACTGCTGCGTAGTATGCATTACCCGCTCCCTTCTACTTCCTCTCTCTCTCTCTCTTCCGACGCTCCCAAGGATAGCTGACTGTTGCCGCGACACCAAAGAGCTTGCACGTACCGCCGGGTTTTGCCGTGTACCGTGGGTCACGCGCTTTTCAGTGATCGCGCCACCTGTCCCTTTGCGAGCGAAACGAGAGCTGTGCGTGCTTGCTTCGATTTGAGAAAAGGGCCGAGATAGGAAAGAGAGGCGAAAACTAATCGCCTAAGCGCTCGAAAGTACAGCCCATGCATGATTCCGCCGCAAGTTTCGAGGTGTGGTCTCTGGTCGTTGTTTGATATTTGTTTGCCTAATGAGGGGTCTGCGCGAGCGACTGTTTGTTTATAGCTGTCTCTTATCAGTCGCTGTGTCCGTCGACGGCTACTAACTACCAGCCAAGCAGGGTGGTAAAGAAACCATCGCTGTTCCGCGTGCCGCAGTACGCATGGTTGGTTGCGTGGCGGTTTTGCCTTTCGGGTTCCCAGACGTCTGGTTGGTAAAAGAAACAAAACAAACTTTCCCGCGCTCGACTAATCTTTCTGCTTTACCCGTCAGAGCAGAGATGGCGCCAGTTGTCCCAGCGTTGCCGTTTCTTCCTGGTTGCGCGACTTGAACGGTTCGAGTCTGTTGCGTCCGCTTCCTGAAAGTCCCGCCGTGCCGCTCGGAACGACGCTGGCGGGCTCTGGTGTCGCCTCCCCTCGCGGCGACCGAATGGGAGCCCCCGGCTTCCGTCAGAACACGAACGCCAGCAGAGCAGCACGCGAATCGCGGCTTGTGACGGCAGCTCGCGAGGAAGGAAGCGTCAACTGCTTTAGGTTTTAGCGGTGAAACTACGATTTGCGCAACGTACGGCGACGTCTCTACGCGAACGCTGCACGGGATAGCTACCTGTCTTCGTCGTTGTCAGCGGGAGGATACCGAGGCCACGGCGACGGAGTCCTACGGTGCGCTTGGCTGTAAGTAGCGAGATGCAGCGCATCGTCGGCGATGCGTTCTCGCAACGCCCTTGCTCTTTTCCTCCTTGCCTGCATGAACCGTAACGGCGCGCAAGAACCATTGGCGCGAGCTCGCGGCCGTGGCCCGGTTTGAAAAGCGTGCTGCGACGGCGCGGCTTGGACCCGCGGCGGCGGGAAAAAACGGCGGTCGAAAATGCTTAGAGCCGTCGAAGCGTTGCCACGGTCACGGACGCGTTTGTCTGGTGCTGTAGCAACGCTTTTCGCCGGTGTATGCACACAGTGATATAACGATAGTTTGGACTGGGGTGGCCGCTTGCGGCACGCAAGCTCGGGTCATCCCGCGCTGTATTGCGCTCGAGGAAGCAGCGTTCCTTAAGCCGGGTCCGCTGTGCGTTTTGCCTCGCCGCCACGTACCACCTCCTACTCGTCCGCGCTCGACCGTCCCGGTTCGGGCGTGGCTCGCTCCTTGAGGCGCCAGCGCCGCTGCTTCACTTTCGCTGTTCGCTACGAGGAGACGGACGCGAGCTTCGCGGTTTTTCGCACGCGTTCCTAGAGCCTCACGTCGCTCTCCGGATCGTTGTCACCGGCCCACGGTACTCCACTCTGCTTCCTGTTTGGCGCCCAGGCGCGACCCCCTCCTTCCCTGCCCCTTCTTTCACACCCGTGTGGACTCGTGCTCCCGGTATACGTATGTGTGTTTGTGTGTGTGTGTGTGTGGGGGGGGGGGGGGGGGCAGAGAGCCATGGAGCTACCCGGCGTCCACGGGACGGGCTGGTCCGCGCACGCGGTTCAATCGATAGAGGCTCGGGGCCGCGACCGGCTGCTTGCGTGACACAAATATCGGCGGCGCCGTCGCCGTCTAGTCGCGGGGCTGGGACGCCGCGTTTATTGGTCGGGTCGTAACCGGGTCGTAGACTCCTCCGGGGCGCTTCCCCACACGTACCGCAACCCCGGGCTGCGGAGAACTGCGCGTGTACTCTTGGCATCGGCCCCTTCTGGACAGCTGGTTCGGGTTTCCTACTGAACGAGGGAAGGCAGGCTCGTCGAGTTCCGAGGTATCTCAGTTGACCTGAGTTTCGATTGTGGGTAGTTGTGTGTGTTTGGCATTTCGTACTCTATGGTATTTTTGTTCCCAAACGTTATCTAAAGCTTTCTTTCGTCCCTTGCTTTCTTGTTTCAATTCTGGTTAGCAAGTACAGCAGTTTTTTGTCGTGTTCGAAGCGTCGGCGCAAATGCCTTGAATTGCGTTCTGGAGTTATGTGCGTTCAGCAGTAAAAGTTGGCGGGGAACATGATTACTGTTTGTTATTATTTGGAGATTTAGTATCTACGCTCATGTTTCCGTAAGCTTCGCCTCGTGTGTCCGTGTGGACTGATATTTCCCATGTCTTTTGAAAACATTAGTGCTATATGCATACAAACTTTAATGAAGACAAAAAATGTGCTATTAACCGTGAATTTTCCGGATCAGTGCTTTTTGTGATTGAGGATAGCCACATTTTTGAAAGCTTCATCGGGAGAACCATGCATGAGAATTTTTGCTACATTAGCAATTATGCACGTATCGTATCACAAACGTGGGCTCCCCGCCGCGGTGGTGCAGTTGTTATGACGCCCGAGCACTGTGCCGGAGACCAGGGTTCGAACTCGACCGACAGCGGTTGCGTTTCGATGTAGGTGAAACGAGGAGGCATCCGACTGCCGTGCGATGTCAGTGTACGTAAAGGAACCCCTGATGGTCGAAATTTCGGGAGGCCTCCACTGCGGCGTCTCTCGTAGCCTGAGTCTCTTTTGGACGTTTCAACCCCATAAACCAAACAAACTTTGGCTGCTAGCTGATCCCTGGTTGCGATCACTTTTGCGTAGCAGTTAATAAGCGCTTCTATTAACGCACTCCGAATAGGTCTCTCTTGACTGCCAATGAGTCACAAGAGACGCGCCGTCCCTGCCGCGGCAAATTGCATCACAGTTTTATGCGACTTTCAGAGTAGCATATCCGTTGTGTGTGTGTGTGTGTTCTAGGCGGCGGAGAGCAAACGGCGCCACTTAAACGTCGTTAGTCCGCGACGTGGTTGCTTGCGCTGTTCGTGAGAAGAGTGACAGCTGTCAACTTGCGAGGAATTGAGATGATATATATACGACGATGACGAAGACCGCTTGCTTGGCAGTCACCAACAAGGAAGAGAATGGACGCATACCACCACGCAAAATTTAAAACATCGTTCTGTTGCCGGGCCGTATGCATAGTACGTCGATTGAGTCACGCAGAAACAATCTGCTGGCTGTATCAAGCTATCTCTTCTCATTCTGTGTGCAGAGATCCTTGGCAGTGCATTGAACTGCTGAGTAGTATAGTAATTGTGCTGTGCATTCAGAATGAGTAGTGCATAAGTTATTTACGTCATTGGTGTTTTGGCATGGACAATCGACGGACGTGAAGGGTTCGTCAAAGACTTTAAGGTTTTAAGTACTGTGTACAAATTAGGTCGTACACTTTCCCGTAGTCGCATAAATGGCGGCATGACAGCGGTTGTAAGATATCTTTAGAATGCAGCAGATAACTCAGTTGCCTGTTATTCGCGACTTTGTGAGCAGTCGCATTGTTTTACCGTGCAAATGGAGTGAGAAAATGGGGCACGCGGAGGGTGGATCGACTCTATGTAGGCGCACGTCCAAGAGGAAAGGCCAGGTAGGTAGGCAACAAATTTATCGATTCCTGAAAGAATCAAAAGAAAGGGCAGGTTGATTCGCGTCCTTGAAACAATTGGTATTTGCGTAAAAAGAGAAAGATGCCTCTCTCTCTCTCTCGCTCACACAGCTGGACCCTGCCGCGGTGATTCAGTGGTTAATGCGCTCGATTACTGAGCCCAAGGACGCGGGGTTGAATCCCGTGACGGAGGCGAAAAGCAAGGCGCCCCTTTACTGTGTGGTGTCGACAGTGCACGCTAAAGAACCCTAGGTGGTCGAAATTTTCGGAGCCCTCCACTACACTGTCTCTGATAGCTTTAGTCGCTTTGGGACGTTAAACCGTACAAAAACCAAATCAGATCTCACGACTGGAGAATAATTACTAATATTTTCCCGTCAGGTTCGACTGGAAGGAAGCTTAAGTCACTTAAACTGGTGTAACTGTTGATCCAATTTATGGCAACAAATATGCACGTTGAAAAGCCGTTGTAACTATCAAGATCGACTCTGCTGAATGGTGCACGTCAACATACATCTAATATTGCCGAGCCGTCATAAAAAAATAATGATGACGAGACAACGTTGACCAGCGTATGCCGACGTGTTGCCAATATCGGCAAGACCTTTTTTCAGTAATAAAGGCTTGCCGACATGTAGCGAATATCGCAAAGCCTTCATTACTGAGAAGGCAGCGCTGAACAACATTAACCCTGGTAAATTGTCTGATCTGTCCCGAAGAGGCAGCTTTTTAGGATGCCATCACCGGTGTAATGGAAAGAATTGACGTGACAGTTCTTTGCTGGATGCGTTTCGGAATTCCACGGGTAATGTTGGGTTGCAATATACTACTGATGTTGCTTCTTAAGTGACGAGGTTTGCCAGCACATTTTCAGCAATGAGCCAGTGTAGCGTGCTGCCCTAGCTGATCAAAAGCCCTATCTCGCCACCTTAAGATTCTGTGAATGTCGGAAGTTATGCGATAACGTATTGCTAGTTTGTTCAGCACCATTGGATAGCTAATTCAAGCGATAGTCGGGCGATGGAAGGTCCTTCTCCGAGGTTTGTTAAGCCGCATGAGCGGTCAGTGCGCGCAGCAAAAACCGGCAGCGTTGAAACCTCTGCCGGTCTTCGAAGAGACCGTATGAAGCCTTCATTGAGAGTGCACACATTCCGGAATGGGAGCTTTGTTACCTGGGCGTTGTTTTTAAATTCTGCCTGCTTTGGTATCCTGAAATGCGTTTAAGAAGATGAGAACGTGTCGTGCGTCAGGCGGTGCCCTGTCGAAAAAAAAAAAAAAAAAAAAAACGATGTTTTGTTGTAAGAGCAGAATATCTGCGCGGTTTTTGACAGTGAACGTGTTGCGATAACAGAAATTTTTGTAGTTGCGACAGAAAAGTGCTACAGAACTTATACAGACTACAGAAACGTACGACAGAAAGGACTACATACCCATAGGAAAGTATTACAAAACTACTGAAAATTCTGATGTTTACGACAGAACTACAGAATATTTTGTCGTATATTTGACACAGTTCTGTAGTTAGTTTCGAGAGGGTGTGTACATACGATTACATTCTGCAACTCCTGTGCTTGTTATAATGTGAAAGTAGAGGAGACCACCTCCCCAAGTGTGCTGCATTGAAAAACAAAAGAAGAGTGAATAATCAGTGGCATGGTGCGCGCCCTTGGCTGGGGTGTATGTGTGGGATGCTGCTGCCTGTTTGGATTCCTACGTTTACACTGTTTTGAATTGACCTACTGAGGCCCCAGTAGTTTTAGAACTAGCTCGAGAAGTGCTTGCTCCACATTCGTGTGCTGCCTGTTCACTGGCCTTCTTTAATTCGCAGAGCTCAGCAGGGCAGCTCGTATACGAAAACCAGCATGCATTTGTATTGATCCTCATATACGATTTAGATTGTCCTGTCCCTGGCGAATCTGCAATTGGAAACAGCGGGTATATTTCACCCTCGAAAGCTCACACACGTACCTTTTTAATGTATATTACTACGTTTTTCGTGGTCCTTACTGAGTCACGGAACGTTATCTGCTTCTCGCATTCTCGCCACTTCCTTTTTGAATGGACACTTTGGGTAGTTCTGCTCGATTCGCTTTCTGACATAGGTTAGGTTGCTCTTTGCGGACATATCGATGTTTGTCCGGAAGAAAAGAAATGCATTTGTTACCGAGAAAGACTGGAACCTTTTGTTTTCCGCGCTTCGCTCGATTCGAACTATGAGGCCATTATCGCGAAGGTCTTCCGCGATCAACGCCTTGAGCTGAATGGCGCTATAGCCCGGCCTCAGTGATCCACTCCCGAGAAATGCCGGTGTTGACGTCACCACAGTCAGCGTTTCCCGAACCCTGTCTGGCTGTTTCACACCCAGATAGATGAAATAATGATAAATGTAAAGCCTGCGAAGCGAGGGGGACCTTCGATCGTATACTTTGGGAATGCCCTAAGTCTCCGGGTGCTAGGGTCAACATTAAAAGTAGAGAAGCCTGTAACCCTGCTGCGAAGCGACGTCCCCGCTGACCAGCAAAAAGCCGTCGGCCTGGCGGCTGAAGCCGCGAATAACCAATATATATTCGCCAGTCCTTAGTCGCGGAGGTTCCAGCCCCGTTCCTCAGGCATGCGTGCTAGGAGCGGAGAGTAGGGAACCCCCTAAATCGGTGGAAATTAAAGTTTAATCATCATCATCATCTCGCGAAGATGGCCGCTGGTGGCGCCACTCGTAATTTCGTTTTCTGACATCTTATACGGAGAATTCGCTTCCAGTCAAAATAACGTATTTACCTCGGTAATGCGGTAATCAATCGTTAGAGGCCGTCTGGAATTTCTATTCAGTGTTGAATTAATTCCTTCCGCGCAACAGGTATTCGCACTGTCAGTGACGCGAGCTCGGTGACCTCGCGTTCCAGCGCGGTCGTGTTTTATTCACTCGTTGTCGGGCGCCTCGTCGTCGCGAGAGGTTCGTCTTGCTGCTTCTGCGCGGGCAGATATTACGTGCTCGGCCGCGTGCCGCTGATATCGCGCTCGGCCTCGCTGCCGGATGTGGCGTGTTGTGTTCGCGCCGTCCTTTTTTGCCCAGCGAGCATATATGCGTAGAGGCACGCAAAGCACTCTCGCTCTCTGTACGCAAATAGAAGACACCTCGAGTGCGCTGTACGTGTGAGGCGGCAGCCCGGCGGAGCTATTCTGACGTCGCAGCCGCAATGCGTGCTTTTAGGCCCCCTTTTTTTTTCTTCTTCACTTCGTACGCCTTTGTAGATCTGTTGAAAAGGAGACGATATGGAAAGGCGGGAACAAAGCGGAGTGGGTCAGGGAAAGAACGGAAATTAATGACGTCGTAGTCGAAAGCCACCAAGAGGAATGGGCGTGCCCGGAGGATATGTATATAGTCCAAGGGAACGTAACTGGTGGTCAGCCAGCATAACGGACTAGATTGCAAGGGACAGCAAACGTAACCGGGGTGGCGGAGAGCGATGTAGGTGGGTGAGTTAGGCCGTTTCCGGGAATGGGTATCAGCTAGCGTTGGACTTTGTTGATGGAGACATATGGAAGAGGCCCTTGTCCTGCAGTGGCTGTAGAGGGAGGATGATGACAATAAAAAGTTAGGGTCTGATCTTCGGAGTCGGAATGCGTTTGCGTTGGTTTCCGCCAGCGGTGACACTCGGAACAATATGCCGCAAAGAACTAGGCTTTCCGGCTCTGTACATATCAATTCCAAGTTGTTGTTCCGAGACTACTCGGGGTAGAAGGTGCGGAGATCATGACAGCCTATGAGCCTGCCGCGCACCCCCCCCCCCCCTCCCCCCTCTCCACCGTGCTGATAAATAGTCGCTCGCAAAATGGTGTCCCCTGATTGTTAAGGGGGGCCAAACAAGGCTGACAAACGACCGGACGGTATGAAAAGGGCACCAGTAGGCTGGAAATATGAGCTCCGCTGTCTGTCTCGGCCACTTTTGCAAGGACGCTGTTTGGGAGATTACGCGAGTCTATCTAGACACACATCCGCCGCCACTTGATGCTGTGGGCTCTGATCGCCGACATGAACAAAAAAAAAAAAAAAAGAGAGAAAAACTTATTGCGCCGACATGTCCAACCGGATGTGTGTGGCGTTTTGTTCAGGTTATGTAAATTTTTAAACTATGCAAACAAAATATTAACCAGATCGCAGATCGTATACGTCCTTAATGATAGAACCGATATGTCTACCTGTCTAGATTGTACACAGAGTGCGTATGTCGCTCCGTGGAAAGGAATAATTTGTTTTGGTTCTTAGGCGGCCCTCCGCCGTCGGCGTCCCCTGGCGGCTGTCCAAGTCGTCGCTCGCGCCGCTATAGCGACCTTATCGCCGTTTCCATTGGCAGCGATCGCTTACTCAATGTCATTTTGCCTGATGCCCGCGCTAAGCACGCGGATGCGCACTCCGCGTTAGAAAGGCGAAGTACGTGTTGTCTCGCTGACAGCTGTAGCCGTTTACGAACTATTATTAAGCAGTTAACACGGTGTCAAGTGGTCATTGCAGCACCTGCGACAACTTGCCTGCCAAGCAGGTATACGTAGGAAGTGAGAACGATTCTGAGTATATGTACTCGCTCACTGCTTCGGAAGACACGAGCGACAAATGACACCAATGAAAGCTCGTTAGCAAGTCCGATTGCTGTTACAGTCGATATGATTATCATATACGTGTTGGCAAGCCGCCATCTTTGAATCGCGGAGAATGAACCGGTGCGCGTTTGTTAGGCCACCGACACACACCGTTGAATCAGCTTGAGGCTTATCCACAAGTGGCGAGTTCCTTCCTTCCTTCCTTCCTTCCTTCCTTCCTTCCTTCCTTCCTTCCTTCCTTCCTTCCTTCCTTCCTTCCTTCCTTCCTTCCTTCCTTCCCTTCTTTCTTTCTTTCTTTTTCTTTCTTTCTTTCTTTCTTTCTTTCTTTCTTTCTTTCTTTCTTTCTTTCTTTCTTTCTTTCTTTCTTCCTTTCTTTCTTTCTTTCTTTCTTTCTTTCTTTCTTTCTTTCTTTCTTTCTTTCTTTCTTTCTTTCTTTCTTCACTTCCTGCTTTCCTTGTTCCTTTCCTACAGATTGCGTTCTTTCTTTTCCTCGGTGTGTGATCTGTCGTGTAGTGCTTTCACTAGACGGATCCTCCTCCTTTGCTGCCAAGGGAGTAACTTTTTTCTCGAGGTGTATTTGAGTGGGCGCCCCGTGTCTGGCTGCTGCTGGCGATTCTTCGCGGGGAAGAAAAAAGCACGGGGCCGAGAATCTTGACAGCGAACATCAAAAATAGCTCCCTGGGGCGCACGCACACGCGCAACGGTGACGCAATTGAGTCACGTGACTTCTCCCTGCGCTCGCGCGGGTGCTGCTGCTGCCTCTCGAAGCTGCGCTAATCTCTTGCGGCATTCCCGAGGTAAACAGCGAGAGCTCGAAAGCCAGCGGGCCGCGATGGCCCACATCCAGGTTACCCTCGCGGCGCGACCTCTCGCGGAAGGTTCCTTCCGACGGTGGAGGTCGGGATGTGGGGGAGGTGGCGAATTCGCGATGCGCGGCTGCGTATGTGTGTGCGATAATCGCAGCACCACCGGCACCCGCCGTGTTTTCTCATTACCTTTTACTACACACCCTCTCGCGAATGCCTGGAGGAGAAGATGCGCGCTTCGCGGAACTCTCGGGCGCTTGAGAAAGTCAAACTCGGCCGCCGCCCTCTAGGGAAAATTTGCCGCTGAAGGGCCCGAAGCTTTCGTGGATCGTGAGGTTTCGAAGAGGCCCCTGTGTTGCGAAAGAACATATCTCCATGTGTGCGTACAGGACGAGGAAACTCGATTTTCCGCGTGCGTCTCTTCCGTCTCGAAGTATTGAACTCCGCATTTTTTTATTTTTTTTTTCTACTGGTGCGGTTTGCGCGCTGTGAACGATGTGTGTGGGAAACCTGTGCGTGGAGGTGTTGACTAACAATCGCTTCTGTTCGCCGGATGGGTGGGCGTGAACGAAAGGCGAATCGGCGTTGACCCGCGTCGGCGAATTCCTCCGTGTAGTGTTCTGAGCAGTTAGTGTTCTGAGCAGTTACGCTTGTGTATTAGCACAGTATCTACTGAGAGAGAAAAAGGAAGAAAGAGAAGTGACACAAACGTCACTGTTGTGAGGCAAAAGCTTTTCCAGGCTCATCGTGAAATTCTCGCGTTCGCGAGATTCCGCGAGGTATGCGTCCGTGAGACGCGTTCGCGAGACGTCACAATAGGTTGTGACATCGACATCATTTTCCCCTGCCAGGACGGTGCAGTAGGTTCTGACGTCGACATGGTTTCTCCTTTCGGGTTATGTTTCATTCTTGCATATCGAGGGGAGGAGTCCTGAGATGCGCGTGTTGCCAATGACGAAGCTGGGTAAGAAAGATGTGAAATTAAGCACACAAACACGCAAGGTAGGGATAGAAGAGAAGATGCAGGCAGGAAAGGTAGAGAGAAGGAGGAGGAGGAAAGGCTTTCGCCATTAAGCTCTTAAGCGAAGCTAAGCGCAGTTCTGTAATTTTTCATGCTTATTTCTCGGCTAGCGCCGTCATTAATATTCGCATAGTCTTCCGAAGGAACTCCTATGAGTGGCTGACGTGAAACAAGCCTACTCTGGCCACGTGATCTCATTTTCGACTGTGGTGAATGTGGGTTTTTGATCGCGCGCCATGCAGCAATGTCTGCGGTGATGCCCGGAGTTGTTCACTTGAGTTAGGTTCGCACGGTGCTTAGTTGTAAGATCACTACACGCGGTGACATGTTCAAGCGTCGATTGCGTCTGTCACGTGCGCCGTCCGAGGGGCTCTACACTTAGGGCAGAAAGCGGGCAGCAAAATGCGAGTGCTGGGGATCGCTTACTACGTAAGGCTTGTTGTCTAAGGGCTGTAATGAAAACATTGATGGGAGGAGTTCTAAACTTTTTTTTATTAGAAAAAGGGGCTACTAAACACCTCGTTGCGGACGTAGAGTCACACAGGGTGTGATACGCGGCCGCCGTCTGCAGGCAACCCTTCCCTTCCTATATACACTTGAGCATCTTCTTCCATGCACTTGAGAGCGACAGAAGAAAGATGATTCATCCTCACCGTGCGGCCGGCGCCCAGTATAACAGAGTTGCTGTTGCTTAGCGCTTGCTGGGTTGTTCGCCAGATCGGAGTGGCAGACATCTGGCGAGCAGACGACCCTCGGATGAGTAGGGTTAAGCGTCACGTTCCCCCCCCCCTTTTTTTTTATTTATTTACATTCATTTTAAATCTTGAAGTTCGTAACGAGGCCTTGCGAAAGCCTCGGATGCAGCGTTTTTTTGGCGGCCGGCGGTGGTGACCCTGGAAGGGAGGAAACACTCAATCGTGGCCCATTGCAGCGGCCCCTTCTTTCACTGGAGAGAGCGACAGAGCGCACTTGTGTGTTGGGCGAAATAACAAAAAAGGGCAAGGCAGCAGCGATGCGTGTGGCGCCGCGATCTTATTTTCACTCTCTCCCTTTCTCTTCTGATGGCCGCCGACCCATTCTCGCGGGAATGGGCTGCAGTTCATAGCACTTCACAAATCCTATGCAGGCGACATCCCTATTTCGCCTTGTGTCGGGGATTACGAACAATGCGCATGCGTGAAAGACGAGTGTTTTGCAACGAAGTTATGGCGCTTGATGAAGAAGGACACGACGGGCTTCTTCTTGTGAACTACTCAGTTGCGTACCTTCATCACTCACTCACTCACTCACTCACTCACTCACTCACTCACTCACTCACTCACTCACTCACACACACACACACACACACACACACACACACACACACACACACACACACACACACACACACACACACACACACACACACACACACACACGCACACACACACACACACACACACAATGAGTGAGTCAGGTATTTAAAACTGAAAAGCATTTGAGGAAAAGGAGCAATAGCAAGGAATGCTTCGTGAATGAATTCGCAAAGTATGGGTGGGCTGACATGCTTTGTTTATTGAGTATATATTCACAACCGGACTTTTGATAATGATGTGTATACTACAATACATTTGGTGGCCATGTGTTACGAGGTACTGTCGCCAACACGCAGAGGACATCCCAGCGCGAGAATGTTTTATTAGCCGGCTGCTTGAGACACTTGAGGAGGCGTTAAAGGTCCACTGAAAGGGGTCACAAAGAAGGATAAACAACGCCATAACACTGATAGTTATTGAACCACCCATCATTCTCCCGCAAAAATTTTCGATCTAGCTTCTGCAACACCAGAGATATCGGCGATTAAAAATGACCCTTCCAATTTTCCCTCTCAACTCGTACGCCGAAGGGAGCCATAAAAAAAACAAAGAATACAAGCAAGTTCAAAGCTCCGCCCAGACATACGTCACTTCGACGAACTTCCGGTTGCCGCGCGCCCGCTCGCTGGTGGCGTACTCGCGCCAACCCGTCCTCGCTTGCACACGCCTGAGGAGTTCGCCAGTTCGCGCAGCGACGGTTAGTGTAACCGCGAACCCGTGGTTATCCTATGTTACACGGCGGACCAAACCATGGTTGCACCACTAACCGCGGTTACCGCAAACCGATCTTGACGACCTCGGTTTGCGTCGTTAACTGAGGTTATGACGGCGTCTGTTGACGGAAGCTACTCGTCGGCGCCCGAGTGCGCGAAACGTACGAGCGGGTTTGCTTCACAAAGTTATTCATTTGCCCACTGTATCACGTTTAAAGATCGATGTATAGAATATGGTGCCGCCCGACGTCTTCGATTGCGGCCGACAGCGCAGCGACTGCGTACTGAAGCCTTGTCGTGCCTACAGTATCGTTTGAACGGCTTGTTGCTGAGCAGAACGCCAAAAAATACGCGGCCTTAGCTATGAAACTACACGAGTTTTCAACGCTTGCAGCACGGGATGCCGCGAGCAGGCTGAGGTACGTTACACAATTACCGCGGGGGTGGAACGTGCGAGCGCGGCGAACGCCGGCGCCGTGCGTGACCGTCCCTAGTCGTCGCTAGGCCTATTGTTTCGCTTCGAAGCCGCGGCGGTCGACGCTTTGGAACATGATCAACGCTGTCGTAAATCGTCTATTTATGAAACTGCCTTATAGTGATTCCTATCCTGCCATAGTAAAATAATTATAGGATTAACTCTGCCGACGCATTAATTGCAGAGCTAGTACGAGCAGATCGGATCAGCCGAAATGCACCAGCGGCAGCTGGCTTGAGCAGAAACTAGCTTGTATCACGGCTATCGTTCTTACCAGCAATTTGCTGCTGGTCAGCGATCCTCACGAGGGCTTCGTACTTGATATTCGGCTCAATATTCCAGACGCCAACAAATTTTAGCACGCTTTATTTCGGACATCGGTGCTAACGATCCGCCGTGTCGGTCGCGAACGGTATGCGGGAGGAGGGGCCACAGCGGCGGCGTTTACGGCGGTCAAGGAGGTGCTGCCATCGTGCGGTGCTTGACCGTGCTGTTGACGCCTCGTCGGACGACACTCCGATACTCCTGAAACCACGTTATATAAATAAGATATTTGTAAATGAAGCTTCGTTTTGCCGATCCCTGCGTCGCTTCGGTTGCACTTAATGGGCAATGGCCACCTAACCGATAAGGGCGGCGAGCTGTAACAGCCCGCACAGAGTTCGAGCAGCGCACGAGCAGACGACTTTCGCAGCTACCGGAAGTGTGTCCGTGACGTCATGGCTGCAGTGGCCGCAGCGAATGGCAGCTTCTGGCTTGCTTGCCAGTCAACATGCCCGTGACGTCACGGTCCTGGGAAATAGTTCCATGCGACACCGCCAAACGACATCCTCTGTGCCCGCGAAGTTCAAAAAACGCTGTTTTTAAAAATTAATAATAAATCACTGGCTTTGTTCTAAGGAGTTATACTTTGGTTTATTGCTCAAAATAATTCGTTCTACACATTGAACGCGTTTATCAGTGTCTTCTTGGGGGCCGTTTCCGTGGACCTTTAAGGTCGATCTCGCCCGCGCTCACACGAGGCAGTGGAGTGCGGCGATTGTTGGCACCCATTGCACCATTTCGCGCGCCTTGCACACTTTTTGTCCCCGATATGTTACGCCTCTGAACCCGAGGTCTGGATAGTTGAACGGCGTTAGCGTTCAGCGGCTTAATAGGAGATCGCAGGTTCGAGCTTCTGTGGCATTTCGACGCTGATGAACTTCAAAAAACACTCCTGTGCTGTGTGATATCATCATCAGCAGCCTGTGCAGGGCGAAGACCTCTCCCATATTTCTCCAATTAGCCCGGTCCTGTGCTAGCAGCATCCACTTGACCCCTGCGAACTTTTTACATGTGCGATATCAGTGCACGCTAAAGAAACTCGGTTGATTGAAAAATCACCCACAGCATCTCCACTAACAGGGTCGCAATAGTCCATGACGCTCTGGAACGTTAAACTCCGTAAACCATACTATGTCATAGAAAAACGAAAACAAGAAACAAAAGCCCGTGTGCTTCGCGGTGTCAGTGCAGCCAGCGCAGAGTAAATATGAATAATTTTAATTCACGCTGCCTCTAGTGGTGTTATCGCCAACGCTCCGGACCGCATTCGTCCTCCCTCGGTGCTCTCACAGCGCCAGTCGTCCACGTTGCTTTGCCCTCCACGCTTTGCGTAGACCGGAGCGGCGCTGCCCTGCACGCATTGGAATGCCCGACGCAGCGCCGTCGCCCGCGGCGGTGCTCCGATTTTTTTTTTTGTTCTCTTTCTTCTTCTTCTTTTCTTCTTCTTTGTTTCCTCCCTTCTTCTTTTCACTGGCCTCCCTCCGGCGACGACGTCCCGCAACTGGGGCGACTCGTTTTACCAGAAAAGGAAGCCCGCCGAGCGCCCCATTGTCTCTGGCTGCGCGCGCCACCCTCCCTCGCCAGATTTCTTCTCCCTCGTACAATCCTTCTCCTCATCCTCCTCACTTCTAAGGCTGTTATTCCACAATCGCATTCAAAACGGTGCAGCGCCAAATGTACTTTGCCGCCAGTCGAAATCTGGGTAGCGAAAAGTTCGAATACTTCTTACACCGTTGTTCGAATCCACGAAGCTTGGCGCCGGCTCGCGGCCACAGCTCCAACTTCCACTCCTGTAATATCGCTAGTCAATGATTATGCAGCCAGCGCCAGGCCGCCGACAAATCGCCACGTGATTGCGCGTCCAGGGGCGAAAAGTACGAGAGCATACCTGTGTGGGTGATGCTAAAGCCCCTCAGGTGATGCGCGATTTGCTTGCCCTCGTGCGGCGATGCTCGCCAATCACCATGTAGGAAGTACAGTCGTGAGCAAAAGTGGTATACAACACTCAGCCAGTGACACGGCTCGAGAGAACTTCATAGAAATGCCACCTAGTGACAGCGTAAGGGACAGCGACGATGACACATGCACGTGTGTAAAATGGGGCACCGCCACTGTTGTCGCGATCTTAGATAGCTGTTGCCAGATAAAGTTGGCATGCAGTTTTTTTCGAGCTCCGCAACCGGTTGAGTGTTGTATACCACTTTTGCGCACTATACTGTACCTATGCGCCGACCAATCGCGGCATATATTTTAACGAGATAAACGGATGAGGCTTTGTAAATTCCGCACCCGACGATGAGAGTCTACGCGGCAGCTGTCTCGCTACGCTTCGGCAGCGCTGCACGGATTTCTTGGGGTCGAGAGCGAATGATCTCCTTCGCCCTGCGTAGTGACTCTCGTTCCACCTGGAGAAAGGACGCCGCGTGCTCCTGCCCTGAGCGGCTTATCGCGCCCGCTGCCGGCATCCTCCCGACCGTTATCTTGCTTGACGACGAGCTGCGGCGAAGGCTGTTAGGTAAGGGAGGGGAAGATAAACGGGTGTTTATCTCGAAGCATCGTTGTCACCACTTTTCGCGGACGCGTGTGGCTTCGCTGTGCTGTCGCTGCTGGCTTCCCATTCGTAGCAGAAGCGTGCAGCGTGCCGAAGGCCATGAGGGTCGGATGTGTGGCGCTAGTTCCTCTCGTTGCAGTTTGTTGAGCGAACCACGTGGCTTGTGCACGGTCGGTCTTTTTCTTCTTGTTTAACGCTGCGCTTGGTCGAGCGTCAAGTTAACGTGATGATTACCGCTCGCGCAGGGCTCGGTGATGTAGGCGAAAAAGTAACCCAACGAATACGCAACCGAACATTAAGCCAAATTATGAGTCGGGATGGACATTGTCCACCGGAGTTCGCGCCATTTACGTGTAAGCGGTAAACTGGGATGTAAATACAGGGGGCCCTGAATGCGCCACAGCGCTCGACTATTGTGACTTTCTGTTCCCACTGCCGAGGCCGAATTAAGGTCTCATAGCAGTCCCACTGAGCCGCTGTTATACCGCTAATTCGTCTCGACGCTTGTGCAATAGCGCGGAAGAGTATGACCGTGGCTATTTTACGTTTTTGAGCTTGGGGCTTCTGCGCTATTTTAACGTGATCACCAGAGAGCACGGGAGTGGATCGCATTCTTTACCGTTCGTGCAAAATGCGCCACGAATAATCTATACGGCTTTTGTGTTCTGCGGCTTCAAATGGTAAAAATATCCTACGGTCCTAGCGAGAGGCGTCTCTTCCTAGAGTATACGGCGTTTTTCTGCATGCCGTTGCCAGCGGAGCAGCGGTATTGTTCTCTCCCTTCCGTTGTCGTCGTCGCAGCGAGCGTCCTCAGTAGGTCGTCGGAGTCGTCAGCGTAAACAGCCTTGGCGCGGTGTCAAAGCGGCGCCACGGTACGCCGGCGACGCCAGTGTTCTTTACCTTCCGCCTCTAGAGGAGTGGCTGTGTCTAGGAGGGGGGGGGGGGGGGGGGGGGGGGTATATCTAGAAGATCCATATAGTCACGCTCTGTCGCGGAGATGCGATGACACGGCTTGCCGTGCAGTAGTGTTTTATAATGTTCTAGCGTACAGCATATAGACGTATATATCCATGCCCCTGGAAAATAAATTCCGTCGGAAGTTACCAATTGTGCTGTACGTTTACCAAGCAGCACAAACCATGGGTCCAATATTAGTACTGTGTTATCAATGTCTGACCCTACATACGACCAGTGCGACACACACACACACACACACACACACACACACACACACACACACACACACACACACACACACACACACACACACACACACACACACACACACACACACACACACACACACACACACACACACACACACACACACACGCGCGCACGCACGCACGCACACACACACACACACACACACACACACACACACACACACACGCACGCACGCACGCACGCACGCACACACACACACATATATATATATATATCTGAAAAACCAAAAGTTCTACGGGGCAATAACCTCACAAAATCTCATGCATTCGCATAACTCTCACTTGGTGCACATTATTATAAAATATCGTACATAATTTATGATAATGTACAAGAAAATATGAGACCATATGCAATTATATGCGACTTGCATGTGATTTCTATGTGAATTGAGTGAGATTGTGTGAGAAAATGTGAGGTTATTGCCTCATACAATTTTTTCAGTAGGACATAGGACATATGCCAACGTAGTACCAATACTGGGGCCAATGTTAGTGCTGCCTGGGATTGGCCTCTCTGGCGTGGTGCCCTGCGGTGTTTTCAGACTCAAACTGTTCATTATGAACGGTACGAGCTTGCGTTTTCCCCTTTCTGTCACTTTATTACCTACCTCACAGAAGCCTTATAAACGGGCACCTAGGCGGGGGCTAAAAGAAGGTGCGCGTTCACAGTGGAAAAGCCATACCAATATATTCCGAGTGGCTTCCCTCGGGCGGCCGGCGGCGTGCCTCGTATTCGCCTCGTGGTGCAGTCAGACTGCGTGACGCCGTAGCGAATTTGTTCAAAGCGAGGCAGGCGTGGTTTCGGTTGTTCTTTTTATTTTCTTTGCATTACGAAGCGGTCGTCCTTGGGACTGCGTGTCGGCGGCCGGTCTGGTGTGAAACAACGTGTAACCACGCGACTCCTTTCGGTATCTCTGTTCGCCTTCTAGCAGAGCGAATGCCCGCGTGCGTGTGACCCGGCCTGGGTTTAAAAATAAATTAATTTTTTGTTTTCGCCACAGATATCTGAGAACGCTGCTTTTCTCGTCGTATATAGCTGCTTTACTGAGCTTGAGAATGAATGGGAAATCGGATTTGAAAATGAAAATTTCATTCCCTATTCATTTTGAGAATTTCCTTTCGCCGTTAGACTGTCTCGGCTTCGTTTGTCGGAACTTCCTGCGAGAAAAAAAAGGTCTAAAATGAATCGACGTTATAATTTACAATGGTATACTGAATCGAAAAAAAAAAAAATACTACTGAACCGCGTCAAAAATACTACAACACATGTTGTAGTGCTGTAGTAAAATCATTTTTCTGTAGCCCTAATACTTTGCTATAGTTCTGTAGTATTTTCTCTACTTGATTGTCTGTAGTTCTGTAGTACTTTTCTGTTGCAACTACAGAAAATTATGATGTTATCACAGAAAGTTGTAATGTCACAACAGGTTTCCTGTCGAAAACAGCACAGAAAGTCTATCGCGACAACAGAAAATTTTCTGTAGTTTTTTTCCGACTGGGTAATGTAGTCTCGGGTGCAAAATTAACTAGTGTAGAGCAACGCGGAGCCTTGTGTTTAATCATAACATCATTTACTCATTTACTGCTTTAAGAGGCACATGTTCCTTTGACATTGGCGACTACACACGTCGCATCGCTTATGTCTATGATTTTGTTTCGCGGCTCACGCATACATGGCAGCCAGTGTGTAGACGAAGAGGGGAGAACGTTTATCGATGCGCTGAAATGATTGGGGAAAGGGAGGTGTGAATAATTGTGTTGGGTGTCAGTCCCTGTTCAGGGACACAATTGGCCACCGCCGCTGCCCGAACTCTGTGGACTAGGGCCCGCTGGGCTTTCAGGTCCGAGCTGCATAGGGTCGCCCGCAAGCCGCCAGTGGGTGTGTGAAGAGTATGCGGCTAGCAAGCAACCTGTGCAAAAGCGGCTGTTGAAGGCACAAATTCGTTCCAAGAATTTCGTAGAACACGCACGTTACATGGAGCTCGACCGCTTGTGTTTGTTCCGTAATGGCACGGATCATGAATCATCTCCGTTTGGGTAACAAAGGGGGAATTTCATGACGGATTTTAAAGTTACTAGCATAGTTACTAGGATATTTTACTGGGGTAAAGGGGACGCATAGTAGCCGATTAAGTGACCTGGCGATGACGACGACCGCAGGCATGCAGGGTTTCGTGAAAGGTTCCCCGGGTCAAATAGAATCTGGAGACCCCAATGATGCTATCAGAGGTGAGAACGCTGTCAGAGGTGAGAAAGCTGTCAGAGGTGAGGACGGTACGTCTGTCGCGACAAAGGTTTCGAAATTGATGAGTGTGGTAAGCGCCCCACCACATGGCTGAAAAAGGGGACCCTGTCCATGGCTATGTAACTTTTAAAGCGCGCCCCTTCACCTTTGACGGATGAAACCTGGATCATCGCGGTCGCTAATTCGAGGGGATGGGAAGGGGTACTTTCGCGTCGTGTCGAAGGAGCTAAACTTGCTCTCCTTGTCGGTTAGCTAGGTGCGCTGTACCTCTCGCGTCAGCGGCGGCGTTTCGGAAGCGATTCTCGAGACGTCAGTGGTGCGCGACGACAACGCTCATATCGTCGCGTCGGAGAGACGGCGAAAGCGGTGACGAAACATAGCGTTCGAACGGCCGATGTGTATGCATGCGGAGCTGCATCTGTTCGGTGGCGCGATGCTGCTCCTGGTGCCTTTGAAAAAAAAAAAAGTTACGCGGAGGTCTCATCTTTTTATCTTGTATCCGTGAGGACGACGAGGCTTGTGTGCATGATCCCAGTTATTAACCGAAACCGCCCGCCAGTAACGTCGATCCGACCAGTAATTGAGCCAGCTACATCTGGAGACAATCTGTGCCAATGTCATATCTTGGTCCCTTGCAGTTGTTCGCTGGTGGCTTTCTAGTGTTCATAAAATTTCTTACAATAATATTATTCTTTATGTTGCCTATCGAAATCTATTACCATGGGAGGTCCCACCTGCGGTCTTGTACCATGGGACCTCTCGCTGTATATTCTTTTATGTTGTTTTTTGATTCGAAAATAAACTTTCAACTTTAACTGGCGCACATACCCGACCTAACTTCAAAGCGCTGTGCAAAGTACATACAAGGACAGTCAATTATGGGCCGTCCAGCAGGCCCGGGGTGCGCTCGAAAAGCACATGCCTCACGGCCCACCACAAACGGGCCAAAATGAGGTAAATGAGGCCAGCGTCACGACGCATTAAACCGTCGTTTGCCGGCATTTCATTTATGTTATGCATACATACATACATACATACATACATACATACATACATACATACATACATACATACATACATACATACATACATACATACATACATACATACATACACATACATACATACATACATACATGCATACATACATACATACATACATACATACATACATACATACATACATACATATCATCCTTTGTGTCGACCGACTATTTTTTCATGAGTTTGGATGATGTGAAACAGATAATTCCTTATATATGCTTGTTTATTCAGGCATACGCCATATGTGCTTGATTAAATGGAGCTCATTTTAATCTTTATTATTTTTGCGCCAGGTTGCTTTCATCTATACGAGAATGTCACACAAGACGTTCTTTTGGTAGGGTGACGCTATTTTTGCTGTCTCGTTTTTGGAAATCTCGTTTAATCGTGTGTGTGGAGGAACCCTGGGGGGGGCAAGTAAACTTCTAAAGATGTTTCTTGAAGTTCCTTTTTTTTCTTCTTCTTGTTGGTAATGGTCCCGTCTCCTTGCTTCGTCGAAAGAATTTCAATGGGCCGAATTAAATTAACAAACTTATTTAATTAAACTAATAGGTCGGATGGATGAACAAGCACAGCATAGTTGAGAGAAAGAACAAATGAAACACAGAGTTGGGTCGCCCTCAGGCTTAGGACAGTCCGTCGTCCCAAGCGAGCGTACGGGAGAACGTCCGTCTTCTCCTTCGCTCGGGCCGCAACTCCCCGGGCCACCCATCGCACCTCCTGGTTTTCGCGCGCTTTCCATTTCCGCGAAACGTCCTTGGTGCCCCCCCGTTCACAGATTCATGGAAAATCTTAGCCAAGGTCCAGTTCGCCGAAGCGTCCCAACCCCGGCCTTTCCACCACTGGCATTCCACTCTCAAGGACGCGCACGAGATTTACGACTGCGCTTTACACATACAAAATAAAAAAACAGCACCAAACGGACGCTCGACGGGGTCCGCCGACGACGTTCGGAGCCTGGCGCGCTAACCACCAGGCCAAACACCGAACGGCAGAGTGCCCCCCAATGCGCGAGACCCCTCGCCCCTCAAGAAAGACACAAAACAGATCACGCGCGCAAGCAGGGACACTTCACACTGTAATCCAAAAACAAGAAAAAGGTCCCCCCTCCCCGGGTACGGGCGTCGCTCCGCCCGCGCGCCTCGCGGGCCGGCTGCCCGAAACGGCAGGAAACACAAACACACACAAAAAGAAAACACGAGAAAACATGCACTGTTGACGACCTTACACGCCCCTCCTAAGATCGTTGCAACAACCTCACTGGTTGTTGCACACGATAAATAACACAAAGGTCGTCACAACTGCATTACAACGCACAAAAGGACAAGAAGACGCCACTTTCAACAATTAGGTACTGAGACACAAGGCAACCGCCGCATGCGAGGCATCTAGCCTGGCACCATGCGAACGCATCCCACACGAAAACATTTTTCAGAGTGGTCCCTATGCCTGCCCTCGGAAACCACAGTGGGTGGCGACAGCTCTGGCGGCCTGCTGCGCCATGATAGAGGTGCCGGTGATTGGCATGCGCATGCCCCATTTTGCCGCAGCCTACCACTAGTTCCTCTGACGCTCTCAGTTTTTCGCCACATCTTTCTTCTGCGTCTCCAATAACCTCCTCCGCGCTCCGGTCCCTCTCGGCGTTTTCTACCTCCCTCGCCGCTACCTGCCTCCAAGGTGACGGCCGCCTGCCCTCTCATATCGGGCACCTCGCAACCGCTGTTGCGTGCTTGTTGTTCAAGCGTGTGCCAAGCGTCTGCAGAAAGCAGGCAGTCTGCTTCCCTGGAAGCCAGTTCCCGTGTTACGGCGCAGAGCAGTGACGCGCTTCCCCCGACATACTGACCCTGGCCTGCCTCTAAGCTCAGTGGAACTCGAGCTAGCTTTGCTGGCACTCTATTACCAAAGGCGCCAACAAGTGTGACGTCGCCTACCTTCCCCGTCTCATTGTTAGGTAGCGCGCCCTCTTTTACGACAGTTATTTCAGTGCCACTGTCAACTAGCGCTCGCAGAACCGCGTCACCACATCTCAGGTTGACGTAGTCCCGTGAGGCTTCCTTCCTTAATAATGATACTGTGCAAGTCTGTACATCAACGGTATCTCCCCGTCCGGCCTCAACCATGGCTCCGCCGCCGCCGCTGCCAGCACCTCCACAACTCTCCTGCCCTACAATGTTTGCTCCATTCCCCCGCATGTTGCCGGCTTCCCTGCTGGTGGGGTTTTCAGGGCAAGACCTTGCAAAATGTGGGCCATTACAAATGAAGCACGCAGGAGATTTGGAAGGCCCTGGGTGCGCCGGCGGAGTCAGGGCGGATTTTTGCAAAGTTGGTTGTTGTTTGCCAGAAGGGCTTCGGCCTGCCATTATTTGCTTCCTTCCTGACCCCTTTCCTTCGAAATCCTCAAAAGCCTCCACCAATTTTGCAATCTCGTGTGGCTTCACCCAGCTGTCCCTTTCCTCTCGTTTGACATACTTGTGAGCCTCAGTGCTCAGTGCCTGTTTCATCTGGTCAGCCACGTGCAGAGCAATCAGGTCCTCTAGCGTTTTGATTCCCCGCGCCGCCATGTAAAACGCATAGTAGCTCTCAATTCGCGACGCGAAGTGCTGCCAGGTCTCGTCACGAGCCGGAAGCGCATTGCGGAACTGCCTGAGGTAGTCACCTGGCGACAGACGCAACTCGGACAGAATCGTCTTTTTTACCAGATCGTAACTGTCGAGCTCCTCGGTTGAAAGTTTTGAAAAGAGGTGTGGGATTCTCGCAGTCACCAGAGGCAAAACTAAATGGCTTCTAACCTCTTCAGGCACCTTATAGGAACGAAAAATGCCCTCGATTCCCTCGAGCCACACTGGAACCTCTGGATCTGTTGGAATTTCGGTCAGCAAACTCTTAAGCCGTTTTGCGAAATGCGCTAGTGATTCCTCGCGCGTCAGCTTAACATCTGTTAGCGAGCCCTGTGGTCCACCATTTCGCAGCTCCAGCTGACGTGTTTTTTCCCGCTCAATGAGCAGCGTGGTCTTCCTAAGCTCCAGCTCCATTTCTAGCCGTCGCATAGCTGAATCGGGAGCCTCGCCACCGCTTTTATCTGCTCCTGCTGATCCTACTGTTTCCATCATTTCGCTTGCCCCCGTCGCCTCCTCTGCCCTCGAATCTCCGCTATCGCTCCCGCTCTCCTCCGCACTCATTTTCGTGACCCTTGCACCGCTACGAAGAATCATGCACAATTCCTGTTATTCGCTACAAAACGCACAGCACCAGTGGGTTCCGAGGACCAGCATAAGGGCCACTCACCTTTCCGCTGGCGTAGCCACCCTACTTTCCCCGACTACCGTGTCGTCTGCCGTTCTTGCGCCCGGGCTTTGCTTCTCTCCGCTGCCAATGCGCGATGTACCCCTTGGAAAACACACGAAAGTCCACCGCTAGTCCATTAGCGGCTGATGTTACTTTCGCTGCCTGATCCCTTGGCCGGTGCGCTGGAAGTCAGTTTCTTGATGCGCTGAGCACCGCTGGCTCGGTCCGTTGGCCGTGATGCGTGGCGTCTTTCGCTGGTGCGCGGCTCGCACCTTACGCGCACTGATGGCTCAGTCCGTTGGCCACAATACTGGGCGTCTCTCGATGCTGAGCCGCTAGCTCCTTAGCTTCAGTGTCGGTCCGTCGATCTGAAGTGATGGCTCGGTCCGTCGGCCACAATGTTGCTGTGTTCTCGCCCTGTCCTCTCTCGACGGAGACTTCCTTCTCAAGCGCTGTCCATCGGAAGTCTTCTTGCTGAACAGGTTGTTTTGCGATCGCCGAAGGCTGACGGGAGACGGTGATCCTGTATTCGGCTGCGCCAGTAAACTTCTAAAGATGTTTCTTGAAGTTCCTTTTTTTTCTTCTTCTTGTTGGTAATGGTCCCGTCTCCTTGCTTCGTCGAAAGAATTTCAATGGGCCGAATTAAATTAACAAACTTATTTAATTAAACTAATAGGTCGGATGGATGAACAAGCACAGCATAGTTGAGAGAAAGAACAAATGAAACACAGAGTTGGGTCGCCCTCAGGCTTAGGACAGTCCGTCGTCCCAAGCGAGCGTACGGGAGAACGTCCGTCTTCTCCTTCGCTCGGGCCGCAACTCCCCGGGCCACCCATCGCACCTCCTGGTTTTCGCGCGCTTTCCATTTCCGCGAAACGTCCTTGGTGCCCCCCCGTTCACAGATTCATGGAAAATCTTAGCCAAGGTCCAGTTCGCCGAAGCGTCCCAACCCCGGCCTTTCCACCACTGGCATTCCACTCTCAAGGACGCGCACGAGATTTACGACTGCGCTTTACACATACAAAATAAAAAAACAGCACCAAACGGACGCTCGACGGGGTCCGCCGACGACGTTCGGAGCCTGGCGCGCTAACCACCAGGCCAAACACCGAACGGCAGAGTGCCCCCCAATGCGCGAGACCCCTCGCCCCTCAAGAAAGACACAAAACAGATCACGCGCGCAAGCAGGGACACTTCACACTGTAATCCAAAAACAAGAAAAAGGTCCCCCCTCCCCGGGTACGGGCGTCGCTCCGCCCGCGCGCCTCGCGGGCCGGCTGCCCGAAACGGCAGGAAACACAAACACACACAAAAAGAAAACACGAGAAAACATGCACTGTTGACGACCTTACAGGGCACTTCACCTCTTCCTTTTAAGGTATGACGAGACAGCGTCAGAGGTCACTGTCAGGGTCTTCCCTTGGGGTTCCTCGTTCTCGTGCATGTATAGTTGACTGGTTGCCTGACCACTAACTAGTCCCTTAACTGGTGCCCTGTTATCCCCCACGTGCTCATTAGCAAAGAGCCGCAATATAGCACATATATGAACGACCACCTGACACATATGTAAAGGCTCGTTTTAACAACCCCAGCACGCGATTTTCGGCAGAAGGAGGACTTTAATGCTTCCGAGTTTGAATATCGTCGCTTTGCTTCCGGTTGCCCCATTCTTTCAGGGCGCTCTCCTCTGCTGCCGTCACGGCCACAAGAGCTGCCCGTTCGCCGGTTGGATGCACTCGCAGGAAGACGACGCCGACAATGACGAGTACACACGTACTGTGCACACACACACACATGTGCATGGCTGCTCCCAACGCGGCGGCGCCGCCGCTGACGACGACGCTACGTTCTCCTCACGAGTAGAAGGTGAACGCACCCGGGCGAAGCGGCAACATACATCCCCCCTCCTCTTCCCACACCGGATCATTCACCTACCGCCACCACAGACAGAGGCCCCCGAGAGAAGGGAGGGTTGCAGAGGCAGTCATCGTCGTTCGCAGTCGTCGTTGTCGTGCCTGGGACCGGCGGCGGCGGCGATCGGGAACGCGCCCCTGCGAGACCGGAAAATCGCTGCGCGATCCCTCGCGGCGATCTCTCGTGCATTGACAGCCGTCGACCGCTGTCGTTGTCTTCTGCGTTGCAGCAGCCTCTGCCGCCAACGCTATTGCCGTTTTGTTTCCGGTCGGCTCTCTCTCTCTCTTTCTCTCGTGTCCCTGTGTGTTGGTAAAAAGATGGGGGGGAGTCTGCGGCAGCAGCAGTGGTATAGGCAGCCGCCATTTGATGCGCGCACAAACGTCTCTATTCCGCGCTATGCGTAGCTGTACTGCGCGTGATTTTCGTAAGCATACGAGACTACTGTTTGGTCGACTGTGACCGGCAAGCCGGTTGTGGGTCCCGTCTGCTGCAGCGATGGAGGGCGGCGGCCAGGGCAGGAGCGGAGCTTCTACGTGTCGCTCCTCTTTTCTGGAAATGCGGCGATGGACTACTGCTGGGTGAGGGACTCTTAAACTGAACCACCGTTTAGGGCACGCGCAGCGGGTTCGCAAGTCCGTCAGTAAGTTTCCCATGGCTGCTTGATGAAATGAATGGCAGACGTGTTCGCAACTTGCAAAAAGGAAAGCTCGGTATTCCTCTGCCCCGGCAAAGGTACCCAGTTGCTGTTAGGACTTGTTCAACTGTACCGAATACTTTCTGAGGTAACTGAGCCGCTCGAATGCACTTCAACGACGAGAACAGCTGTAGATCGGCCAAAACTCGAGCATGTTCGGTCTCTCTGGGGGCTTAGCCTGGCCGTACAGTTTATCGGTCTACGCTTTACTTAATACAGCCATTTTGGAACAGCGCTAGGGCTGCAACTAACTGCGTTCTTGACTCTCGGTCTCTCTGGGGGCTTAGCCTGGCCGTACAGTCTATCGGTCTGCGCTTTACTTAATACAGCCATTATGGAACAGCGCTAGGGCTGCAACTAACTGCGTTCTTGACTTCTGTCGTCGCGACTGACCGAGACCAGGGTGGACGGCGACAGTTCATGTATTTCATTCACATCATTCGAGTACTTAACACACCTTCAAAATTAATAGGCCAGAACTTCGCGAATACAGTATATCGGGGGCCGGTTTCCCTCTCTCGAAGGCGCTGCCCAACAACCTACTGGTCTGAGGCATCGCACGTTTATACATAATGAACTAGACAGTGCCCCTAGAGTAGCCCACAATAGCGAGCCCTACGCCAGCAGCACCGACCTTTCTGTCTCTGTAGCCTGTGCCGTTGCGACCGGGGCCAGATTTGCACGCGATGGTGACCCACCGTCACAGTGTGCGCATGTGTGTGTGTGGCAGCCTTCCCTATATACGCTCACGCTGAGGAACAATCGCGTGGGCTCACCCTTCTGCGAGGGACGCCATAACGCACCCGCCACAGCAGCAGCAGCGCCGCAGACACGGCACCGCTCGCGCTGGCGTGTGCATTCAAAGACGCTCATTGTTCCGAGCGAGTGCGCGGTCTGCTCGGCCGACGCGCATGCAGACAAACGCTCTCGATCCGCTTTAGCTCTTCTTCGCACGCCGACACTCGCGAGGCAGAAAAGAAGCGGGGCCTAGCATTCTCTGCCAGTAGTGAACGGCGTGGGCAGAGTGGCATATGCGTAAACGCTCGCACGTGGAGGCCGCCCGCGCGCGGTGGTTAGTAGGAGACCTCGTAACACCTCTCTCTCTCTCGCTAGCTGGTGTTTGTGTGTATGTGTTTCGGGGCCAGCGCCGCTTCGAGCTTTGCCTGTGCGGCAGTAGTTGATTGTATACACCGGGACCCGTTATACACACCCTCGTCGCGCCGCGTTTGTGTATACCGCGGACGGACGGACGTGTGTGCGGGGCCCACATGCAGCTTTGGAGCTTGCTTCCCGCGGGATAACTATTACTATTACTGCGACCCACGCGAAGGGGATGTTATATATAGTCAGGGCGTCTGGTGGTGTGTGTACGCTCGTCCTTCTTTCTGTACCTACCCTCCGTCGGGGCGACCCGTCGCTGCTTTGTCTTCTTCGTCCTAAGGCTAACAACGGGGCAGGGTGTACTTAGCGGCTCGTTGAGGCATCTCCTCGACAGGTGGGCGCCCGCGCACAGGAACTGGTCAACGCGTAGTAATATGTATTCGCGTGTTATAGTCACTCATTATGGTCGCTTTTGCTTATTTCGTATCTTTTGGGGGCTTTCGTAATGGCGGGCTTGATTCGGTCTGGTGGAAGTCACGCCTTGCGTCAAGCCGTATACAGGTTGGCTCGAAAACAGCTCCATGGTTGACCTCTACTGCCACGTCCGTATGCCGTCCTGACCACTCTGAAGCGCGTCGCTAGTACGCGGTTCGGGCCGCCTATCGCTGCTCTCCGTCTGCCATGGACGGAAGGGCGGTGCACGTACGCACATGTGTACTAAGTGCCGTTGAACGGTTCGGCGCGACCTTCGGTGCCCGCGTAAAATTTCAGCATTTTTGAGTTATAATTCGTGAGCATTTTTTGAATCGTCGGGAGCTTCTGACGGCAGTCGTGGAGTAATTAAAGGTGTTTGAGTAAAAATACACCGTCTCCTCTGTGAGTGCAAAATCCCGGTTCAGTCCATCTTAGCATCCTGTGTAACGACATACTGTACTCCCTAATGCTCAAGATTTTGGGAGGTCGGAGGGCTCTCGCTACCACAGTTTTGAAGAGACACAAAAAAAAATGAAACACAGGGCTTAATTGGGAGCACGAGTGTGCGCGGCTCCATGGGCAAACAGGACTCGGTGGACTGGGAAGTCTTGAACAATACTGTATGTTCGCAGAGCCTTCTCAAAGCGCGGGTTTTCTGTGGCACCTCGTAAAAGTAATTGCTTGGGTGGTTCTAAACGCCCATTTTACCTCCATGGTAGTAGCTGAGGATTTTTGCCTCGACTCTTGCACATCACCATAATTATTAGTCCGCCCCGAGTAACGAAGCTTTGGCGCAGACTGCTGTCCCTCTGGGAATCAGCTTGCGGGACGGGCGTTGATCGTTAAACATGATTCTCTTTTTCCTGACCCCCTTAACTGGATGTTTCATGCCAGCCCCGAATAATTTGTTCTGCACCCGGCCTACCATCATTTCACGTCGCTCTTGTGTTAATCACTGTCATCGCTGCTACATCGCACCTAATGGCATTCTCGCTGGAACGAAGCGTTTGTTTATTTTATTACTATTTGTCATTCCCCATTTCCGAGTTGTAGTCCGCGCATTGTGAAGCTGTCCTGTCTCGGCAGTCAACCGCGATGCGGTGAAGGGACACACTGTTTGCCGAAGGTCAGTGGCTGTGGTAATTTCTTCGAACTGCTCGAAACCTGAATGTGCATAAATTATTTCCCTAGGAGACAAAAAGGCATTCATTGACATTCGTCTAGATTTGTATACCTCAAAGGAGAACTGGATGTTAAAGTAATTTTCTAATTATATTTTTTATTGCGAACCTGCGTGCCAATGCAAAACTTTACACCCTGTAGTCAGCTGCTCAAATTCAGATCAAGCTGGATTCAAATTTCCTTTTCCCGGACTTTGATGCACTTAGCCGTATCTCGCGCACGTGCATCGCAGTGCCTGGGCACTTATGATTATCGCCTCGGTTTATTTTGATCCGACTGAGCTTTCCGATGAGCTTGGTTTGTCAGGAATGAAAGACTAAGCGACACGCAATAGACATGGAATCTGAGAATTTACACTGGCAGTGCCAGTGTAGCCGATATTGGCAGTGCCTGTATTAGCTTCGACGTTCTCCACCTCGAAAACAGCGCGTGTTTCATTGAGGTTGCACGCGGCAAGATCGCGCAGACGCGAGCTTGGCCTTATATCATGCAGAATGGTTCACTGCGCAAGCTGGACACACAGCGTCCCTTATCGCCTTAGTCTATAGACAGGATGGTTTCGGAGAACACACATGATTTGGTTTGTGCGTGCGCACGAAGTGTTGCAGTGCGCGTGGCTATCCCGGTCTCCCCCTTTTCTTTTCCGAAGCAAGCGTGCGCAGCAACATATAACACGCACGTCGTGGTGGACAGGACGTCATGCATATAGGCTGGAGGGGCTTACAACCAAAACCAACTGCGGGCGCAGAGACCAGCAGCGGTGAGGGAACAGCCGGCCTGTGCTCGGTCTGCCCTGAGCAGCGCGTGACGGACGGCTTGCCTCCGCCGAAAGGGGTAATGGAGGCTCCCTCCTACCGATGGAGGAGGGCGGAGCGAAAATAAACAACGAGGCTGAAAGAAAACAAAAGCCTGCGCCCCCATTGTACTACCGCCGCTGGCGGGGCGCGCTGCGCTGCGTTTTTGTTTTTCCCCTATTTTTACAACGCAGTGCACGGAAGGAGGCGGGGAGCGGCGGCGCTACGACCGTCGCCCTTGATGCGGCCCGGTGCAAGGCCACGGCGCACGTGTTGCCGCCGCCGCTGTGTAGCTTCGACAACGCCTCGTTAATTTGCGTGCAGCGCTGGGCGAGGCATACGTGGGAGAGAGCGCTGGATCAGCCTCCGTGTGCTGCGCTAGCAAGGGGAAGAAAAGTGCTCACGAACCATCGGAGCAATATGGAGTTTCTTGGTAATGAGCTGGTCATATATGTTTGACCGGGAATTATTGCAAACACGGCGCCAATATTGGGCTCACGGTTTTTGTTACCTGCACTGCGCGATTGTCTTGAATTGCGCACTACGCGGAGAGGCTTGCATGGTGTAGTCCAACTAAAGCATTACCGATATAGCAAAGCTCCGGAATAACGGTGTAGCCCTGCTGTTTGTTTATCTGTTGTATTGCAACTCCGGCAACCGGTGCATTCCTACTCTGGGTTAACTTACGTAATCCACCTCCGGTTAGGCGATGTAGTTCAACTGTGGTTATAACCAGCGCAATCCGAGCTGGGCATAACAGTGCGGCACTGCGCACGCCGCCAGGGATTTTGCCCCTTACCTCTGCATCGCTGGCTGAGTCGTAGATGCGACAACTGCGACTCTGATAAAAGCAGGTGGACAACATAATACTATAGTTCAACGTTTCTGGCAGCGCTTGCTCTAGCGGATGTGCGCGCTTTTCGTTTCGAGGCCGTGCAGCCGTGTCGCCGGACGCGAACCGTTTACGTTTACTCCTCTTCAGACTGATTGCGACAAATCGTGCTTGATGATTCAATGCCTGCCGGCGGGAAATTGACGCACGGGTCGCCGACACATCCTGAGCAGGGGTAGCGGCTCAGCATTTGAGCCACGTACCACACTGTTGTGGCTTTAATTGTCTGGAATGGTTTACGGCTGATACAATTGCACCCATCGGGCTTCGAGAAGTCAGCTTCCCTGTGCTGCTTTGGGCGCGCTGTGTGGCTGGCGCGTGTCGTCGTCAGCCGTGAGCGAGCGCCGCTTCTCTTGGCAGCGGTGCGGGACCGCGACCCAAGCGGCAAAAACCATTGGCCTCCAATATCGGTACTGTATTGGCATTGTACTGGTCCTATATTGGACCGGACATTGCCAACAATGTGCCACTATTGGGTCAATGGTTTGTGCTGCTTGAGCGAATGCTTCGTTGCTATCTCGATTTGCTGCTACGCGCACGGCTATGTTTTTGGAGCAAATTAACGAAACGAGAGGCTTCTGGAGCGTGTTCTTCTGAGGAGACCGGTCAGCGAGTAGCGATCTCCTCTCCCACTTTGAGGAGGAGCGGGAAATGGCTGTAGTATGGGTGGCTAGCTGCAGCCAGACCTGCCGCGGCGTCGTCCACTTTGCCGCCGCGATTGAGGGTCGGTCCGCTTCGGCCGGAGATTTGCGCTGCCTGCCAGCACGGAGGAAGAACCGTTGCTGTTGCCGCTTCTTGTGTGGTGCTTGCCTTGCAATTCAGGGGGGCTCTCGTGTGTGCTCGTGCGCGTTGTACTGGACCGGAATCTTGCTCTGCGGGCCGCGGGAGCGCGCTTGCGCGCTGTGCGTGTGTGTCATCTTGCGCAACGAACACGCTCCTCGTCCGCTATGCGATGCTTATTCTGTGCGAAGAACTGTGTGGCAGCGCCCTCCACCCCCTTTCTCTCTCTCCCGACAAGTAGGCCCGTTCCGGCTCTGCTCGCGCTGTCGTTTGTCTCGTTGTCTTACGTAGGTGCGCGTGTGTTTGTGTGATTATTGTGAGCGCTGCGGTGCCGTGAAGGCCGCGGTATGTCTTACTGTTGCTCTTTTGTTGTAGTTTGGTTCGTGCGGTGCGAAGGCAGCACGTTCGGTTCAGGGCGCTGTCGCGTTAAAGCTGCCGGGCTTCCTCGATCCTCTGTACCGGCATCAGTAATTGCCTTGGCGCAGCATCGCGGTAACGATTATTTATTTGCCCGAGTTGCTTCTTTGCCCATTGGTCTGCCTTTCTGTGAGATCTGCGAGGAGGTGTTTGATATTATTTACCTTTTTTCCGCTCTGTCATGATGCATGTTAATTGCGGCCTGCTTGAACCATCTGGTGGCATTTTCTGACTGTAGGGCACGCGGGAAATGAGCTTCATGCATATTGTTGCGCTGATCTCGCGGAGCTAGTCTTGATATGATGGAAATAGCTCGATCCTGCGCGTTCTTTGGATACCAATCTTCGGAGGTATGCGAATCACGCTCTGGTGTCGTGCTGTTGTGTGCAGTGCCCGGAGGTGCACAACAGCATACTCAGTAGATGCTAGTCCCCCCCCCCCCCCCCATGTATATATATATATATATATATATATATATATATATATATATATATATATATATATATATATATATATATATATATATATATATATATATATATATATATTCGCTTATGAGTAGACGCAAATGTTTCGTGCTTTTGCCACAACGCGATTTCAGTTGCCTATCTGGGCTGACTGCACGAAATTTTGACATTACATTACCAGTAAAGGTCTAGCCGCTACAGGTTCACCGCCGAAAATCGCACAGAAATATTTTCGTGAAAGAAAATTTTCTGTGTAGTTTTTAGATTGTGTTGGAATCAACGACGATTCTTTTAACGCGAAAAGAATGACATCACCTCCGGTGCAGGGAGCTCATTAACGGAGTATGGCCGACTGCTCGAAAACCTGTGCAGCCGCGAAGAAAAGGAAAAAAAAAAACAATTGAACAGCTGCGGCGCTATGGAGTAGCTTGGTGAAACATTCAATGTTCGGCGACCTTGCATGCAGCACAGTGCCAGGTGTTCGAGCGTGCCGTTTAAATGGGCGCGAGGCTTTCCGCTAAAAGAAAAATGAAGATGTAATAATATTGCTAAATGCCCTTCGGTTGCGCATTTTTCTACAGTGCTACGGTCTGGCGCGGACAACAAGCTGGTGAACCGAGTTTGTCGGAGAAAACTATATATAACCCACGGAGGTATACATAAAGTGTGATATGCACGTGGATACACATGAGAACCATCTGATGTCTCTACTATAGAATACAGATTGTTGTGTGCACTATAAGTACACATCAGACATCAGCCTGTGACTGGGAACCAATGGCACACATGGTATGGTGTGCGAACCAACATATTCTGATGCAAGTCATAATACATTGAAGTAATCTGTTCGCAGCAGAGTATAAACATGTTATCTGCCGGCCTACAGGAACCCACCCGGATGTGCAACCTAGTCGCATTAACGTTGTCTGTTGTTCACAACAGAACATGCAATACAAAGCGTTGTCTGTCAGCACTACAGAAACCTACTCTGTATGGTGTATACTGATTTACACTCTAATCCAGCTGCCTCCATTAAAATAGTCTGGTGTTCCCAACAGGACATACAATATGTGCTGTCTGTCGGCACTACAGGGATCTACTTTGCACGGTGTAAATTGAGGTACACCCTAGTCCTAGTGACATAGTATTCCCAAGAGAAGATACAACCAGTTGTCTGTCGGCAGTGCACGAATCACTAACGCACAAAGCCATCGTCGGGCTTTTTAGGACTATGCAGTAGGCCATTGTTTTGCGTTGTAGCTTATAAATTCATGTGGCGCATATTGCATTTCGGACAGCATCTTCCGTGCGCTCTGAATCTGCAATATATAATGAAATGAGATAAGCGATTCTTATTTGTTATTATCACGAGTAATTGTCTGACATGTCAACATGGTTAAAGCCTTTAAACAAGTGAGAAGGTTCGGTATGCTATTAGCAGTAACCAGGTGCATGATCGCAAGTTGACTGATGCCGTTTCTTATGTGTATGTACTAAAACTTCTAAAGTGTAGCAAAATCTCTCCGTTCCTCCCCTGGTTCCTTTCGTTTTCATGATCACATTTTAACGTTTTATAAACACCGCTCATATGGAATTATGTATATGTGAAGTTCATATGAATTAGAAAGATGTGTGGAAGTCCATAGATCTTCCCACACCCTCTCACTTTTGGTATCATTTCCATATGACACACATGGCGTTGTTAGGAACCCTCACGTTTCCACATGCGTTGTCTGCCTAATACACAACGCGCTTTCTTAACGTTAACGGTTTCCATACAAGTCTTGCAAAAACCGTATGAAGTCGTGGAACTCGTCATACGGCGCACCCGCCGCGGTGGCTCAGTGGTTAAGACTTTCGGCTACTGATTCGGGGTATATCCGGATTCGAACCCGACTGCGGCGGCCCAAATCGATGGAGGCGAACCGGTTAAGGCGTCCGCGTGCTTTGCGATGTCAGTGGCACTCTGTGCAGGTGAAAGATAACCAAGTAGTCTACAGTGTTCTGTACATACCCTTCCACTGCGGCACCTCTTGGGCTCCCAACTTCCTCCCTTACCTTACAGTGCAGTTCAGGTGTTCACAAAGAAGTTTGACATATGCTGCGCCTTTCCTGTCCTCAAAAAAAAAAAAAAAAAAACTGGGGCACCGGTTTTTCCGTCCAATCATTTGTCTAGGGCGTGACCACATCATAAGATAGCGGTATATGCTATTTGCCTAAAGGAAAAGAAAATGTACGGACAACAAATTTGTGGAGAGCCCTTTATTGCTTAGGTAGTTCCCGATCCCCTTCATCCGCTCCTGAATAGTCAGCGCATTATTCAGTAGGCGTGAAAACCGAAACGCAGCAGATCACCGCGTCGAAATTGCATACATATTTCGGCCCCTATGCAAAGTTTTTCGTCTAGTTCCGGGTCCACGTTATGCCGCAGCTCGCGTGAGAAACGAGGGATAAAGCACATCGCGTTGCTGCCGTTGGAGCAACAACGAGGCGAACTTCGCTTTCTTTAGGGTATACTCGCTTTCTAGCTGTTTTCCTTGCCTTCACTTCCTTCTCTTCTGGATTTCTTCTCTCTTTTTTTCTTTCTTTACAGCAGCTTTCTGGGCGGCTGAAAAGCTTGGCCGTTCGGTTTAGAAAGTTTCGGTCGACCTGTTTTTCCCGTTCCGTCCGCCGCATATCCCACCGCTTGCTCACCGCTGGCGACCTCGCTCGCGTAAACTAGCCAACTACGTCGCGTACGCGTCTCGCCCTCCTGTCCCCGCTCGGTGTGTCGCATTTTCGCACGCTTAATCCGCTAGATTGTCCGCGTCCTAACCGCAATTCACCACTTCAGGGTAAGGGGAGTGAACGCATGTTTCGAGTTTGAGGTTTCGTTAATCGGCGTTGCGTATGAATTTTTTAAATCGGAAGCGCGAAATAACCTTTGGCATGGAAATAACAGTGGCAGCGTGCGTATGCCTCATTACTAATAAAGATGAGTAAAGTGAAAGTTACAGCTGCGCACTGGTCTCGTACTGTGTGCTTCTCATTCTTCGCAGTACTATTTAGGAATTTCTAGCCTATATGTATTGAACTCTGAAACTCTCATGGATCATGCATTGAAAGCCTGCTTAAATATTTTTTGCGTACAAGAGTGCCGAACGACAAAGCGACAAGGAAGACACATGGATGCCACTTACACGACAGCCGACTAGCCCAGCTGCATATAACAGAGCAGGGACCTGTTGTTGGACGATCTCCCTGCTGTTCCCCCACTGTTGTTGGACCATGCTGATGACAGGCATATGGGGTATGGAACGACGTGTCTGTGAATGAATGGCGCCTTCCATGTTGGTCGCTCCTTTGTGTAGTCAGTTCAGCGTATAGTTGATGGTTTGAGTCATAGAAGCAAGCTCGCTGCCTGTTGAGTTCGAGCAAACGCGGTACACTTTTCTAGGGACGTACGGGCGTCGCGTGCATATAGTGGCTGGCTTTGCACGAGGCTATCTTTCGCCTTCGGCCCCGTTATCTCCTTTCTCGCTGACCAGACCTCTGACAGCGCTCCTTCCGAGCGGGGTGCCTCTGTAAGGACGGTGGCAATTGTGTCACGTACTGCGACGACACCGCTTTTCTATCTATACACACGCGCGGGCCCTTCATTCCGACCTCTTCCTTTCCTCTTTTCGTTCGTTCATTCCTCGTGCAGTGTACACGTTCCCTAGGCATTTGGTAGGATAAATTCCCGTACACACCGGAACCGTGAACTGCCAGCGACACATCCGCGTCTGGCTATTTTCATTCTGCTTTTAAAATTGACTCACGCATATAAGTTAGCCGCGTTTCCGTCTTCGTCGGGCTTCAGTTTCTTACTTTCTCTCTTTTTATTCTTTTTTCTTGGTTGTCTTTCACGGCAATCCAGCGAGCGAGACCGAACGTCGCCCGGCGTGCACTTCCGGTTTCCCTTTATCCACTCGCACACTACGGGCCTGGGTCACGTGACTCGCAGTGCACCGACAGCCAGCAGAGAAACCACGCTTGGGCGCGCGCGTTCGCGTGTCTGTCTTCCTCGGCAACGTGTGCGCGCACGCATACGCATAGGCAAAAAAGGAGGGGTGCTCGCGGGCCACCGCCTACTATACTCTCCCGGCACAGAACCCGGAAAGGGTACGTGGCGCACTGGCGCGTTTCCTCTGCCCGCTCTATATCATACGCGAGCGCGATTGCTCGCTCAGCCCCTGGTTGAATATATACATGCACACCTGTATGCGGCTACACTCGACACTTCCTGTCATCTCCGCCTTGGCATTGCGCTGCGGTTTGTTGATGGGGCACGCGTCGCCCGTTATAACCGCGGCGAACTGTGGATAATGAGCCGCCCTGCGTCCGGCCGGAAGGCTGCTCGCCGCGTAGTTATTAATGTGATTGGATGCCCTGACTGCGTGCTTCGATCAGGTACAGGTATATAGGCGCGGGGAGATATTTGATATACTTTGCGAGGTGGGCTGGCCCGAGGGAGTTTACTCGACGCCCTGATGTAACGCAGCCGGAAACCGCAGCTTTCGTGCAGTGAGCCCAAGGTCAGAGGCTCGATTGACTCCCGGTCGGATTTAGATAAAGGCCAAATGCGAAAAGGTCTCTATGCAGTGCGCTTTGAGATATCGTTGATTGTAATGCGAGCAGCTTTTTTTTTTTTTTTGTGCGCTATCACTAAGCCGAAAAGACATTGTTTGTCTTGGTGGTCTCTGTGACCTTGAATTAAAAAAAAAAAAAAAAAAAGCGGCGACTTAATCCTACTTAAACCAGATTACCCACTGCTGTGGCTCAGTGTTTAAGACGTTTGGCTACTGAACCCGAGTGCCCTGGTTCGAACCCGACCGGTTCGAATCCGCTGTAATGATCTCTTTATTGTGAAAGCATATACGCGGACTAACTAAATCGCCACGAAAAGGTAGTTTAACCTTTCGAGGCCTTGAAAGTCATTCGCCAGGATTAGGCCAACTCGGGAGCTCCGCTCTGAATTACCATTATGCTCACTCACCGGCTTAAGAAAAAGACGAGGTGGGGCTTTGCGAAGAACTCAGGGTCGTTCGCCGACACCCAGTGAACTCGGATGTTGCAGCGCGGAGAATAAAGCTCCCGATCCAATGAGATAAGCGCTCAGTTTTACGCGAACTCGAAAAGAACTTGAGTCGGGTACTCTTTTAGGCATGATTCCGTTCTCTCAACGGTAGGGTCCTCTGAACAGCGTCACCTGGTGACAGCGGAATATTGTGAAAATGAATCAGAGCGCATTTAAAGCCTCCCGTACTCGTTGCCTCAGTGGTGCAATGGATTAACACTGCTTTCGTGAGCACTTAGCGTTTAAAGCATATGTTCGAATCCTGCATATGCAACCTTTATCAATTTTTTTGATTGCACAATAATTTTTGCTACCGATATCTTTCATGGGGGGGGGGGGGGGGGGGGGGGTTGCTTCCTTTTTAGGTTGCATCATGCAATGGTTTTAATTCTGACTAGCCACAAAACCAGCTGTGAACAGAGCCACGAGGTGACAGCACGACAACGCTAACACTATTTTCACCGTAATCATTTCCTGCCTTTAGTGAGTGTATGTTACCTTTAGGTTGCGTTCAGAGCCACCTCTTGGTAACAATCGTGGTTTAACCCGAAGCAACCAGTGAGGAGAAAAAAAGTTGCAGGACCCTACCGTTGAGGAAACGGAATTACGCCTATTTTAGAGGGAGAGGGTGAAAACTCAATGGATAAGAGTAGAGTAGAGCGGTCACGTGTTACCTTTTCAAAACTCCACTCTTGTTCTTTAATATTCAACTCGGCCTGCATTCTGTCACGTTTGTGTATACGAGGCTATAATATGCTAATGCTATACTAACGTTCCCAGCCCAGTCACCGATCTTTGTCTGGATCCTGAGCTCGAATCCGCAGCCTCCAACCGAAAGCGAAGTACGACTTCCCAGCGTGCATACTTTACATTGGGCCAACCAAGATGAATCGACGGTATTGTTTTCCATACTACAGATTGACCAAAACCGGCTCGTTCGAATTACTTCCTGCTCGTGTTCCTATGTTGATTTCTAGGAGCCCACAGTGGACCACTGCGAGTCATGGCGTGCGCTTTATTGAAGTCGGATTAGTTACGACCACCTGTCTGTTTCTTAGTTGGCGCCACAGTCTCATCATGGGCCAACCTGCATTAGCCGCCAGGGCCGAGTCCAGGCTTGCAAACTTTTGGACTAAAGAACGGATCATTCATTCATTCATTCATTCATTCATTCATTCATTCATTCATTCATTCATTCATAAGGCGCTCGCTTGGCTTGACGCGCGGACGACCTATGGAATGCCCGAATGCAGCATTTTCTAGCTCCGTTTTCACGCACCTAATTTCGCTAATCATCAAGTTTGGGACGCTACTAAAGAGAGGCGTAATTAGCGCTCCCGCGTCGCCGTTTTCGCCGTCGGCCTTGGACGTGGGCGTCCTCGGCCGCATGGGGGAGAGGCGGCCCCATGCGTGCCGCCGCTGCGGCGACGACTAACGCCGCTCTGCCCTTGACCTTACCCGAGCCGTCAGAGACGGTGGCGTGTGTGGGCTTTTTATTCCCTGCTAGTGTGGGACTGCGGCGGTTTTGTTTCGTCCCGTGAGACACTGAGAAGGCAGCCAACTAGGCGAATGCCGGCCGGACACGCCCATGTTTAGGCGGGGCCCTTTTGCGCGCGAAGTCGTCGTTGATAACGACGTTGATTGGTGGTTTCGGTTTCACGACAGGAAGAGCGAAGTCGCATTTGTGCGGTGTTGTGTTTCCCTATTCGCGGAGGAAACTTTTCTTGAAGAAGGAGGAACTTTATTGGAAGCCTAGCTATGCAGGGATCCCCGTTAAAAAGTTTGTTTGCCCCGGGCCGCCCGTGATTATATCGCTGAGTCGGAACCCGTCCAAGCCTTCCAGGAGAAGGTGTGCTGTGAGGAGAGCGGTACGCTGAAGGTCTATACGTTATATGGAGTTGCTTTTTCTGTATTGAGTGAAGGATAGAAGTGATGGCGAAGGATAGAAACGTACTCTCGTCCTAACGGCCATACGCCTCCCTAAATTTTGGGTACTCCATTGGTCGTATTTCTTTTGTTTTTTGTTTTTTTATGGTTGTCAGTTGTTGCAGTCTCGAAGAGGCTTTTCTCAATTGGTATTTGTGACTCATTTTCCTGCGTGGCGTGGCAGATTTATTACGAAATTACACCCTTAAAGGTGCATTTCGTGTCTATAACTCACACCCTCGATAAAGGGAGAATTGGAGTACTGTTGCACCCTTTTAATGGGTGCTGTACTGCTTTCTGCACTCTTTTAAACCATTTTGTTTTCGTTACTACCGCTTCGTCTTCGGAGTTCGTAGGTCACACTGTACGTGAGGTTTGTCTACGACAGAAATGTTCTGAGCTTGATCGCCTAACTCCCTTTTCCTCTCCCGGTCTTTTCTGCTGATTAGTGCTCGCCCGAAGCGGCAACGGTCTTAGCAGGCTACCCTGCAGTCCTGTTAGAAATTAGAACAGGGTCGGCGCAAATTACAGAAAGATTTCCGACATCCTGTTGTAAGAGCAAAACTTTGTATAGCATTGCACAGTCGTTTGTCGTCGCGAAAGAAGCGGTCAGCGGGCGACTTCAAAAAACAACAGACGGTGTTGTAGTTACGGCATCTCTGTTATTACAAGAATTTCTGTTGGTGGGGTTGTGGAATACTACTGGTATACGGGAAGGAAACTTTGTCATCGGTTGCCAGTAGCGGGCCTGCTTCCTTGTCGATCGCGGATCAGTGGTCGGGACATCGCTAGGAACCTTTAAAGCTTAATGCTAGAGAGTTGCGTCAGCGCGATGTCGTGATTGGCGTCTTGCAAGGGCGTAGCCATGACAGCTTGTTCACTGAATACAAATGCAGAAAAAAAAAAAAACATAATGAAGCTGGTCGTGCTATTCCGGTGTCGACGACAGGGAGAGGGCGCTCTAGTTTCGTAATCCATGACACAGGGTGGACAGACCAAGCTGCAGACATGGAAAAAAACAAGAATCCTCCCGCTAAAGGAAGCGTGTCAAAAGTCTCGCGCGGTACCGGTATTTGACGTCCTTGGCCGCCGAACGAGGCAACCCCTGTCACCTGTCATCGACAGCAGTGCTAGTTAAAGTAATTGTTGCTAGGTTGCATGTGCGACCTTGCTTGAGGCCAAGGTGGTCTCACATGATTCTGGGCGAGTGTAAAAAGCTCTTTTTAATCACTTATGCTCTAAAGATGAAACTGAAAAAGGAGCCCCTTCTTAGGTAGCCATTGCTGATTTTCAAAATTAACGCGGGGTGATAACACACGGGCGGAAGGTAAAGAACGGAGAAGGCCAGATAGGCGCCCGTCTAGTCTTGGTTTGTTACCTATCCGTTCGCGCTGCGTTAATTTTGACCATAGACCAACTTAGGGCGCTCGACTACTGTGCCCAAGCATGCGGGATCGAATCCCGGCCTCGGCGGCCGCTTTTCGGTGGAGGCGGGAAGCAAGGCACCCGTGTGGTGTGCACTGTCAGTGCGCATTAAAGAACCCCATTTAGTCGAAATTCCCGGAGTCCTCCACTAAGGCGTCTCCATAGCCTGAATCGCTTTGGTACATTAAGCCCCAGAAAAAACCAAAGCAAACCAAACTCAATCGAAGGGATTTTATGGTGCTTCCTAGCAGTGTCTTGGCGGTTTCCCCACAGGAACCGTTGCGCATACCGTGAGTTTGTTGTCCATGGTTTTGAAGTTTTCAGCGCACGCAGAGGATATTATTTGAAAGAGATGATGCACACAGACATAGAGTATTTTTGTTTTCTTCCCAGTGCTCGGTTTTTACTACTGCTGTTCCGGGCACTTTAACTCCACAGCGGTTGCATGCAGTAAATAAAGGTGGGGGCTGGGAGAGGGGGGGGGGGTGTGGAGGGAGGGAGGGACGGGTTACAAGATGGTGTTTGCGGTGTTCCTTGCATTCATTGATCTGGCGAAGCCCAGGTGTGCTGTTGTCCGCTGATGATAAGAATGATAACTGATCATTTCCCTCGTTTTCTTGTAGGAGGGGCGAGGAGGAGGAGGCGTGGCGCGTGCGAGTGACCCTGTACGAGGCCCAGCGACCGCATCTGGTCTCGACACCGGAGTCGCCCACCGGGCCAGACCAGCTCCCCCTGTTGGCACCCTCCATGACCATGGCCAACCACCACGAACCCGACGGATACGTCAGGCAGCAGAGGTACACCCTCCTGGGACTTTAGCATGGAACTCACTTTGCCCGCCTGCTATCGACACCGTCACGCTGTGCACAAGTTCCACGTGATATGGGGGCGCCACTAGTAAGCGATCGTGGGTGCCCGATATATTATCAGAGAGCCGCTGTAGCCTAGTGCTGTGCTTTGCCTGGCTGGCGCTGCATTTTTCACCACAATGGTGCAGCCGAGACGAGAGAGTGCTGGCTTTCTGAAAGCGAACAAGCCCTCAATGCGGCTTATGGTGCGTGCCGCAGCGTAAAAACATGCACGGTAACCTCTGTCACTGCACAGACCTTTTATGCAAACATCCAAGGTGTATATTCGAAGCCGAGCGAGGCAGGTGGTGCCGGCGTGGTGGTCGAAACGTTCGGCACCTGTCAGTGGGGAGTGGCTGGTGCGACATATGCTGAGGAGGCGAAAAGTAACTAACCTGCTTCTTGACGTGCGAGCATGCGCAAGATTGCTGTGACGCTTAATTGAATTGATTGATTGAACGTCCTTTATTGAATATGAAGGCTCATGGCCATGGATTGTGGTAAAGGGGAGTAGGCAGAATCTTCATTGTTTGCGCAGGAATAACGTTACGAAAATAAACGTTTAGCTGAGCTAGTGAACCCAGCGAATACCGAAAGAAAAGTGAGTAACGGGTAGAAAAAACGAGCGCTGACGGAACTAATAATAATAATAATAATAATAATAATAATAATAATAATAATAATAATAATAATAATAATAATAATAATAATTAGTTCACAAGAAGAGAAAGGCGCAGTATTTGTCACACTTGCTCTGTGGACACCTGAACCGCGCCGTAAGGGAAGGGATAGGAGAGTATTAATGGTAATGGTGTGAAAGGGTGGGAGTTGATGGCAGGTACGGGGGGTTTCGTGGCGGTGTGCGCAAGCCCACGGCGATAAGTGAAGTTCTTGGACCAGAAAAAAAAATGCATATCTCTATTGCAGTTAGCTCTGGCGAGGGCGCGAAAACAAGTGACAAGACTGGAATTGCGAAATAACGAAATAAAAGCGCGAGGGCCTTTGTTGACGAAGTGATAAGCTGTTGCTAACAGGTGCTCCACTGGTCATTTTGGACAGCGCGCGCGGCCAAAAGCGTCACGGCGGGTCACCTTGTGTTCTCATGACAAGGGGAGAGAGGCTTCATCGCCGGTTATTGCATATATACTATTGCATGGTCGGGCGCACGCTTTAGCGGCCGTGTTTCATGAGGCGTTCGCCACTGGTGACGCCATCGCGGTAGGCTTGCTTTTTTTTTTTGCGCCTTGCAAACGCAGATAACGCGCCGGCCGAGGGCTTGCCTGTCCGAGCTTGCACCGGTAGCGGCAGACTGCGTAGCGTGAGCGCGGACGAAACGGAGTGCCGACGGCCGGGGCTTGTTGCAAAGGGACGCCGACGCCAACTGAACGAAATTATTGATCTCAGTGAAGGATTTATTCTCTCGCTGTTTCTGGTCACGACGACGTTCTTTTTCCGGCCGGGGAAGATGCATTTATCCCCGAGAAAGTTGGATTTACGAATTTCCCCCCCCCCCCATTAATGCAGACTCGTGACGTCATTACCGAAAGGTGCGAGTTGCCGCCTGCTTGAAGCGAATGACGGCGTAGCGTCTCTCCGAGATCAGCGACGAAAATCGCGTACATTTTAACTCGCGAAAATCGCCCAGCGATGACGACACCTGTGTTTGGTTTTATTTTTCTATCTTTTGTAGCTTGCGAAAGCTCCGTTTTGGGTGATACACGTGGTCCCTGCACGCCCAGTCGAAAAAAAACTACAGAACCATGTCAAAAACACGACATAATATTGTGTAGTTCTGTCGTTAACGTCAGATTTTTTCTGTAGTTCTGTCGTTAACGTCAGATTTTTTCTGTAGTTCTGTCGTTGACGTCAGATTTTTTCTGTACTTCTGTCGTTAACGTCAGATTTTTTCTGTACTTCTGTCGTTAACGTCAGATTTTTTCTGTAGTTCTGTCGTTAACGTCAGATTTTTTCTGTAGTTCTGTAGTACTTTTCTGTAGTATATTTCTGTTGTCTGTAGTTCTGTAGCACTTTCTGTCGTAACTACAGAAATTTCTGATGTTACGACAGAATGTTCTGTTGTCACAACAGGTTTCCCGTCAAAAACCGCACAGAAATTCTGTCGTAACAACAGAACATTTTCTGTAGTTTTTTTTCCGACTGGGCGTGTGATTATAAACGGGGTCCTATCGCCACAGGCCAGCTTCCAATTTTCTCCACTGCCATCGTAAGGAACACCGAGTCTAGCTGCGGCGAGTGCGCATATCTTTCATTTTTACTCCTGTCGCCACCAAACAAAAACAAAATTGGATTTAAAGTTAGAAAAACTTCCTCCTCTCCACTACTAAATCTCGTGACTTTTGTCATGGTGGCCACTAAGTACATGGAGGACTCCGTGGTTGGCGGCGGGAACTGGCGGACTGGTGGGGTTAGCAGTGACGATTCTCCGTTCTTATAAGCACTAATAAGAGAGCAATCAATTGTAATTCATAGAGACCCGGTCTTCAAGGAAATTAGCCCCATGGTCGATAATTAGAGCGCGGTAGTCGGTCGGTAATGGCCAGCTTCAGTCCACCCTATTCCTCTTATTAAACGCCTGCCACTAAGAGTGGCCGCGTTAATGGAGAACATCTCTCGCTTGAACTGCTACGGGGTCGGGAGGTACGAACTCGCAAAAACAGCACATTGGCGAAAACGTGGCTTCGGTGACAGTGGTCAGTGTTTCGAGAGAACGTTTCAGGGAATTAGAATTAAAGTTAGCTGCAAATTTCTGGCGGCATTTTATTACGCCAGCGTAGGATCATTAGGAGCGACATATAATGTGTTGAACTAGAGTGAGGAAAGTGGCCTTTACTCGGGCGAAGTTTGTTTCACGTTCCTTTCGGCAATCGCGATGAAAGAGAATAAAGTGTTGTTAGCGCCTTGAAATTCATGTTATCGTCAGGTATATGACTGAAAAAAGCACGATTTCCAGGACTGTCCTGAACAGTACACTGAGAAGAACTTAATGAAAATTTTAAGTGAACTGGTCGCGACCCGTTTCTTTCTTTAAAAGTAACACCGCTCGTTGTGCATTCGTAGGCGGATCCCACACATTGTCCGCGTCTCGGCGAAGCCCGCTGAAGCTGAAGCACAACAGGCGTGAGATATTCTTTTGCGAAACCCTCTGACCCTCTTTCGCTGATTTCGTGTTTTTGGAGTACTCGATCTGGAAAAGCGCTTCTTCAGCTTCCTCTCAGTCAAACGCGTCATGTGGCGGTGCGCGAGTCACCTACACCCGCGCCAAAGTGTTCCCGGCCGTGATGCGCTCGAAATAACGCCGTCTGATCGCCGCATCTCTTCCCGCCTTCTTACGTCACTGCGGTTGCGTTGCCGTTATTTTTGCGAAGCCGAGGGAACCGCAGCTGGCTGCTGCGCAACACCGTGGCTTCTTTCCCGTTGACGTCACGTTAAAGTCTAGTACGTGTTGTGACGTCACGAGCGACGAGCGGGAGTTTTGAATCTGTTCGATGGGGCCGTGCCGTGACTTGCGATTTTTATTTTCTTTTACATTGAGCTTTACTTAGCGACGCGGCGCAGAATTCCCTTTACGGCGTCCTAATTGCTCTCAAGGTTGCACGAAGGAAAGGGAACAATCTGAACTCCGGGGACACTGACCAGGGGAGAGTTTCCCTGTTCTAATCGTAATTGTGCCCCTCGCCTCAAATTCTGAGCAGTTCCCTTCCTCTGCTCCGCCACCAGCCGTGTATGTTGGGAAGCTCCGTTGTTTTGTCAGCTTCGTATCCGTAGACATGCATCTAAGGAAAATGCTGTCATTTGTTCGTATCCGCAGTCGTGAACGTAGCGACAGTTCCCTATTGTATAAATTTGTGCGCATTCTTCATCTGGCAAGTGCTCGTGGTTTCATGGGTGTTAGAGAAGTCGTTGAAGTATGTCCGCTGTCGGGCAGCTCTCTCTCTCGCCGGGTCCGCCAGAGTGCGCGCTATAAGCACGCTCCTAAAAGGCGGTCCCTTCGACGCGCTTTGCGCAGCTGCGCACTGGCCTAACGGGCACGCTCTGTTTCAAGATGGTGGCCGCATTGAAATGTTCTGAGACCCAGCTCATTCGCGTAGCGAAGAATGCGTCTTAGCGGAGGAAATACGTGTACTCATTGGTCAGTGCTAATGACGGGAAAAACAGGCAAAGAAAAAAAAAAGCGCCTGGCTTCAATTACCTAATTCGTTGGTCGTCTTCCCACCCACGTCTTCCGACCGGCTCGCTTCGTTCCACGTGCGGCGCTGTTGCTAACGGCGCCGGCGCGCGCACACCTTTTTATTGACAGCTCAATCTGGGGCTGTCACGGCGGCGGAGCTCTAAGCCGTTCGTATCTCTCTCTCTCTTCAGCCGGCGGCCGGTAATCCGGTGAACACGCCCGCACGCTCACCCGCCGCGTTAACCTTGATGTGGTGTGACCGGATGCAACGGGCGCCCACTGCGTGGATGGCGGCACTGATTGAAGCGCCCCCGCTGTTCGGCTTTTGTTTCTCGTTCGTCCTTGAAGACGGAAGTAATTTTCATAAGGCATTGTCTCTGATCCGGACCTGTAACCAGCACGTATGGGCCTCTTCTCATGTTTCCCCGCGCCTTTCTCTTTTTCTTAAGCGAAGCCTGGGGAATTTCGAACTAATTAAGAAACCGACTGGCGCCCTAACTCGCCACCGTTGTCTTGCGAGAACCTCTGGCACGCCAGCATCGGCGTCAGCACTGTGATTGAAGCATTGTAAGCGACGTATAAGAGACTCACCGTAGGGCGCCCAAAGCTTTGGAAAAGGGGCTTAGCGAAAGGCTCCCTGGGGCGGAAAGGTGCGAAAAAGTCGCTGGTAACTCTACCTTGCGGGGGCGGAGGGAACCTGTCGAACGATGACAAAAGCGGATTGGTGAACTGTTTTAGGATGCTTAGGGGAAAGAGGAAAAAGATATCCCTACCGACCTCCAGATATGCATTTTTCTAAGTCCGTGCTTGATGTTTCCTTTTAATAAATCGGGCTACGAGTGCTTTAATTTTAGAGCGTTTGCAAAGCCCTCCAGCGTGAGAGCGAATTCTTAAAACCTCCCAGTGAAACTCGGATTTTTGCAGCGATTGTCGTCTCTGGTGTGGCTGTGAAGGGGTCGACTCCGCAGCTTACAGGCGGTGCACTTTCGCCCGCTAGCGCCCGAAAACTGCAGGTCTTCGAGGATGTGGAGTTTCCTACACCTCCGTTAGGCGCCGCTTCAGTCGTGATTTTTTGCGCGGCTCCAGGCGTCGCGGTGTCCGGCAAAATGTTTGCCGGGGCGCCCAACGTCGGTAGGGTTCGAACCGTGGCGCCGCCTAGCGTCAGGCGTTTTTACTCGGGGTTCGCGCCCGTGAGCGCGCGCGAGAAAGAGTTCCATTTACCGCGAAAGTAGGGGGAGGGTTAGGGGGAGGGGGATCTGCGCATGCGCCGTACGCTTTTTGCGGGCTCTGTCCTGTTGCTGCCCTCTTCCTCCCTCCGCGCCGATCCGCGGCCGCTGCGGCGTCGCGACTCGGGGCCCACCCAGCCGCCGCCTCCGCCGCCCAGGGCTCGAAATAGCGCGCCCGCTCCTTTATTTTAACCGGCGGCCGGCCGCGCCTTCATCCACTTCTCAGCTGCCCCCGCCGCCGCGCTCGGTTCTTCACGCAATGGGTGCGCGAGTTGTTTGAGTCGACGACGGGGCCGGCGCGCGCGTGAACGTGCTCCTCATGTTCTGCGGCTGCTCCTTCCGACATCGGCGCCGTCACCGCAGCAGTTCCCGACGACGATGAGCGTCGACGCTAGGCTTCACCTCTACTGCGTGGTCGTGCCGCGGGCCGGGTACGTAGGACCGCATTCCCCGCGGGCTGGTGGTCACTTTGGCTGGCCACGAGCTCCTCGCCGCCCTGATGCCGGTTGGGGAGACCTGCTCCGGGGATTGTCACGTGACCGTCGTTAACGTTTCTGCGTCGTGCCTCGTGTATGTTTGTGCGAGTGTGTGCCGTCCGGTGACCCGGAGACCTCCGCTAGCCGCCGCGCTGCGCCAGCTGCTGCTGGCCTGACGCGACGGCGTTGGCGAACGCGTTCCGATGCGCGCAGGCACGCGGTGACGGGGCCGGCCTCGGTGACATCGTGAGTGTGTGTGTGGATGCTGTGCGCTTGCGAGGTTATTTTGCGCGGACATTCCTTTTCCCTCTCGCGGCTGAAGCGCGTTCGGGAACGGAAAAGACAGGCCGCGACGAGTGTGCGTTGTTGACGCCGCAGCGGTTTGCTGCATTCCTGGGGTCGGAGCCCTCTTGTTTTGGTAGGGTGACACCCGGCGCCACAGCGCTTCGGTCTAACAGAATTCGGCCGCTTAGGCTGTTTCTAAGCTTGTTCTATGACGCTGAACTCTGTGCAAAGGTGTGGCGAAAACATTGCGGAACCCACTTCTGGTTGTTGTTTTCTCACGCGTTCTGTAGGGAGGACGTGGTGGTTACAGTTGGGTCCGCATGCGAGCGCATCAGCGGCATATGGTAAAGTTAGCACATGTGATCAGTGATATTCGCTAGGTTAGGCGTGAGAAACGTCTTATCGCCTATTCATGATGTGTATTATTATGGCCATCCCGTGTGGCGCACTGACCATGGTCTCGGGACGAGTATGTAAATACCGAGCTCTCCGCGGAGCGCTCCCTCCACCCTCATCTGTCGGTTATTGAGCTGTTGTTTGCGAGTGGTTAGTTTCCCACGTTTTTGGGGTGGTTTAAGGCGAACGTGTAAATAATATATCAGTACATGGGTCATGTATGTCTCATTCAGACGTCAGCGCACATGTAGAGCGTTCGAACTGCCTTTTGGGGTCGAACGCTGGTCTCGTCTGAGATTGCCCCTGGCCTCGAAAAAATGCTTTATATCGCGCTTGTGCGTTCACCTGGACCGTGATTTCTTTTCGATGCCTCAGAAAGCTATATCGAACCAGGCAGGCAGCAAAGAATTCCACAAGCACGCAAAAAAGCGCGCCCGTTTCGGACGTTGTCTAGACAGATGTTGGCACGTCAACACGCGGGATGTCCCGTTGTTGCCATGGCAAGAATGTGTGTTGCTTAACTGGCGTGAGGTCGTTTATTTTGAATTGTTCTCCGCTGAAAGAGTCAGGCAGAAGCTTATGAGCTCAGTGCACGCCTCAGTATTTGCAGAAAAAAAAAAAAGTCCCGTGTTTCTCTTCCGTCAGCATCCTTCCCTGACCCGTGGAGATGGAGGACGGTTTCATGCCCGTCGACGGACGGCTGTTCTGTCAAATAGTTGCCGACCAAATGGTACAGCGCTGCGCGCCGATCCTCTGCTCGGTGGTAGTTTGAGGTGGACGCAGGTTGTCGATCTCTCAGTTATGTCCGGCGTTCAAAAGACAAGTTCGCGCCCTGTCGTGTCCGCGCTGTATTTTTTGCCCGTGCCTCTGTCCCAAAATTTTGGGACAGACCCTATGACAGCCTATGACTCGCGCAGCCTATGACTTCTATAAATAGAGCGTTTGCAAACGAACTTTGGGTAGTGCAGCTTCACGAATGCCCCTCGCAACACCTTACAGAATCGCTTTGAAATGTGGAGAGAGCCACTTCCGGCTTTATAACTTGTAAGTATATAGGCGTAAAGGTGTGTCAAGGTGTACAGCGTGGAGCGTCGCTTCGAGCGAGCTTGTTTATCCGCGTGTATAGTCCTCGCACTGTCAGCTAATGAGGCGTGTGTCTATTTCCGTGATTGCTACTCGAGGTCGCTGTCGCCCGAAACTCAGCGTCAGCAGCCGGGCGTGTAAAAAAGCGATGGAGGGAGGAAAAAGAGAAAATCCGTTCTTTTCCAAACGGTCGCGTCCCACTTTTTACGGTCGGTCGTCCCAGGTGCTGTCGCCCCTCTGCATCGATCGGGCAACGTGTTGCCGCCGTAAAAATTTTTCGGGGCCGCGGCGGCTGTCATACGGCGTACGGCCGCTCGTGCCCATCGATCGGCTATTGACTGTCGCCCAGGCGTGGGGAAATGGGTCGCGACTGAAAACGCGGGTAATGTAAGCTTGTGGCCACCTGAATCGGCACTTTCGCGGGGGCTTTTTGTCGACTTCTCTGTCTTTTATTAGACGGCGTCGAAGGCCTCTTTATCTGGAGAATCTCTTGTCGGTGTTGGGAGAGAAAAATCGCACGCATATGCCTCTGGTAGGTGGCATTGGAAGGTGATAGGGGTGGATTCTGATTGGTCATTGGGTTGCTTGACGTCACGAGGCCACGTGACGTGACCAAATTGGCAAGTGCTGTTAACTCGGGTAGCTTACCCCTATAGTATCCAGTTAGAACGAGACGAAAAAGATGTCTTACGAACAAGGGTAGAGAGGGGGAAGTCTCAGTTCGCAGGTAGAGCCGACGTTTCGACACGTGGACTTGTCTTCGTCCGGGCAAGGCGATCATCACTGGCAGGGGTTAAATACGGGGTATTTACAGGCGTATTTTGACAGGGTTTAAATACGGGAGTATTTAACCCCTGCCAGTGATGATCGCTTTGACCAGACAAAGTCCACTTTTCGAAACGTTGGCGCAAACTGCGAACTGAGGCTTCTCCCCTTTACCTTTGTTCAGTGCTCTTACCTCTATAGAGTCACGCAAGCACTTTTGTACGAATTTTGTCAAAGCCCGGCTTTGTATCCATGTCGGATGGTATTTTAATAGCACGGTAGTTTAGGACTGTGTGGTAATTGATGAGTATGCGTGTGATAACAGGGATACAAATTGTGCGACGTGTGCGCAGCCGGCATCTGGAAACCCTGTAAAACTATCTTGTCTTTGTACCTTGCGCTACAGCTTTTTGGTTACAGTGCGCGTCTCGTTTTTGAGAGCTGAACACTGTTTGGGAAAGTGTCGAGATGAGGCTTTTTCCTTCAGCCAGCTGTTGTTGTTTTGTTGTTTTTTTTCTTGGTTCGTCGTGTAAGGATAACTTTGAGGTGCTACAAAGCGGCGTTACATTAAACAGGAACTGACTGCTGGTTGCGTGCGCTCACAGTCGCGATTTGGACTGCAAAATCAAACTTTTGTTTTCATTTGGTGAAGAATCAGCTTTCCTTTTTTATGGCGAAGACCTTTATTGGTTCATGTGCTGCGGAAATTTTCGCAGGAAATGGTCGCACTAACTGAAAGGAAGAAAAAATCTGTCTCCACCGGAAATCAAACCACCATCGCTTCGAACCCCATGCGAGCGCGCAAACCACTACTCCACGCCGGGTTTTGTTTTTCTTCTGTGTTGTATGGGAAAACTTCCGTAAAATAATGAGAAGTGTTCAGTGCTACTGAACGGAATGTGAAACGAAAACATTAGCTGCGGGTGACCGAGCGTTCTTCTTCTTCTTCTCCTCCTCCTCCTCCTCCTCCTCCTCCTCCTCCTCCTCATAGCTACGCCTCTTCACGACGTAACTGCGGCCACCCGAGGCCTCGCTTCGGATTTCGTAGTGTTGCTTTCGCAACAAAAGAAACACTTAGTTTGCTCAAAGTTGTCCATGTCTCATCAAGTTAGCGGGCTGCTTAATACGAGCCTGCCATATCCTCAACCCGACGCTGCGCCATCATCAAAGCATCAACATTCAGGGAGGCACACAGATGCATCTAGGCGCGGTAGCCAGTTTGGAGGTTCCTCACGTGCAGCATATACACTCCTTACCAAAGCACACTGACACGGTTTTGGACGATCTTAGTGGCTCGGCATGTCTGTCCATCATACGGCTTTTCCAAAGAAGTCCCATCAACACAAATATATCATAAGGTACTCTACGCCGGGCTCGTGAGAAACCGATCGGAGTTCTCCTTATCTAATGTGAGGATGATAGTAAAGATGACAATTAGGATGCACTTAGTGATAATGATAACGATCATACTGATGCTGCAGTTAGGGATAATGACAGTGATTGTAGTAGCGATATGAAAATGACAGTGCACTTAATTGATAATGATGATAGCCGCGATAATGACGACGATGATGATGATGGCCGTAGAGATGGAAACGCTGGTCCGGTTAGTGAAAACGTTCCTCTGAAGCGGCTTTCTCCATTTCCGCTCTTAAGCTGACTCAAACGCAGTACTGTAATTTTGTTCTCTTAAAACTCCCGTTATTCTTTGAAGCAATAAACAGTGCCACCAAAGAAGAAAACAAACAAACTAAACGCGTTTGCCGAGCGGTCAAGCGTGATGCAGTTGATCGTCTCAGCCTGCTGCTAACCTACTTCGTTGAAGAGAAAACGAGCGCGTTGCTGCGTTCAAGTCGCGCCTCGAAGCGCAGTGCCGCGCGTATTGGAACTATGCCGCGTTGTAATCACGAGGCGGCATTGAGCTGCCATGCGTTCGGACCGAGCGGCCCCTTATAATTGAACTTTCCCACTCGGGGAGAGACTGCCTGTCTTTTATAACAGGGGCGTAGAGGAAAGCTCTGCACGATAGGAACAAGAATAGCGTTTAAGAATGCACCATCAAGCGAGTTGTTACGGCCCTGTACATCGAGAGAAATTTACTTTCTTCCGAGCCGGTAACAACGCTGCAACCATGAAGTGCTCTTTGTATTCGTAAGTACGGGCAGACTGAGTGGTTGGGCAGAAGGCAGTGCTAGAGGAACTTCACTAGGAGGTATGGAGAGACGATACGAATGCCTTATTCACAAATTTTTCGGAAGTTTGAAATTACGCATGCTTCTTTCTTTAAAAACGTACAGTCTTTGTCAAAAGTGTAGAGCCCGAAGGGTCTACTTCTAAGCCACTTCGTGCCACTTGTAATATATTGCCAGCGTTCCGAAACTCTTGATGGTAAGAAGATTTTTTGTCCTACCCTCTCCAATTGGAAGGACCTCCACTAATACTAAATCAGCGCCACTATACGACTCCGAAGTAGACCCCCCGGGCTCTAGACTTTTGGCAAAGGCTGTACTTCAGCACGACCTCTATTGGTTTACTTTATGCTAATGCTTGTATTTTTTATGCCGAGCCAAAAATTTTTTTTAGCTTTATGGGCTGTATTGCGAAATTCAAAACCGCCAAAATTCAGAGCGAGCGCAGCTTTAAACTTTTCGGGATCGGCGTCGGGATCCGATGCATCGAACGTGAGAACAAAAGCGGCGCTTTTAAAAAAACCCCTAAATTTAGCTTTCCCGCAATGCTCATTATTAAAATGGCGTCACTTGAGTCAGGTTATAGGCGCAGTTTATTGCTTTCGGTGACGCATATGATGTTGACGCGATTCCCTCGACGATACCGTGCGCAGTCATGCCGTTTCGTCAGTTACCGTATTTACTCGATTCCACCCCATGATCGCGATGTCCAAAGCGAGGGGGATGGGGGGAAGGAGGGGGTGCTCATAGATAGATTCGAAAAATCGAAAATACCCCCCCCCCCCCCTCCCCTATGTTTGCGCGTGGATATCTCGACGAGACGGACTCGAGCAATAACAGTTTATTTAGCAAACATCTTCCGCAAACGCAATTGCCGCGTGTTTGAGGTTCAAGCTGTGAGAGCCCTCTTCAAACTCATTGCGACTTCCGTTACGGACGCCGAACAGTTGATACCAAACAAAGCAGCCCGTGCCCGCGATACCTGCGAAACCTGCCGAGATCCGCCAAATGGCCGCCGATTCCAGGTCCGCGTGACAGCACGCTGATAGAGTAATCGAGGTCGCTTTCGGGCGGCTTTTGCTGTCCTGTGCCGACAGCTTTCGTGTAGTGTCGGAATGCAGCTCCAGAAGTAGGGGAGATCGCTTTGCGTACGCCGCGCCACCTCGTGTCTCTGAGTGAGCAAGCGCACTGGAAGCCTTGCAGGGGGGTGGAGGTGGAGGGGGGGGGGGGGGGGGGGGGGGGGGTTAGATTCGCAAAAATATGGTATTAACGCGGGAAAGTAAGCGTACCCAGCAGTCAAACGCGCAGTTTCTACGCTTCATGTCTGCAAGGATGATTGTAATCCAGAAATATAATCTCGGCTCGCTTTCGCTGTTCGAAATGTTCAGTTTCTCAGGATATGACCTTGTTTCCTGAAGCAAACAAACAGGAAATATAGTTTATTTTAGTTCATCACTTACGCCTTCGTTGCACTCTATACCAAGACAGTTTATGCAAAGCTGCATAATAAACATGAATAGACGTATCTTGCCGACCTTTAAGTGACAAATCTGTATCCAATAATTTGAAACGCGCCTTATGTATTATGGTTGTGAATTCACGAAAGAATGTGGCCTTTGGTGGTTAGTCTGAATGCCGGCCGTCTTGAAACTTTGCTTAGACTTCGTATGACAATTTTGTTGCGTTATCAGTGCTTTGGATATTGATGGGCGCCGCGCGGAGCAGCCAGGGAGCGATGCGATCGAGACTGCCTGATAACTTAGAGTTCACGAGAACCAGGAGGGAAAGGGGGGGGGGGGGGGGGGGGGGAGGAGGTCGAGGATGCATTTAAGGAAATGAAGCGAGCGCGAGGTACTCTAATTCCGGTTTAGAAGCGTATTCGAGTGTGACTATAAGGCGATTATGAACCTAGTTTGCTCAGTGCAAATATAAACACAACCAAATGGAGCGCGTGCGAGCGGAGCTTCCCATGTGGAGCGGCGTTCTTGCACGCTTACCTCTGTGCCCGCGCATTGCTTCCCCAAGACCGCTTCGAGTTCAGTCATGGCCCGGATATTGCGTTCTATTCCGCATGCTTTGGTGTCATTTCTGCAACTACGCGTACGGCGATCGTCCAAGGTATGCGCGGTAAACAGTGATTCTGGGTTTGTGCGGCGCTTGCAACGCACCTGTGCCTCTGGATTGTAACGGGGATTCTTCTAGAGTGGAGGAGGGACAGTGAAAAGTGTAGCTCTTCATACTATTCTCCGCACTGCCTGTGGGGAGAATGCCTTGTCGGTAGGACAATTGTTTGTAGATCCTGGTTATGTATGGGGTCGCGAGGCATGTCCTTATTGCCTGTAGACTTCCAGAACATGACACCGCGACTCTTTCGGTCGCTGAAGTGTCGGTAGTCTGGAAGCGGCTGCGAAGTACAGGGAGGGGGGGGGGGGGGGTTCAGGCCACAGGGTCTGCTTCTGAGCAGTATAGTCAGGCAGCTAGACGGCCCCAAATCTCAAAATACATGTGGAGGGTAGAAGAAGCATTATTCCTACCTCTTAGATCATTTATAGCTTTAATGGGATCTCACGTGTCAGAATATGCTGACCAGAAGCAAAACCTGCGGCCTGGGTACTTTTGACACCCCCCTCCCCCCCCCCCCCCCCCCCCCTGTATTACATACTGGAGTGTCGTACAGCTTTTTAAAGTTTACTTCTGGGCCACGGTGTGTATATATAGGCCCTTATTACACTTCGCCAGCATGCTAGATGTCTTGAAGGCGGGAAATATAGCCCTTCGACGCTTGGAACTTCCGCTGATTAGAGATACTATTATAGGCTTTGCGCAGTCTATATAATAGCTCTAGCGCGGGTACTTCAACAGCCTCACCCCACTGCGCATCTCAGACGAAAATTCTTTGAACTTCTTGTATTCGAGTGACACTGTACCGGGTCCTCATTCCATTCTCACCGTTTCCTTTGACAGCACCGAGAGTGGCCTGGACAACCCCTTCCGGCCGGACGGTGAGCTGAGCCGCGAGGCGGACACCATCGTGAGCCTGATCAAGGAAGGCAAGCCCATCACGCCCGTCAAGGGCGAGCCGGACTGCTTCTACACCTCGCAGCTGGACGGCTCCGTCACACACTCGTCGTCGCCCCAGCAGCTGCCGCAGCAGGCCAACGGCGAGTCCAAGGTGTCGCCCAGCAAGGCGCCCGCGCCCGTGGGCGCCGACAAACCCGGCACCAACGGGTCCGCCGCGCCGCCCGGCGTCAAGAAGGGACTCGTCGAGGTTCGCGCCTCCTCCGCTTGCCGTTTATTTTTTGGGTGATTCGAAACCGAAGTTCCAGAATCGATATTTTTTAAACTCGTTACAGGTACCCCTACCGAAAAAATTGTATGAGGCAATAACATCACATTTTCTCACACACTCTCGCTCAATTCACGTAAGAAATCGCATACAAGTCGCACATTAACGTAAATTATGGAAGATATTTTATGATAATGATGTGCACCGTATGAGAGTCTATGTGATTTGATGAGGTTGTGTGAGGTTATTGCCCCGTAGAACTTATCGTTTTCAGGTTTGCGTGTACAGACCTCCGGAGCACGTTAGGATCATACGTGCGGGCGCATGTATATATTGAGAGACGTAGAGAGAGAGAGAGAGGCACACTCATCAAATTAAAGGTGCTGTAAACTCCAGCAGTCTTCGAATCGCCCACCTTCTCTGGGAGAGCGACCACGTGACCGCATAAGTGGCCGCGTAAGATAATTGAGGGGGAGATTTTGAGGTCGAGGGTTCTACCCTTCTGTGCACCTGCAGTACTTGTTATGTTACGGGACCTTATGGAGTAAGGGTACCCTGTTCTGCGCATGCGCTTGGCCTGTGGATTGGATGCCGAACTCCGCGGCCAGGTTCTTTTCTACAGCGAGCGCTGCGAAACTCACTTTTGCAAGCCGACCCTACTGAAAAAATTGTATGCGGCAATAACCTTACATTTTCTCACACAATCTCATTCAATTCACGTAAGAAATCACACACGTCTCCTGTAACTGCATAAGGTATCATAGTTTCTTGTACATTATCATAAATTCTGAACGATATTTTATGATAATGATGTGCCTCGTATGAGAGTCTATGCGATTTGATGAGATTGTGCGAGGTTATTGCCTAAGAGAACTTCTTGTTGGGCTAGTTGGTGTCTATTCATTATAAGTTAAGGCGCCAAGACAACACTTCTTCTTTTCTTTGTTCTTCTGTTCTTCTTTTCTTGTGTGTGTGCGTGTTGTTTTGGCGCCTTAACTTATAATGAGGTTATTGCCTCTTCAGCTTTTTGTTTTTCAGTAGGGGAGCGCGGTGGCCACGCGTTCATTTATGAAAGAAGGGTATTTCTCGAGCCTATATCCGGATTCTTTTGCGCTTGCTTTACTTATCGGTTTCGTACGGAGAAACTGTGCTGATCCCTGAAAGGGAAGCCGAAGTGGCTTTTTGACCTTCGGACGATATTCAGCGATTCGAATGCACGAAGTTTGTAAAGTTTGTAGGGAAAGAGTGCAAATTAGTTTCGCGCTGGCATTTAAAACAACGATGTAATCACAGATTAAACGTTCAGGATTCTTCTCAGTGCGTCAGAGGAGTGCAGATAAACTCATAATGACGCGACTGTTGTCAAGCTTTAGATTTCTGCTGGCTTCGCCCACTCGCTGTCGTGCGTCATCAGATGCAGGCAAACAACTCTTGATGAGCTATCTGTTCGGTACGGCATTGGTTTTTTCTCCCTTCGAGCAACCGTTTCTTCTCTGGAGACGTAGCGCCGCTATACGTGACGTCATCGTTGCGGTCCCGGTCCAGTGGTGCAGCTGCGCAGAAGAGTGAACGCCAGCATCTTTCTATTAAACGATTGCATCACCAGGTCTAATGGTGGCACAGAAATAGTTCGCATTCTTTGCATGCTAATTTCATGCATTGGTCTGCTTCAAGCTCGTCGAATTTTGAAACCACTTCAACTGCCTTTTTTAAGCTTTTGGGAAAGAAGGTATGGGCATACCTAGTGCGCGTGAGTAGCATCTGTTTTGTAGGATAAACATCGTGTCGCGTTTCGTGTGGGCATATCTGCTGCAGTAATCTGGATATGCTGCTGTTAGCTTAGGAAGAGCACGTGAAAGGATTTTTTTTTTCCTCCGCGATTTTTGTGACCAGATTCTCGTGAGTTGCCGATAGTTCGTTGCTATGCCTCGTAATAATTAGTGTGGCCCGGTGTCTATAGCACTGGAAGCGAGTACGGTGACGCTTTATATGGAGCAGAAAAAGATATACAATGGCAGCAATGGAACCTGAAATGAAATTCTTTTAAGCTCACTTAACTCGACTAGTCGGCTGATTCCTGTGACGAACCACCGTCGTATTTTATGAGCTTTCAGCCGAACATTAGTTGTATTTGCCGGAGAACTAAGCTTCCGGGTGCCGGTGGATGCCCCCCCCCCCCCCCCCCAACTTTCATTATACCCCCATCGAACCTCTTGACTACACTACAATTGTTCACTACTATCGTCGTTGCCGTGCCACGTACCCGCCACCACATCACACGCTTTCTCACATCGACAGCACGTACTGGCGACAACTCCAGACACATTCGTTTCCATCTCCTCAATTTGCACACATCTTTCACCTCACGGACTTCCCACCATACTGCACCACATGCAACGCCACCCCACCCACCCTCTACCATTACTTATGGGGATTCCCACATCCCATCCGCGTTCCTCCCGTCAAACACCACACCCCCTCCTCCTGATAGGCTGCCACTTTATACACGCAACCTGCAGATCAGTTGCAGCTGGTCGAGCGGGCTAAGCTAGAAGGAACAGCTAGAGGGCTCTTGGACTAAGAGGTCCTCCTGGGAGTGTTTACATTTTTTTTTAAATTCAAATAAAGTTTTTCCTTCTCCTCTTCCTTACGATTTCAGTCCTTTTCATGGCCCTCGGAGAAACAAGTCTTATTGGCTGTGGGGTGGGCGGGGGAATTGGCGAAGGGTGGGTCCCCCTTATTGGCGTGGAGGGGGGAGGGGGGGGGGGGGGGCTTACTCAATGCCCTTCTGCGCCCTGTAAGGTATTATGAATAAATAAATAAAGGAATTCAATTTGCAACTTATTCCTGTGCTACGAGCGCAGCCCCAGTGTCCAAAATGGCAGCGCCCTCCGCCTCTCTGTGAAAAACGTCTTGGCCGTTTTGACGTTATAGCGGCACACGATGGCGTTGGTAGCTCCAGCCAGGCGCATCAAGTTCTCGCTCGCTGGAGGAAAAAAACAAAACAAAAAAAAAAAAAACACGTACCGCGAAAATGTGCAGACTCTTCCCAGGTCCCCACTTAAGCTGGTTTCGAACCTGTTCGCGCGCGAACAAGATGTTATCGTCGTTGATGAGTCGCTTGGGGAAAACACGCAGAGCTCGCGCTGCCCCGGAATGCCGGCCAGAGGCTGCCAAAGTGACTGCGGATCGCGGCGCGCCGATTGTTCATAATCTGGAGCTGAGCTATTACCTTCGCCGCTGCTTACCGTTGACCTCAGCGAGCGCCGGCGTGTGTGGTGTCGCTTCCACATGGGCATTGTTTCTGCAGATAAAAGCAACCTCGTATCTATTTGTGAAGCATGCGTCAGTTCTAACAAGAGCCGGACCATATTTTTGGCTTCGTCCAGCGCTTAGCCGATCACACTAAGGGAAAGAGGGGGGTGGGGAGGGGGGGGGGGGGGGAGAGAAGGTTGCCGGAATGTACGTGCTACGCCAATAGAGACGCATTTAAATAAGAGACGAAAACACTGGCGCAAGTGGCTTCAAGGTAGTGGGCAGCGCTGTACTATGCAGGTGGTACAGGCACGTTTCATTGTTTGGGCAGTGAAAAAGACTGCAGATGAACAGGGGCACGGTAACCATGTCGGTTCTGACCGCGATGATTAACCATGCTTATGTGTCCCGTGCGTACATCCAAATATACTACACCTAGTTGTAGTGTGAAAGGGAACAGCAACGAACGAAGTACGCAATTGCCTCCCGCACTAAAGCTGTCTCGTGGTCGTTATCTGTGAAAACAAAAAACAAAAATGAACGAAAGAAAACAATGCGCTTTTCACTGAAGTTTATGAAGCGGTAATTTCTAAAGTGCGGCTAATGTGTGCCTTTTCATATTTGGGTTACTTGTCCATCGCTCTCGGAGTCAGGTATTCCTGTACGCGCCGTTGACAGCTCGCGTAGTGTGCGGTCGCTGGTCCTGTAGGGCAGGCGCCATAGCTTGGCGATTAGTTTTACTCTGGGCGGTTTTAGGAAAATATGCGCGCTGTTGCAGTTCGAAATCAAGAGCATTTTATTCACGGCTTTAAATGCTTTCCATTATGCTAATTATGGGCGCTGGCCGTATGACAACGAACTTTTTTTTTTTTTTTTTTTTTTTTTTTTACGAGCTTGAGTTTCGCATTTGTCGCTCTCCGTTTAGAAGCGCTTTGATGACAACTCTGTATTTATTGGATACTAGTTAGGGAATTAACACTGACAGTGAGTCGAGTTTCTAGCATCATTTCATGATGTGCCCTCCTCCTCATCCTCCTCCTCTACACACACACACTCACCTCCTTCTATCAGGATGCAGGCAGTAGGAGGAAAGAGACAGGAGGAATGTAGAGTGGGTTTGAAACAAGCGTGAGATACGTCCGAGCTGTACTAGAGTAGAAACGGTCACGGCCAGGATGTGTAAAGCGAGGGCAAGGTAACCGATGTTCTCCCACTGTAACGGACTGGATTACGAGGGTCAAGGGGTTAAATGACGCTAGGGGTGGCGGGAAGTGAGGATGCGGAGGAGGCAACGAAGTTGTTGGGACAAAGCATGTTTTTTTTTTTTTTTTGTACCTCCATGGGACAAAGTCGCTGCAGCTGACGCAGTACACGGTTAATCGCAAATCAATGGTAGAGGCCGTCCGTTCTCCTATAGTGGATATAGGCTGACGATGTCAGTGTCATGGCGTGTGCTGTGTGGCAGTGTCAAGGTGTGTGGCGTTTGCACTGATGCCCATCTCTTGCCGTGTGGCGTTGTCGCAGGTGCAGCATGGCATCGTGGTGCCCCCTTCCGACTCCTCCACCGTGGAGCAGGTGATGATCAAGAAGAAGCCAAAGTGCAAGTGCTGCGTCATCCAGTAGGCGGCGCCGTGGGTTGTGGACACTGCTAATGTGCCGGCGGGCGCCGACTGCTTCTCTGTGCCTCTACATGGGTGTCTCTCTCTCTCTCTTCTCTTTGGCCTCTTCGAGCTTCGTCTCTTCTCGATTTGTTTTTTTATTTATTCACATCCCGTAGCTGAAGCTGTTGAGCAGCCGATGATGGACTTAGGGGGGCCGAGACCAAGCGGGAGTCGTCGTCGTAGCCGTCAAAGTGAATGCGTCGTGTTTCGCGACCCGAGAGCGTGCCTTTGACCACTCCTCCTTTGGGGCAGGAGGAGATGCATCTCCCCACACCTCGGCTTCTTCTCTCTTTCTCTCTCTCACTTTTCGCCCTCTTTTTTTTTGTTTTGTTTTCTTCCCGAGTAACGTTGCCCTTTTGGATCTCGCGAAGCGACCGCAGGGTCATCATCTCGCCCGGTTGAAAACCCCGGTGCCAGTTTTTATCTTTTGACGACGACGTAGCACGGCCCGTTCGCGCTTGCGCGGTTCACGGACGCAGACGTGCCGAGGACAGTAGAAAAGTCGGAGCTTTTGTTTATTCATTTTTCTTTTTAAGTATCTCGCGTAGAGGCCTCGTCCGCGTGTTGGATGCGAGCCTGAGCCGGCGGTCTCGATGTACAGTATTGGCGTATTATCTGCATCTACGCACCGGTGATGAATTCGTCGATCGAAATCAGCGACACATATATACAGCTGAAACAGGTGCCTCCCATCGTGGACTGAAGGGTTTATAATTGTGTATATTAGGGCGGTAGCCCGGATGTGCGCCACTGCTTGCGAATGAATTTGGTGGCACGAAATAGTGACGCGCAGAGACACAGGAGTGTCTTGCAGGAGCGACGTATGAAATCGACGAGTGTACAATTATAGCGACGTACTGGGTCTGCTGTGAGCACCGGCGACGCAGATCAAGCTCACTTTAGGGAGGGTATGTTCTGTCTCGGGGCAGTTTGCGTCCGTTAGCTTGCCGGTGATGAAGTGCCGGGATGCAGGCCGTGATGCAGGCCGTGAGGGGACATACAAGGTATATACACGTATCTGGCAGCTTTCAGACGCCTGAGCGCGTCTGATTCTATTCTGGCAGCGTTGTCCCCTTCTCCCGTCGTCCCACAAACGACAAGGAACAGAAAAGAAAAAAAAAAATGCAATGCGCATGCAACGGCTCATCCCAACCGGTGGCCGCCATTTTGGCGAGCGGGACGGTCTTCGTCGTCGTTTCGGGGTCTTGTTTTGGACCCGACTGACTTCGAGCGCGGACGTCAGGGGACCAGCCGTGGTACTGCTGTCCGCGCGTGGCAGCTGCAGTTTTAGCGAGGGGGAAGAGGGTGTCCACACTTCGTTGTTTCTTTGTCAGTGGAGGACGCGGGCCAGGCCATACATATTGTGACTGCCGTGTGATATGCAGTTCTCCCGAAGCTCGCGTGTTTCTTGCTTCTTTTGGAAACCGCGGGCGAGCCGCGCCCCCTGCACGCGATGTTAATTTGGCGCGAAACATTTTTTTTTTTTTTTTTTTTTAGCAAAGTGCGCGGAGTGTACGTATATGTAATACCTTTTTTAGAGAGGCTGGGGAGAGGCAGTCGTGAGTTACCAACTAAAGTCGCTGGACACTGGAAAGTCGAGGAAGAGCGGCGCGTCGCCAATCCGAAACGTCGCGGAGTGTTCTCCGTGTCGTGGAAGCAGAGGAGAAACGATAAAGGCTGGAGCGTCAGTGCATGATGTTTCACGGGTCGTTTGGTTATGAAGTATTAAGCCCTGGGCGTACTGCCTGTTTCTGTTGCAGAATAAGCTCGCCACTCTACGTAGCTGCTAGACGAGGACAACTCGCGCCATCTATCCGTGGTTTGCAGACGTGTGCAACGTTTACGGCAAGTTACGTGTTGCCGCATTTTACTGCAGGTGAATCGCGAAAGTTCCCCGAGAGCAAACTTTACACATCATGCTTTCCAGGCTTCCGTAGTGGGGAAAGCGACAGCTTTCAATGGACTTTGGGCCAGACGTCTATGGGCTCGAAAAACAAGAAAAAGAAAACTTTCGCAGCATAATGGAGTCGCCGCGAGTGGGAGAATAAGTTCGAATTTTTGGCCCACTGCCCCACGAGACTCGCGCGCAAATCCTCTCTTGCAGTCACTGTCGGCAACACATGATCTATATTATATGTGTGTGCATACCTGTGTGTAATGCCTGACGGTGTCAAGTATGCGCTACTTTCCAGTGCCTAGCGACTTTACTGCCAACTTGATTCTCCCTGACAGAAGAAGAACCGCGCGGCTTCTGCGCGTGTATACCACGAGAACACATTGAAAAAAATACACATACACAGTTAATATATTTTGTCCTGCTTTGCGTGTTATTGCCGTAGGTGTAAATATAAGCAGCACACATTATGTCGAGCACCTTATGATCCCCGACCTTCCTTTCCTGCTCACTTCTTCGATCTTTAGAGGCCCTCGTGAAGTTTGCGCTGCCGCTTGGAGGCCATTTTGGGTCCGGCCTGTGGGATCGGCCATCTTGGGTCAATGCTGCTTTTGCATATGACGTTGAGCTTGGCCTTCTCCGAATAATAAGAGTGTCTCGATTGTGCTGCAAGATCGTTCGACGTGAATGAGCGCCCCAAGTCAGCGCTTGCCAGCTAAGTGCAGCGAAAAATACGGGATTTGTGCTGGCAACCCTCGCGCTTTCAAGATGGCGGCGCCCATCGACCGGAGCGAGAATTGTCACCACGGGCGCTGTAGCCACCACATTATTGTAGTAGACACGGCGGCAGAATGTACAAAAGCTTTTCCTTTCCACTCTCCTTTCCCCGTTCCTTCTTTAGGTTCCTTTTATTTTGCAATGTGTATATGTTCTAGGTTTCCACCTCCCCTCTCCCCCTCGCCCCCCTTCCGAGCATTTTATTGTTTTCCGCTCTTTTTCCGTTGGCTGTTTTAGATGCACTCATTTCTTTTAAAAAGAGTTTTTCTTTTTTCGATGCGGCCTGTCGTTGGACATCGCACATGGGCGCGCTTCTGACGCTCGCCTAGGTTTCATCTCGACACGAGAGTGCTGTTTTGGAAAGCACACTGGTTCAGCATTTCGCGCGACCTCTTTGTTTAGAGTTTTTTTTTTCGGTCACCTGGCTGAAAAGCTTGGAATTCCTGGGCGCAGTTAGTCGCTCTGGTGTCGGACGAAGGAGAAACGGAGGGCCAAACGTAGGACTGGACAGCCCCCGATACCAACACCAAGAGCAAGCTTAGTGTCCTGCTAGACTTCATGTCGGAGCCTGGCGGCCTCAACCTCACCTTACCCCACCTTTCCCCTCTAGGCCTCAGGTCATCCCCATGAATAAAGGTTTACGAATTAATGTTCTGCAGCGGGCGGATAATGGACGAAGCCGTTGCATATAATTAGGCCTAACTCTACAAAACAGAGGCAGTGATGTGAAACATGACCGGCCTGGCCGCACCAACTTTGACCGAGCCAATGACTTATACCGCAGAATTCTCGCTTGCGTCCATAAGATAGCGCGCTGTTACGGCTTACTTGCCGATCGCTGCGTCCTTACTTTGCGTAAGTGCCGCAGAATCTTGTTTTTCCCGGAGATTTCAGAAGGAAGTCCTTTCTGGGTGCGCTGTTTTTGCTGTGCATTGACGTTATTCTGGTCACCACTCGTTCGGCTGGCGCTGATCCTAGTAGCGATGCATTCTCATCCATTATTTTTGAATTTCCGCGCTCTTCGTCATTGGCCGAACCGACGTCGTATCGCAGGATCCAGCCAATAAGGAAGAGCGAACACGAGGCGGCGTGGCGTCGCTTCAGCCAATGGCGAAGGGCGGGAGAATTTCCGGAAAGGGATCGATGCGGGAAATACATACGGTACACTATGTCGACCCAGTGTTCATACCTGAGGCAGCTCGCAAGTGACGCTTGATTGTGACGAAAAACCGCGCTCGGGCAACAAATTTGGCAAATGCGATTTCGTTTTCCCTATGCGTCCCGTGTTGTTGTACACGTGGTGGCTCCGCACGGTGATTCTCGTATGAATTTCGGCGCTTTGCATAACGCGCAAATGGGCCAGAGTAGGTTCCTCTGCCGTTGTCGCACCTGGTAGGGACTATGGCTGATGGTCGTTGTCGCTTACGTGGCCTATGTTGAGTCATTGGGTCGGCTGCTGTCCACCTTCGCTTCCGTCGCGCCCCAGTGGAGTGGAAACCCTGTGCCGTGTGTTTGGTGTTGGCTGTGACGTCACGTGGTACCGGCCGCTGGAGACGCCGTGTTGGCGTCACTCTCGAGTGTACTGCGGGACAGAGACCAAGAAATTTGCTGTTGCGCGGTTGTCTTCGTCTTTTTTCTGATGTGCGATTGGCTATGTACAGACCACTGATAAGCGTGAGTAGCGTTGGGAACGTTTTTTCACGTTGCGAAGGGTTGGGGGAGGGGGTCTTGTAGGAGGGAGTGTGACTGTCACGATTGTGGGAACACAAGGAAAAAAAAAAAAAAAGTTGCCTGTCGATTTTGTACGTCATGGGGGAGTTGTCATTTCTAGCTGTGCCGGGGCCCACGTGCTCTTGTGAATTGAGGCGTCGACGGTGAAGATTTTTGTGTCACCACTGTTGGAGAAGCACAAAATCTGTTGGTGGAAAGCCGATTCCGTTTTGTGTACAAGGGCCGTGTCCACTTGACGTGTTTTTTTTAAACGTTTTTAGTTAAACGTAACTTTTTAATTTTTTTTTTTAGATAAGCATTAAGCTTAAATGAATTTGCGGACCGCTTGGCACGGCTTTCTAGCCGCTGTGCAGACGGAACCATGTGGCGAAGCACGAGAGCGTGTAAGAGTTTGAAATCGTTTTTCTTATTTCATATATGAATAGCAAAGCTCGAGCTAGTCTCCGCTGCCTGCCACTGCTGGCACTGACAGCCAATTAAAAAAAGGCACATCACGCGTAATTTTTATTTCAATCAGCTACACAGTAGGAAAGCCGTGACTAGCAGTGTTCCATGCGCATTGATTTGTTAAATTGTCACGTTCACGGAGCTGTCGTTTTTGAGAGCTTATTGTAAAGAGGTTTACCGCACAGAACGGTGAGACTTCTCTAATCGACCTATCACCAGGTCGGCCACGAAAGAGTCGCTTTAGTGTCCTGACATTGGCTGGATGCCTGACTTTTGACAATTCTGAAGGACTGTAGTAAGCCCTCTTTACTGCGAAATTCGGGTACGACGAAAGGTCAGCTGTCACGGGGTAATTTGGTTTAGCTTAACTACCCGCGACTACGAAACTATACTCCTGTAACGAAAACGTTCAAGCTTATTAAAAGAAGAGTGGTCGTTTCCCTTACATATGTTGTAACGAGACCTTACCACATACCTACCCTACTGAAAAACCAAAAGTTCTACCGGGCTAATAACCTCACAAAATCTCACCAAATCGCATAGACTCTCATATGGTGGACATTATCATAAAATATTTCGCATAATTTATGATAATGTACAAGAAACTATGAGATCATGTGCAATTATTTGCGATTTGTATGTGATTTCTTATGCGAATTGAATGAGATTGTGCGAGAAAATGTGAGGTTATTGCCTCGTACAATTTTTTTCAGTAGGGTAAGGCAAGGTGTTCCAGCCCTACAGGCCGCGCCTGATTTCCTACATGTTTGAGTGTTTTCATTTTTTGTGGCTGTTGTGGCAGAGGCACGCGCCTGCGTTCCACTTCGCTTCCCAGCTTCTGCCTCGCGTACAAATATGCGCGCATGCGCACACAGCAGCACGCGAGACAGCGTAGGGGAAGGTAGTGGAAAAAGCGTGCCGCTAGTTAAACATATGGCTCCTTTAGTCATACCAGTTGCGAATGTCCCCATGCACCCCTTCGTGCCGTAATTCGGCATCTAGCTCCTATACTTGGGCTAAGATTCTGAATTCACCTGTGGTACTCTAAATTTTTCGCATCATGGGGCGCTGTCAGTCTTCCCGGGCGCCTCCGCTTGCCATCAATTTTGGCTAATTGGTTAGGGAATATATAAAAAATAAGTAACGGGCATGGTGTCACATGCCAGCACCCTCTTTCAAAGGGGTTGTTGCTTACATCCATTTATCCATCTCCTCCGAACTGGCTTCAATAACTGCCCGAAAGGTGAACCGGAGTGCCGCCACTGGTATGGTTGAAGAAATGCGAGTGAAGTGGTCTGTGTAATCATCGCGAGTGGTGTTTTCGTTGTGGCCGCGATGCGGCTTTGTGAGTTGTGCGCGGCACGCACAAATCACGACAGCAGCACGCAGAGACATGCCTGCGTGAGAACAGCGCAGTGTTGCGGGTCGACGATGGGCCGGTGATTGTACAAAAAAAAAAAAAATCTTCGAGACGGGCCCGCATGTAGGCTGGTCTGAATAAAAATGTGCACCTGCAGATGACGACGCTCGCTCGTGTGCTTTCTTGGTTGTACATGTAGCTTCACCTCTGGACCACGCCCAACTAGTGAAGCGAGAAGGACTCGGTGAAAGGCGCCACTGATGCTAATTGGAGTATGCCGAGCGTTTTTTCACACAGCCCAACACTAACCCAGAGAGACTCGTTATGGCGGAGACTGTTTCCACATCCAGACCTAGTGGCGGAGGAGACCCCCATCGCCGCGGCCATCGCTTTTACTAATGCAACAACCATAGTATAAGCGACTCCAAACTGGCACTGAGTAACTTTGCTAGAGTGAGAGTATCCAATCCCGCCTCACAAATACTCAGGGAAATGAGAGAATCTCCTTCCTCGAGAGATATCGAATTAATATGCACCCCAGCTCATGCGGGGAATCCGGGAAATGAGGCTGCCCACCAATACGCTCGGAAATGAACCGGCTGAGCTGTGGCGCCAAATCAGGAACCGGAACCCTTCGGTGAGCCAGCTGTATCATACCACGAAATCATTGCACATTACAAAGCAATAAGAAGAACACTCCCACCACCCCATAAAACACTGACCAGAATATGGAGACAGCTAAAGGCCCTATACAATCCAAACTACATATCAAAATTCATGAATAAGGATATGAATCCCTTCTGCCCATAAGCCTCCCTCAGAACTCTTGCCTGATCCCTCTAAAGAAGCTTGGGACGAGCTAAGGTCCAGCGATGACCCTGGCATTCAGTTCAAGGCCGGCGTTGCCAAAAGTCTCCACGGCCTGCGGCACGCTAGCTGACTTCCCCTATTCCTCCCACTTATTGTGAATAAAGTTTTATCAGCCTCAGTCAGAAGGTTTTTAGAAGATTTATTTTAGTCCTAGGGCTAATATTGGGGCTGCGGCGTACACCAGGTAAGAGGCAAACTTTCAATTAGTTATGTAATTAACTAAATACGCTAATCAACTTTAAATAATTATATGGTTGGTTCATATGAAGGGAAGGCGCAGTATCTGCCACACTTGTTCTGTGGACATCTGATCCGCGCCTTAAGGGAAGGGAGGATGGTGGGAGTGAAAGAGGCAATCAATTTTATGAATTTTCATTTTAGGGGACATGTATTCACAGAATTGTAGCTCGTCCTCAAATAGTATAACTATCAAAAATTTTTTAAAGGAAGCTTGTAGTGCCCGTTATATTATAGGTCCTCAAATGTCACCCTGATATGCGGTTTCACTCGCAAGCGCAGTAGCCAGCTAAGCCCTGAATGTTTTCGGGACTCGACGCCAAGTCTCTTTGGAGCGCGAAAACTAATACTGTAGGTGAAAAGTGGTGCAGGGCGCACGTCACCCCCCTCCCCCCCAAAGGAGTCTCACAGTAAGCACTCCCTCACCACCTGCGCTGCGTGCGGCGGTGGTGGTAGAAACATTTTTATTGCCAAATGCACAAATAGTGGGGGCGAAGCCCCCTGCATGACACTTGGGGGCTCCCTTCCAACACGGGAGACACCCTTACAAGGCAAAAAGTTCTTGGATAGCACTGGAGATGATCCTGCGCTGGTCTTCATTTGAAGTGCTCTTCATAAGAGACTCCTAGTAAGATTCTGCGACGTTCGGTGGGGGGGGGATGAGGACATATAATATGGTGAGGCAACCAAAAAGAGAATAAAATAATATGCCTCTGCCCGTGCCACTAGGTGTAACAGGCTCAATCCAATCGAATATAAAAGAATTGGTCCCGAAGGACAAGCTTGGTCTGTGTTTGCACCCGTAGGCGAAAGAACCCGAAGGTTCTAAAAAAATGCGGGAATCTCTACGCAGCGACCCACAGCCGGAGAGCGGACCCGGGGAGATCCTCCGTGATCTCCCCTGGGAAGTAGAGGGAAGGGATGGGACAAAGGAAAGGAAAATGGAATATAGGGAAAGGGTTATGGGATTGTGGGAGGGATCGGGGCAGCTTAGGGATTTTCTCAAATGATGCTGATTCGATTCGAGCTCCAATTCCTTGGCCTCAGTTGAGGGCGAGCACTCGCTTTAGCCAATGCACGGCCCTCGGCCTTCAAGCGCATTCACATCCACATCACGTTCGCCGGGTCTCCGCCACATGAGACAGGCTGCTGGGCCACATTGGGGTTCCCCGTCCCCCAAGTCAGGCTCCCTTGCCCCGACTGTACTAGGGCTACTGGAGGGGCGCATTTCGCCGTACTGAGATTCTTTCAGCCCTACTCCAAGGTACTAAGAGAGGTGCCCAGAGTCACCTGTTGTAGACAACCCTCCATTCACCGCTTTCTCTCCAACATAGTATGTTTGACGGCTGATACCTGGTTCACCACTCCAGGTTCACTGGTCTGATTATGTCCGCAAAGATACTCGTGCGCGCACCTACAGAGTGTAGTTGAGTCTAATTGGAGTAGACTCCCCGCACCACTAATGTATCGCGGGTAATGCGCGCACCTACAGAGGTACGGAACTAAGGGGTCTCCACTCCCCTTTTTTTGGCCCTGAGTCAGCGAGCCGCGGTTCCCTTAGTACTTCGCGAGCAGCGCCACCGGGCCCTTGGCAGCGGGCTGGGCTTTCCCTCGGCCATCACTACCGCCCAGGACCAAGGGGTCTCGAACCCCCCGCCTGATGCCTTAGCAAGCCGCGGTTCCTTGCGTACTGCGCGTGCAAAGCCACCTTTAGGTGGCCAGCTGGGCTTGACCATGGCCCGCCTATCAACCTCGGTTCTGCGGGGGGTGCCCCCTGGAGGAGGTCCAAGTCAGCGAGCCGCGGTTCCTCTCGTACTACGCGAGCAGCGCTATTGTTCCCTTGATGGCCGGCTGAGCTTTCCCTCGGTCAGCCGTGCCGACTCGGTTCCTCACAAGGAGTCTTTGCTTCCCCTTACTTGCAAGCATATGAACCAGCCAGCCGCGGTTCCTCACGTACTGCGCGGCTGAGCCATTGTTCCCTTAACAGCCGGCTGGGCTTTTTCCCTCGGCCAGCCAACTGACTCATATCATTGCGGGGTCTGACTCCCCTGAGTAGTTCTGCGTGTTCGTTGAAGATACTGACAGTGAGGGACACATGTGCTTTAGCACATTGTGCGACCACCATCTTTTCCCAAGTTTCTGGCTTACTAGAAGTCATGTAGGCTTCTTTGACACCGTCTTTTTCGCCTTTTCGAGCCTAAAGGCAAGTTCCCCAGAACCTGGACTTGGTTCGCCCCAGCCGCGGCCCCGCGAGGACCCGCTCCCCCTAGCAGCGGAAACCAACGCGTCTGCGGCTGGGAGATGCGCTCTCTCGCACCGAGGGGTACTTTTGATCCGACATACGGAGTCAGCTAACTGCATTTCCTTTAGTACTGTGCAGCTACGCCACCGTTCCCTAGGCGGCGGGCAGGGCTTTCCCTCGGCCTACCGACCGCCCCGTACATGGGAATTTTGTTCTGCTTTTAACCGGATTCCACGTGCCCAGTCCGAACCCCTTCAGACTTGCCCCCGTGTTAGGCATCGGGCTACGTGGGCGCGGCACGCTCACAATGCCGCAGGGAGTAAGCTGACAAACCTCCCCAGGGATTCGCAACCCCTCAGTATGGGTTCCGGCTGCACCCATACTGACCGCTGGCCGCTGCAACTGGACAAAGCCTAGCAGCCTTAACCGCTCCGGCCCATCCAGCTGGCGGGGGGGGGGGGGGGGGGGGGGACCTCGTGCAGGTCGCCAGATCGGATTTGCCCCCCCTGGGAGGATGAGGACAGGTGGGGCAAGTAAGAAGAATGTGTAGAAAGTGACCTGGTTTGCCGCAAAGTCTTCATGACGAGGAAATCTGGTCTGGGTATCGGGAATGCAGAAGTGTAGGGGCCCCGCTGGGGTGGCGCAGTGGTTAAGGCGATCGACTACTGTGCCGAAGGATGCGGGATCGAATCCCGGCCTCGGCGGCTGCGTTTCGATGGAGGCCAAACGGAGCATCGTCCGTGTGCTGTGCGATATCAGTGCACGTTAAAGAACCCCAGGTGGTCGAGATTTCCGGAGTCCTCCACTACGGCGTCTCTCATAGCCTAAGTCGCTTTGGGACGCTAAACCCCACAATCCAAACCAGAAGTGTAGGGTATGGAGCAGTCCCAGCCTGCAAGCTTCGCCTGTGTGCGGCCTGCGCTATGGGGAGGGATGGGGTTGGGGTTGTATATATATTCCCATCGTTTGTCCCGATAGTACGAGAGAATATCACGGAAGCAGAGCAGGCACTCTCCGGCCTGTAGAGGGGGCTCCATTCCTCTAACCCGGAATGTAAGACATTGAGCTAGGGAATTACTCCTCGTTGCCAGGGGGGCCGGCATGTGTTGGCGTCCAGATGAGGCTTATGGGACGCCGGGGCTACCAGAAGCATACTAAGCGAGCAGCGGTGCGGGATGTGTAGACTCTGGCGTAATTTAGAATGCCAGATTTGGAATCTGAGATAATTTTTGTAATAGATGTAGAGATGAGAGCAAGCGCGATGGCTGCCTCTTTTGCCTCTTTGGTGGAATTGGTGATTATCGAGCTGGAAGTCAGCAGCTTTGCTTGATTGCCGGCTACAACCAGGACCAACGGGAGGCTGACCTATATTCCGCTGCGTCCACGTAGACCACCTCTTGGTCCTCGCTATACTATCTGTAAAGGGCGTGAACCCTGGCTATTCTGCGGCCCTTATAATGTAATTCTGGGTGAGGCGAAGTTTGTTTCGCTCGCGTAAGCCACCCCACCTGTTGGCTATGAAGCGAATCAGTCGGGTGGTCTGTTGACATTGTGTATGGATTCTGACTTCTCCGTGCGCACTATAGGAGTGAAGAACTAGACCCAGCACACGAGTTTTCGATACTAGTGGGATCGAATGGGTATCTAGCTTGAGGGCAATAGGCGGACTGCCTGAATCGTATTGCTTGGGGCGGGTAGAGAAAGAGTTCTGATTTTGAAGGGAAACAAGTTAGGCCATGTTCCCTTACGTGTGTGTCGATGGTGGTTAATGCCAATTGTAAGTGTTCCCCTACTTCGGCATCGCTACCGCGGTTACCCCATACAGTGATATCGGCGTAGAGGCTGAAATAGATGTCAGGGATTTCAGCTAATTTTTCGGGTATGTGATGAAGTGCTGTTGAATAGTATAGGGGAGAGGACGGCTGCCTGGGACGTACCTCGGGCACCTAGCGTGATCCCTAGAAGACAGTGGTCGCCAAAGGTAAGAGTGCCTGCGCGATGGTTGAGAAGTCTCGGATGTAATTATACAGCCTGGCGCCGACTCCCAGGGTTATAAGGCTCTGAAGGATTCAGTTCAGTCGTGTCCGACTCTTCGTGATCCTATGGACCATTTCACGCCACGCTTTCCGGTCTCTCACTATCTTCCTAACATCACATAACTTCATCTGCAGCGCCTCGATGATGCCATCTAACCATCGCGTTCACTGCCTACCTCTTCTCCGGTGACCCTCAACCTTTACCAGCATCAAATCTTTCTCCAGCGACTCCTCTCTTCTCATCAGATGACCAAAGTAGCTGAGCGTTAACTTTAGAATTTGACCCTCCAATGAGCAGTCAAGGTTTATGGTCGACAATATCGACTGATTTGATATTCTGGCCGTCCAAGGAACTCTCAAGAGTCTCCGCCAGCACCACAATTCAAACGCGTCAATTATTCGGCGGTCAGCCTTCTTCACAGTCCAACTCTCGCATCCATACATCACAACTGGAAAGACCATAGCACGAGTTATACGGATCTTGGTTGGCAGTGTAATGTCTCTGCTCTTTACTAGGCGGTCAAGGCTACCATGTCTCTCTTTCCCAGAAGCAGGCGTCTCCTAATTTCATGGCTGCAGTCTCCTTACTGAATGTGTAACATTTCAGATGCCTTAGTAAGATCCACATCTAGGATAGCTTTGTTGTCATTGGTTTGACAGTTGAGAATGTGATGTTTTAGCTGTAAGAAGACATCTTGTGTAGAAAGGCCGGGACGAAATCCAAACATGCAGGTGGGCATGAGATTTTTTCCTTCTAGGTATTCAGAAAAACTGGGCTAGAGTACATGCTTCATTAGTCGACGGAAGAGGTAAGAGAGATGGGCCTGAGGTTTGAAATTAGCGGAGGTTTCTCAAGTTTCATATAAAGACAACTTTGGCCTTTTTCCGTTGCGGCGAGAGGGTGCCCCTTTGCCACCACTCGTTAAGGTATTCAATAAGGGCTGCAATAGATTGGACATCGAGATTTTGGAACGCCTTATTATGTACTCCATCTGGACCGGGGGCTGAAGATGTGTTAAGCCTCTGGTGCTCAGTCTGCACCTCTGATACTGTGATGGGCTGTTCTAGGAAGTCGTTAGAAGATCCTGAATAGTGGGCTGTATTACAGAAGGGTACTTGGCGAAGTAGTGGTCTCGTAGTTGTTGAAGTTCCGGTGGAGGTGTATCGCAAGTATGAATTAGTTTAGTGAGGTTCTCTCTTTGAGTAGTATGTCTTAGTAGAGTCTATTAAGTGCCTAAAGAGGTTCCAAGTCTGAGATAGGCTCATATTTCCATTCAACTTGTTGCATAGCGATTCCCAGTTCTGTCGCGAAAGAGTCGCTGCATGCGTCTCTCTCTCTGTTAAGATGGGCGAAGCGGCGTCTAAGTGTCCGGTTCCAACGCTGCCGTTTCCAGCGTCGTTCTAGGCTGCGTTTAGGCTCTCATAATGGTAGGGGGTGGGACGGGTCGCTTGGACAGTCATCTGGTAGTGGACATCGCTTTATAGTTGCTTGGACCATTCGATAATGTCATTGATGGGGGCGTAGGCGCGGGCTCCTTACACGTTCGGAAAGAATCCCACTTCGTGAAAGTTGAACCACTGGGAGATCTACAGGGTAGCTGAACGTTTAGAATTTCGATGATGGAATGATCACTCCCTAGATTATCTTGTGCATTGCACCAAGACACGTGAGGGAGACGATGTGCGAAAGGAAGTCTGGTGTAGTGTCTGCAGACACTGGTTTCCGTGGGGGTAGGAAAGGTAGGGTCGGTGAGAAGGGAGAGACCGGTTTGTTGAGCGGCTACCACACTCGACGTACTTTTGGTGGGTCGTGCGGATAACCCCAGGCTGTATGTGGGGCGTTAACATAACCAACTACGAGTAAGGGACACTTGTAACGCGCTTCGCAAGTATAAATAGCCATTCATAGTTGTTTTATAGCACTTAGGATGGCAGTGTACATTTAAGATGAAAACACTTTTTGCTCAAGCGTGTTGTGGCACAAGTTCAGTTAAAAGGTTATCAATGTCTGCAATCGCTAGGGGATGTGAGATAGTGGTGAGAGAGCGACTAACTAAAAACGCTACTCGAGAGGGTACAGGAGATGTAGGTAAAATAGGTGTATAGCCGAGGAGGGTGAGTGGGTCGGAGGATTCCTTTAGAGCAAGGACGTCGGTCACATGACGTCTGGCCAAAGCCCCGGCAGTTCCATTGTCAAACTGTAAGATTACGGTTTCGATATGCCATCATGAGAACATACAGGAGGGGTAGTCGAAACGGAAGGGTGAGATTCACGAGCTATAGCAGGGTGAGGATTTTTCTATCCTCCTGCTACTTTGGGCTTCTTGCGCTTTGAAAGGCGGGTTGCGTAAGGATTGAGCCGAGACTCTACATCTGTATACCGGTCAGAGAATTCTTGAGTTAAGGCATCTAATCTGTGGTTAAGAATAGCGTTGTCTAGCGTTATGCGGATTACCGCATCTTCTTTGAGAGTTGAACATTCCTAGTTGATGTGAGTTATAACTTCCTGCAATTTTGTCTCAAATCGAGCAGAAAATGACTCGGGTATGGTTGGCAAGTTGCCTAGTGAGTTGGGGGTGGATGGAGGGGTTCCGTGTCAGCTCCCATTGCTACTGAATCAAGAGGGGAACCAAGGTTCGAATTTTTGGACAAGGTATCGGCGGTGGATGGGTTACGTGGGGGAAGCTAAGATTCGGTAGTAGCGGGGCAAGGAGGAACTGAAGATCCAGTGACAATGGCACTTATCTGGACTTCCAGTCTGGCGATGCGTTGACGAAGGGCGGAGGCTTCTGCTTGCGCTGCTGTAGCTTCTGCTTTAGCCGTCGCTGCCTCCTCCTGAGATTTCGCACGAGCGTGTAATTCTAGACTGTTAGTCGCTGTCATGGATGTTTGCTTGCGTGAAGAGGTAGAACAGTTCCAGGCTTGTTTTAGCGGCACTGTCCAGGCTTTTTTCTCCTGGTTTGCCTGGGTGAGTCTGGACAACTGCGAAGATTGACATTTGGCGCGACCTATTCTTGTAGCTGCGTTCGTTGCTGGCTTGACTGCTTGCATGAGGGCTGTGTCCTTTACACGACCATGTGTCGGTAAGGTGAGGACTCGCACAAAATGCACTTGGGCGTACAAAGCTGGTCTTGTTGCGGATGCTGTGTTCCACAGCGGGGACAGAGATTTTTCTTGGAGTTTGGGCATGCGTCATGACGGTGACCCAGCTGTCTGTAGTTGGTGCAGGCGTCCGGGCTGCCGCGGTATGGGGTGCAGCGGTGGATGGCTCCCATGTATTTGATGTACCGCGGCACTGTGGCAGCGTCAAAGGTGATTAGAATGCGTCTTGTCCATCTATTGGGCTGCTAATATGGTGTACTCTGGATTTCTTCTGACTAGAGCTTTATATAGTTGCGTTGGGCTCTCGTCGTCATTGGCGTTTGTGATGACACCTCTACTATCCCCTCGTGGGGGTGTCACGTAGGCCGCGCATGGGTAGGCTCGCTTTCCAATGATGATGGAGGTCAGCGTTTTGAGTGTCTCGACGGGTGGGACGTGTGTCGTTGCCACGGTGAAAGTATTATTGGTCGGGTGAATGCGCCGGCAGAAGTCCTCTGGTAGTGTGCCGGGGAGGGGGAGGGTGGCTGCTCCTGGCCCTGATGTGGCTAGGACAGGTAGGTCACCGCCGCTTGCGGCGGAGGCTAGCCTGCCACCGAATTTGTATCTGTTGTAGGCCGTCATTACACCCGCCACCGCTTCGGTGGTGTGCGACAGCTGTTGCGGCGCGCGTCTTTCTCCCCCTCTTCTTTTTCTTTCTTCTCTGTTTTCTGTTCTGTCCGCACGAGGCAGCGGAGGTGGCTCAGCTAGCGGGCCCGTGCATTTTCTTTTCCTTCTTCCTACAGCCACAACCTCCGGTAGTGGAATTTTGAGCTCGGTCTGCACTGCCTTCCAGAGTCGAGGTGTTGGGATATCTCGAAGTCGCAGTTCACCTCGCGGTCGAACGACCTCTCGAAGAGCGTTGGGTGGGGGTGGTGGCAGCTGTTTGCTGCGCTGCACTGTCACACGGACCTCCTAGGTCGCAGGCGGAAGGCGGGCCGGCGTCTTGATACTGCCAGTTGTGGTTGCACCGCCGTGGAACGCTTGCTATGTGCCTCGCTGGTAGCGTTGCCGCGGAGTGGTGAGGTAGGGTCGTTGACGTGGCGGGTTTCAAGACGTAGGCTTTATATCAGTCGGCAGACTCGAGCTCCTCTGAATTTGCGGTGCGACCTTCAACCGTTATCCTTATGCTAACGGCCGGTGTCGCCGTCATTGTCGGCGAGGAATCGGAGTTTGGGTTAGGCTTAGCTCGGCGGCTGAGTGTCAGTCCAATAATTGCTTAAAAGGCCAAATGTTGTTGTTGTTCAAATAACATATGGCACATACCACCGGGGGCGATCGGCCAAGAATTGGGCAGCAAAGTTTTTGAAGCACGCTAACATGAACAAAAAAAATGATTGGAGGGGTAGAGGAAAAGAAAAGATAAGGTTCACCTCCATCGAAATGCAGCCGCCGGCGGCTGCCTTATCAGGGCCCTTTGCGAAGCCTGTCCCTTTGTAAGGTGTATCTGCACCAAACCTGCTTAAGTGGTGACTAATCATCTATCCGGTATTGTAGTTTTTACTGGTACTGCCGCTTTTACTTTTTTTTGCAGGCCACAGGATCCCTGGTTCGAGGCCGAGAAATACATACTGAAGATTTTTTTTTTGTTTTTCACTCAATGACCTATACTTTCTTCTCACCCATCCTCCCCTCCCCACTCCTTCACACCTACTTTCTTCTCACCCACTTTCCTCCTCCCCAGCTTTTCTTCTTCGGAAGCAAAAGCGTATTTAAACCCCTGCCAGTGATGATCGCTATGCCCAGACGAAGACAAGTCCACTTGTCGAAACGTTGGCTCGACCTGCGAACTGAGGCGTACCCCCTTTAACCCTCTTTCAGTGCTCCTTCAAGTCCTTGTAAAGTTTCTTTCGCGTCACAGTTGATAAATATTCAAATGAAAAACGGGCTTGCAATACACGACATGACATGTACACTTCTTTAAGCGCCCCTCAGTGTGTATGCGTGAATTGTAATCTCGCGGTATCCAGCGAAATGTGGTGAAGTGTGACACTTAATCCTCGCGGAGGGACACTCATGAGCCTATAAAGGCTTACGCTTTAATAAATATTACACGTGTGCGGTTGCTTTGAATTGACTGTGACAATCGTAATTTTTCTCCTTGTTGGAAACCATGTTAACGGTTAAGATCGATGACCTGCTACTTTAGAAGCTGCATATCAGTGTTTTCTGCCAGCTCCAATAAGAAAGATGACAGTCGGTATGTGCGCGAGAATATATCTCCCTGTTATTTGTGCGCCAAAGTTTAAAGAAAAAGTGACTATTATACTTGCAGAGAAACATGCTCAGAGGAACGGAACACGTGCGCTTGGCACTCATAATCATTCAATTCTTAATGCTCTCTACATGTCACCGTTCATATTGGAATCGTGACCAAAAGCTGCTCGGAGGGTTGTGATCGTGGGCAAAATTTCAGTCATATACCTGCAATTCCGGTTCGAAACTGCTTGCCTTGAGATGTCTGTGTTCCTTTCCTAGCAACCTATTCCTTGTCGCAACGGCAAGAAATGGCGAGGTGAGGCGGAGATGGGCTTTTCTTGACACTTCCTGCGCCTTCTTGTCTGCTCATAAACCGTTAACACGTTGGGCAGCAAAGGTAGTCCGTTCGCCTGAACTATGCCGGATAGAGCCCGAGCCCGCCTTATGTCGCTTATTTCCCAATATCGGAGCCATTTCTCTCTCCTCGCGACTCTACGACAATCAGTGATTTATTTATTTATTTATTTATTTATTTATTTATTTATTTATTTATTTACTTATTTATTTATTTATTTATTTATTTATTTATTTATTTATTTATTTATTTATTTATTTCGCAGATTTACACGATAACCTTAACGTAGATATTTATTAGCACCGAGGGAAGGTTGAAGTTTAACTGCCATTAAAGATTGCCGCCTGTGTGCGCTTTTATGGATCGCTACTCCCGGCGCGTTTCCTTAACTATGGTATTTGGAGCTGAAAGCGTGCTCATGGGTTATAGATTTCGGCCACTGCGATTGCATTTCGACTGACGCGAAATGATAGAAACGGTGTGTCACTGCTACAGCTGATTATCGGGTGTGTCTCATACCCGAATGGGAAATTGATCGCATATATAGCCCTACTGGTAGGTAATTATCATTAAAGCATTGGATTAAACCACCTATACCAATAGAACATGGTAAAGAAACAGCTGAACATTTGCTGTTCGCAAGCACCGCAAGAGAAGCTTTTATACATAATAAACAAAAATTATTTGGAATAGTGAAGACAAAAGAAAAATAGTGGCAGCGGTGGGATTCGAACCCACGCCTCCGAAGAGACTGGTGCCTTAAACCAGCGCCTTAGACCGCTCGGCCACGCTACCGACATTCTCGCCGCTAACCGCCGTTCTATTCAACCTGTTTCCTAGTGTTTCGCAACGAAACAACCGGTCGCGACAGCAGCCACTGAATGAGTGCGGAAGCTAACACGCAGGCCCAAATGCTGCTTAGTCAACCAATGGAGTTTTATCAACAAAAAATTACCGACGATTACGTTACTTCCTAATGCGAAATTTGAGCGCAGCAAATAAGCCGTTCCACCTTTTCGATAGATTGAGGCAAAGAAATCGAGCAACACATTTATGCGCTATCACAGAATTTTTTTTTTATTTTTCACACGTATTCCTTTAACAAAGACTCCACTAACAGTTCTTGACAGTCATGAAGGAAGCTTTGTGGTCGGAGAAATAGACTGATATATGTTCGACTTGGTACACCAATGCTTGATTCTCAAAGACGAGATCTATACAAGTGCCTCGCGAGGTTGTCACAGCCGTGGGTTGTCACAGCCGCTAGCGGCGGCAGCGGCATCAGACAGTCGCTGCTAGCGCTTCCTCCGGCGACCCCTCCCCCCCCCCCCCCCCCTTCCTTTCCTTGTGTTCCTCCGGCTGCTCCGCGCTTCCTGCGAGGCTTCGGTTGCCAAGCGCCGGCTCGAACTGGGGGGATGAAAGGAGAGGCGCTGGTTACGAGGCCGACGCCGACGTCGACGCGAAACCCAGGAACGAGCGCCAAAGAGCTGCGCTCTAAAATGAAGTACGATAATAATTGTGGATGTTTACACATGACTTCCACCTAGTGATAGAGCGAAAGCTGTGTTGTTGTTGTGGCTGTAAGAAGAAGGAAAAGAAAAATGCATGGGCCTGCTACTGGCTCTGTAGCTGAGCCGCCTTCGCTGCCTCGGTTGGTTCACAGGAAGGGAAAGGCGCAGTATCTGTCACACTTGCTCTGTGGACACCTGAACCGCGCCGTAAGGGAAGGGAGGAAGGTGGGAGTGAAAGTGGAAAGAGAAAGGAGAGCCGTAGTGGAGGGCTGCGGAGTAATTTCGACCACCTGGGGATCTTTAACGTGCGCTGACATCGCACAGCACACGGACGCCACTTCGTTTCGCCTCCATCGAAACGCAGCCGCCGAGGTCGGGTTCGAACCCGAGAACTCCGGCACAGTAGTCGGGCGTCTTACCACTGCGCCACCTCGCTGCCGGCCTCCGCTGCCTGAAAAAATTACCGACGATTACGTTACTTCCTAATGCGAAATTTGAGCGCAGCAAATAAGCTGTTTCACCTTTTCGATAGATTGAGGCAAAGAAATCGAGCAACACATGTATGCGCTATCACAGAATTTTTTTTTATTTTTCACACGTATTCCTTTAACAAAGACTCCCTTCTCGGCGGCGGCGATGAGCTTCTGCTTCAGCCTCGCTTACACCTGGTTGCTCTTCGGCGGTGCGAACGGCAGGGTCTTCTCGACGGCGGCGATGAGCTTGTGCTTCAGCCTCGCTTACTGCTCTGGATTCTGGCGGCGACGGCGCTGGGCCTCTGCTCTGGCAGCTCGTTTAGCAGCAGCAGCAGCAGCAGCAGCAGACGGAGGACTTCCACCGGTCGTCTCGCTCATGGCTGAGAAAAACCTGGCAGATAATTTCGCAGTGGCGAACGGCAGCGGCAATTTCGGCTCGGGCGGTGCACATATACAGATCCGCCGCCACCGATCTGACTCTCTGATTGCCACCGCACAGGGGTTGCATTGGAGGAGGAGCGAAGAAAGGAATTAAGTTCGAGCCGGCGCTTTGACAACCGGACTCTCGCAGGAAGAGGGGGGAGGGGGGCGGCGTGTACACCCAGCGTTAAGGTTGGGGGCAGAAGCGCGCGCAGCAAGCGGACAACGCGATAAAGGGAGGAGGGAAGATGGTTTGGTTTGGTTTGTGGGGTTTAACGTCCCAAAGCGACTAAGGCTATGAGAGACGCCGTAGGGGAGGACTCCGGAAATTTCGACCACCTGGGGTTCTTTAACGTGCACTGACATCGCACAGCACACGGACGCCACTCCGTTTCGCCTCCATCGAAACGCAGCCGCCGAGGTCGGGTTCGAACCCGGGTACTCCGGCACAGTAGTCGCGCGTCTTACCACTAGAGATAGCAGCGACTGACTGATGCTGCTGACGCCGATAGTGAGTCAACCCCAGCTGCGGAGTTGGTTTCAGGGACAACGCCGCCGATGCCGACGCAAACAATATGATACCCTCGCTTCCGCAGCGCCAAGAACCAGGTCTAGCCGTGGGAAGGTGGTCACGTATTCGCCGACGTGCCGGGGCCTACGTGAAATAACCGGCGCGTCGGCAACTGAAGAGCACCCTATCCGCCACACAGGAACAGGGGGGGGGGGGGACCCTCCCCTCCTCTTTCGGCATGGCGGCGACGGTGTTCTATGCAGTCACGTTATCTTGACTCTAGCGGCGTCAGCGTCATCCAGCGGTATCAGTCGGTAGCTGCTAGCGCTGGGGGGGGGATGAAAGGGGGGCGGAGCTGGTAACGAGGCCGACGCCGACGCGAAACCCAGAACGGACGCCAAAGAGCTGCGCTCTAAAAAACTGATTTATTTATAGGAAGGGAAAGGCGCGGTAACTGTCTCACTTGTTTTCTGTGGACACCGCAACCGCGCCGTAAGGGAAGGGAGGAAGGTGGGAGTGAAAGTGGAAAGAAAGAAGGAGGAGCCGTAGTGGAGGGCTACGGAGTAATTTCGACCACCTGGGGATCTTTAACGTGCGCTGACATCGCACAGCACACGGACGCCTCTTCGTTTCGCCTCCATCGAAACGCAGCCGCCGAGGTCGGGTTCGAACCCGGGAACTACGGCACAATAGTCGGGCGTCTTACCACTGCACCACCCCGGCGGGGCTCCGCTGCCTCAATTTATTTAAAAACTGATTTATTTATAGGAAGGGAAAGGCGTGGTAACTGTCTCACTTGTTTTCTGTGGACACCGCAACCGCGTCGTAAAGGAAGGGAGGAAGGTTGGAGTGAAAGTGTAAAGAGAGAAAGAGGAGCCGTAGTGGAGGGCTACGGAGTAATTTCGACCACCTGGGGATCTTTAACGTGCGCTGACATCGCACAGCACACGGACGCCTCTTCGTTTCGCCTCAATCGAAACGCAGCCGCCGAGGTCGGGTTCGAACCCGGGTACTCCGGAACAGTAAGTAGTCGGGCGTCTTGCGGACAATAGTGAGAAGGTAGAGAAGAAAGAAAAAGAAGAGGGAGAGAAAGACGCGTGCCGCAACAGCCGTCCTCCACTATCTAAGCGGTGGAGGGCGCAATGACGGCCTACAACAGATGAAAATTCGGTGGCAGACTAGCCCCCCTCGCAAGCGGCGTTGACCTACCAGTCCCAGCCCTGTAGAATTTTTTCATCCTCCGTCGATCACTGTTCGTATTTTACTTTTCATTTTCGCCAGAAGGACACGCAGCGAGCCAATGAATTCGTCAAGCGAGGATCCGCCATATGGTATACACTGTTCGTGATCCGTTGAAATCACTGTGTGACTCCAGACTGGTTACATATACGCTTGACCAGCTGGCTTCCCTCAAGCAATTTTAATTATACATAATAACGAGTTTTCGTGCAGCATTGCTTTTATCCATTATTAACAGTGTGTCTGCTAAGTTTTAAGCCGGAAAAGTGTCTTGTTCTCTGTTTTCTTGTTCTGTACTGATAACAGGTAATAAAGAAAAGAAAAAGCCGCAGTGGCTGAGTAAATAAGACGCTCAGTTATTGGTCACTGATCGGAAATTTCCGGGTTCGACACCTACACGGTGGCGGCGTTTCGTTGGATGCGAAACGGTTACAATGCCACATTTCTTTGGTCAAAATTACTCCGAAGCCCTCCACTACGGCTCCTCTTTCTCTCTATCCACTTTCACTCCCATTTTCCTCGTTCCCTTACGGTGCGGTTCAGGTGTCCACAGAAACAAGTGTGACAGATACTGCGTCTTTCCCTTCCTGTGAACCAATTATTAATTATCACATTTCTTTGTCTCGTAATGGAATGAACGTGGTCAACTGCGAGACAGTGGGCATTTTCGTTCCCGTCCTGAAAAAAGCATAGCTCATACATTTACCTCCGTGTGCCGCAAAGTGTTTTGCTGGATGAATAGCTGTTTTTTTGGCTTTGTTTGCTTGCCACTGTTCCTACTGCGATATACTACTACTACTACTACTAATAATAATAATTGGTTCACAGGAAAGAGAAGACGCAGTATCTGTCAAACTTTTTCTGTGGACACCTGTCCGCGCCGTAAGGGAAGGGAGGAAGGTGAGAGTGAAAGCGAAAGAGAGAAAGGGGTGTCGGTAGTGGAGGGCTCCGGAATAATTTCGACCACCTGGGGATCTCGTGCACTGACATCGCACAGCACACTGATTGCGATGTTGTTGTTTTTTCATGCGAGATATACCACCTGCTGTATTTCACTTTTGCCTAGCTTGAAACTAAGCGTTGTTGTTGTGGCTCTAGGAAGAAAGAAATGAAAATGCACAGGCCTGCTACTGGCTCTGTAGCTGAGCAACCTCCGCTGCCTCGTGCGGACAGAAGAGAAAATGGACAAGAAAGAGAAAAGAAGAGGGAGAGAAAGACGCGCGCCGCAACAACGGCCGTCGTCCGCCACCACCGAAGCGGTGGCGGGTGCAATGACGGCCTACAATAGATGAAAATAAGTGGCTGGCTAGCTCCCGCCTCAAGCGGCGATTACCTACCGTCCCAGACCCGTAGGGCCAGGAACTGCCACCCCTGAAACTAAGCGTGACAGCACCGTTCTACTAACGAGGCAATCCGCGAAGCACGCAGCTCCGGACGCTTTGGTAAAATACTCCTTCCTTCGGCATTCCGGACATGTCATGCCTCCTTTGGGCGAACTTGTTGATTTTGTCATTTCTTATTCATACGGCAGAGCGTATGACACACTCACGTCGGCTACACAAGAACGCTTATTAAATGCCGATTAAGGTGAAATCACAATGTAGAAGACACACAGATTTGGCACTGTTCAGATAGCAGTACCGCCATTGTTTCTGCGACAATGACACTGATAAGAACACCGAACAGCTCAATCGAGAGATTATGGGGAATGACAGTGGGAAGCGGCAGATAGCCAGAGCGAAATATGAAGCCTTGCCGATGGTTTCTTTTCCTTTTCCTGTGGCAGCCGCGAGCGCTTGGTATTAATATCCCTGGTCTTTGTTCTCGTTCAAGAGGTTCTAGCAGTGTATACTCTCATGCTATCTGCGCGTTTCGCATGTTTTTTTTTACTTTTGACTGATGCCTGTAGATGGCTCTCGCTAGTCTGCATTTGGTGTCATGATACCTATATACTCTGTTTCACAAGTTGTTTTGCAGCACTACGAAAGATACGGGAGACTGGACTAATCAGCTAGGCTGGCGTGCACTGCATGATTTCTCTCCTGCGCGCACGTCGACTGAAGTATGCGAATGTGGTAGGAGCATAATCACGTTTTGCGCATCGTCCTGATTGCTTTGGGTCTCTTTGCCTTCCGCAGTGCTGCAGATAGCGTGTGAAACGGAGCATACGCCGAGTTTCCCTTGCGTAAAGTTAAGTCGGAAGTCAGTTCCATTAATGTGCGCCAGCGTGCTGCGATCCCTCGTTCCGCGCTATTTCTTTGGGATGTGGTCGCGCCAACTTGCCTGGCACTTGTACGGCAGCGGAGAAAGCAGTTCATTCCAATAATTATTCTGAGCCACTTTGGGACGTTAGGTCCTACAAGCCAAAGAATTATAGGACAGATGCAAGGAGCCCATGTTAAGGGACGGAAGGAAATAACCAGTCCAACAAAGACATCATTGATGCCTTTGCTGGCCTCTGGGAGAACGTCAGCCGGGAGGGTGACATAGGAAGTTTGCGATGGTATGTGGTGGTCGCAACCGGGCACCTTATCCAGGACAAGGTGAATCGGGTACATATGGGAAAGGCCTTTCTCCTGCAGTCAGAGCATAGAGGGAATATATGGAAGGGTTTCAACGTCGACTCCCTTTTGCGCACAGGTGGAAGTTGATAAAGGCGACTATGTGCACTACACAGCGCGAGGGCGAGAGTGTGTTGCAGTTTTACACGAGGCGTGACCGGCATGTGGCGATAGTATAGTGTTCTTCTGCCCGGGCCAGCGAAGCTTATTTGTTCATTCTGGCGAGAGTTCGAAACCCAGTCGTGGCAATGCTTTTTCAAGCGTAGCTCTACTTCTCCCATGCCAGACGTCAAAGTCGCGTGACTCCGAACATTTGACGTTGAACTCTCGTGCTGAAACAAAGTCGTCTTCATGAAGTTTCATCTGTGGCACTTCTCCGTTTAACCTAGGTAATTAAATACGCCACATATACGCCATCTGGTCAAGTGCGGGCAAGGTTCGCGAGAGTAGTGTCGGACGAATCCACCAGGTAACGTGACAAAAAAGGGTGCCGTAGAGGACGCCAAGCTCTCTTAAGACTGAAGCCGCGCCAGACAGGCCGCCGAGGCCACCGAACAAAGAGAAGCCAGGCTAGTCTGTTGCTGTCAAGTTTACCAAGCTCGGAAGCGAGCCAGAACCGAAACGACAGCAGTGACAGTGACGTTTTTGAAACTTGTTGAACTTCTACAGTATTTTTCTCTATTTTCAGTTCATGCGGACACTTTGTCCACATTTCCTGTCCACTATTCCTCTTTAAATTGGCTGCGCTCGCCTCTGCAGACACCCGCGCGCCACTGGCCGCGCAGACATACGCTAATGCATGCCGACACCAAAACATCAGGGAACGAACATGGAGCGCTAAAAGCTAGGGAGGGACCGATCTCATAAATGAATGAGTGAGTGAATGAATGAATGAATGAATGCTAACTTTTATTTTCCACCGAAAAGGGGCCCTCCGTTTCCCACCCCGGCACGCAGGCCGTGGGGGAGGGGGGGGGGGGGGAAGAGCCCCGCTGACTAAGGACTAGTGAAGGTACAGGAGTTCTTCACAGACTCAGCCGCCAGGCGGATGGCCTACTGCTGAACGGCGGGGTCTCGCTCCGCAGCCAAACCTCCCAGGCTACTATTAATGTTCATGCCGGAGCCTGGGGAGTCGGTGCATTCCAAATAATGTGATCTAGTGTGCCTTTTTGGCCGCAATTTTGCATTTAGAATCCTCTTCCTCCCCGGTCTGTCAGGAATATCCAGACCAGGCAGGTGTAGTTTCCGGCTTGTAAAAGCCTCCAAATGCGCGCCTCATTGTTAGAGACCGATGCGGGGGTGGGTAGCTCTTTCGACTTGATTTGTAGAATTAAGTGATTTCATTGTATGTTATGGCACAATCTTTTATTCCCCTGCAGTCCGGCTGTTCAGTTGCTGCCCTGTGGTAGGGATCTCGGGCTAGCAAGTGTGCAGCTTCGTTGCCAGGGACAGATTCACATGCAGGTATCCATATGATGGAGATTGTTCGATTAATGGGGTTAGCAAGGAGGATCCTTTTGGCCTTCTCCGAAACCCTCCCTTTTCCGAAATTCCAGACAGCCGTTTTGCTGTCAATAATGACTACTTTTGCCTGCGTGCCAACGCAAGCGAGCGCTATTGCAACCTCTTCAGCTGTGTTCGTGTCACGAGTGTGTATCGAGGCCGCAATTTTGGGTACGCCACTCCCATCTACTACCGCCGAGACTGCCGCTTCATGACTTCCGCACGATGCGTCGACATATGCTATACGTCTTCGGCTGCCTTGTGTTTCATTCTTTTTGCAATAGCTTTTGCTCTATATTCTCTACGTTATTTATTATGTTCCGGGTGCATGTTTTTCGGCAAAGGTGGTATCAGCAGGTGTTTTGAAGGTCATCAGAAGCGCACGGTGACCTTAGCTTTACCTCGCGTAGTGAAGCTACCCCTTCAAAAGTTTGCGGGCGGGGGTTAAGTCGATGTAGCTAGCTGGCACAGCACCGGAATTTTTCGAGAAATATGGGGGAGGCCTTAGCCTTGTAATCGGTATATAGTCGTGCTGATGATGGTGAGATCAGATTTCAGCTAGCTTTCCAGAACCTTTGATCCCGGACTAGACACGGTGCCCATATGCCACATTGGCACGGTCGTACGGCGTGGTTAAAGCGGGGAATTATATTGATGGCGCTTCTTGAAACTTGAATGGCCAACATACATCACTGCCCTCCTCACGAGAGCGCCTCTGGCAGGTGTGTGGCGAGGTGACAACGACAGCTTCATTTATGTAAGAAAGACGAAGTTACGCGCGCACGCAGGATATAGAACGAGGAAGAGAAAAATGCAGTATACGGCTAGAGAGAAGGCCGTGCCTTTTTTTTATTTATTTACTGGAATCAAATAATTTAAATAAAGTTAAATTGGTTCGCAGGAAGGGAAAGGCGCAGTAACTGTCGCACTTGCTCTGTGGACACCCGAACCGCGCCCTAAGGGAAGGGAGGAAGGTGGGAATGAAAGAGGAAAGAGAAACCGTAGTGGAGGACTACGGAGTAATTTCGACCACCTGGGGATCTTTAACGTGCGCTGACATCGCACAGCACACGGACGCCACTTCGTTTCGCCTCCATCGAAACGCAGCCGCCGCGGTCGGGTTCGAACCCGGGAACTCCGGCACAGTAGTCGGGCGTCTTACCACTGCACCACCCCGGCGGGGCGACCAAATAATTTGCCTTGTTAAATTTCAAACATCACTTATTCTACAAATCTCAGTGTCAATCTCCGGTGTGAGTTACGACTTTCCATTATTTTATTTACTTTATTTCACGTATATCTGTAGTATAGTTCTGTATAGTCTCGGAATATAACAGACTTGAAAGCCAGATTTCTCTCATGGCTGCGCACGTGTTTTTCAGACCGGACAGGGAAGCTTTGCAGGGGAAAAAACAAAAAGAAAAAAGCGAACCAAGAAAGGAGAAAGGGAGGCCACCTACGGACGTCTCGTGTGGTGGGCGTGCGCGCACCCGAAGAAGTAGGACACGTAATGGGGCTCTTCGAGCCATTTTCTCTGCCGTGCCAGTGCTCGCCTTTCCGCCAAATAACAATTCGGAGATGAGGGCTGTTTCTTGCACGCGCGTGGTTACTTTTTTTCCTGCCCCTTGTCCCGCAGAAGAAAAAAAAAATATTTAGGTGGGCATGTACAATAGCGGACAAAAATGGATGACGATATTTACATTTTTTTTTCGTTTAAATTAAAGATAGTCTGAAAACTACGAACTCGCTATTTCCGATTATATTTGGTGCAATAATGCCCGGTTGCTTCGTTAATAATTTAAACAGCGCGAACACGAAGACAAAGGACAAGACAAAAGAAAGCCACAGTACACCAGAAAAAACAGACACGAAGAAAACGAAACAATCACGTGAAACACCCCCTGGGTTCACCTGCTGCACAAAACGTCATTCAAAAAAGACACCTCTTTGCTTGAAAGAGCAAGAGACGTCTTCCTGACACACTTATTGTCCGTTGAAATAAAATATTATTCCACTATCTCTCTCGTCATCTTTTCTTTGTGGCGATACAAAATCCTAACCTGGTCAAACTTAGGAGTGCACTTCTTCTTCTCCTTCATGTGAAACAATGAAGGAGTGCACTTCTCCTTCATGTGAAACAATGAAGAAGGAGAAGAAGAAGTGCACTCCTAAGTTTTACCAGGTTAGGATTTTGTATCTCCACAAAGAAAAGATGACGAGAGAGATACGGTGGAATCATATTTTATTTCAACGGACAATAAGTGTGTCCGCAAGACTTCTCTTGCTCTTTCAAGCAGAGGTGTCTTTTTTGAGTGACTTTTTGTGCAGCAGGTGAACCCAGGGGTTGTTTCACGTGATTGTTTCGTTTTCTTCGTGTTTATTTTTTCTGAGCCTTGGAGTAAAGGGCTTAGGCATAGTTGTGAGTCAGCGCTTGTACTGTGGCTTTCTTTTATCTTGTCCTTTGTCTTCGTGTTCGCGCTGTTTAAATTAATAATGAATAAATATCAACTCGCCCAACAAAGTATATTGCTAAACCGGTTGCTTCGGCCAGCAGCTGCTCAGGGCGCAACTGTCTCATTTCAATTTGTTTTGCATGTTGGTCATTTAATGACCGCTTCCGTTGTGTTTATGTTCCGTCCGTTATTAATTATTATTAATTTATTGCCACTTTCTAGTGACATCTTCTGCGGGTACATGTATATCCCTGCTCATTGTTTGCTCTAGGGAAAGTTATCCGCGGATGAAGTTTTCGGTGGTTTTCAGAGTAATGCAGTCAGCTGTTTTGCATGCAGGAAGCTTTAGACTGATGTGAATTCAAGGGAGGTTAGGTTCGTCGATCTTCGCCAGGAGTTGTCGACAGTTACAGTGTTCGTGTGAGCCGAGAAAACTTGGCTCAGTTATCGACATTTAGGAAGTGCTTTCTCTGGTACCAACACCTAAGTAGCCCCATGTGCTGTGGAACACCGCGTGCCATGTGCTGTGCTACCGGGGCGCTGGCTCCATAACTGTACGCCTGTCTGTGAAAAGAATCAGCACCCAGGATGGCGTAGGTAAATGAACGCCCGGTATGAATAGGTAGCGTATAGAAAAACGTAACGGGATTAATTGTATGCCCAAAATACGCTTTTTGTGAACCTCTGTCGTTATCGACTTTCCATGGGAAACCATCGAGGGGGGCGGCGCGGGTCAGATTCTCCTTTCGCGGAGTTGGTCTCCTTCGCCTAATTTAATGTAATGAGCAAAGCAGTTTGCCAGGTAGTTGTTGGAAATATAATAGTTAAATAGGCACGCGAGAACGTGGACTTTGCATTATTTTAAACAGAACGACGACGCGACGCACTCTTTCTTCTACACTTTTCAGAAATTTGATAGAAGGCGCTTCATATTATGATGCGTTTACGCCAATAATGCTGCGATTATTTAAATACAAAAAAATCGCCTTTTGTTTCGTCTCGAAGACAAAAATATCTGCAACGGCGAGGGGAATTTCGACCAGGCTGAATAATTTACCCTTTTGCATACTATTTGCACATTACCTATGTGCAAGGCATTTATTTCTTAACACTTTATCACCATTATCTTTCTTTAGTAGCCTGTCAGCACCAAACGAGTGCCTCACCTTGCACCTAATCACATCAGTAGCGCCATCCATACTGGATGTGTGTTCCGACTAAGCCTACAAAAACAGCTCTTATACCAACCCTCCTTTGAAGCAGTGAAACGGAGGGCCACTGTCGAAAAGAGCGTGTGTTGCGAGAGGCCTCGCGCGATGGCATTGAGCGATGTCTTTAGTCTTTGGAATAAACGGAAGGCATACGCGGCACCCACATGGCGGGCGCAGATACTGAGCCAGAGCAGCGGATCCCTGCTGCGATGTCCCCTGCTGCTCTCCAGTTCCCCCGGGGCCTGCAGGCCGATTTGGTGTCTGCTTTCGTGCTCTTCTGTAAACGATCCCCGAGTGCTTATCAGATGTTACCGCGAGCTTGCAGTTTCGCTTGAGTGGCGGAGTGGCGGCGCTGGATAGCACGCACCTCCAGAAGGTTCATCACTCCAGTCACTCCACGACTTTGTGTCCCGAGAAGATTCATCGCTCCAGTCGCTTCATGTTTTTGTATCCGCGGCGTTGAGATTTACGACGGTATTGTTTTAGGCCTATACCTATAGACGACCGCTGAGTATTTATCTCTCATTTATCTCATTTATCTCTAAGTATTTATCTCTTTTATCTCTTTACAGCTTTGGAGCACGCTACTTTGGAGAATCATCGGATCGATCTAGTTTCGAACGCGAGCGTGGTTTACACCAAAACGCGAACTTAAACTGCTTTGGTCTGAAAGGATGACCTCAAGCGAAGCTGCAACGCTGCGCTTAAATACTGATTTCTTGTCATCATTACTGGTGATCAGGGCCTGAAGTATATGGAGCCGTCTACTTAGACAACAAGTACAATTCTATCCTTTAGCCTAGCTCCTATTGATTGATATGCCTTCCAGTCAGAACCGACTAATAAGAGCAGAGGTAGTGGATCGGTTTGTGGCTGGTTTTCTGACTACAGATTGTTCTGTGTTTCGGCACAGGAACGGGTGGAATCGTGCCTTGGTCCTATTTGGGCACTTGGGTCCCGGGATCCATCGATAATGGGGTCGCGTGCACCCCCTCTTGTGCCTCCGACACCTCTGGTTCCCAAGCAAAACTGCCCATGACAACAAGCCGTTTTGTTATAAAGAATCGTAAACTGTAAAAAAAAAAAAGAAAAAAAAGAAAAAGGTTTTAGAGATGTATCTATACACAATGGTGAACTGCGGAGTGAGAATTGTATAGGAGCTTGGGAGCATCAAGAGTAATTATACTGGTCGCCATTATCTTTAATATAATGCATGCAGTACAGTTTGAAACACCGAGCATAGAGTATGAGATGCGTGATAGTCCCACATCCTGATAGAGCACCCGTACTATGACTGCTTAAATCCTATATATTGCTTGCATGCATACATCTGTACAAGTAGGCTTACAGCTTGCTGAATGCAGCTTTTAACATTTTTTAATGGCAATTTTCTGTACTGAACGTCGGTGGCAACGATGCGCTGCAACTGGTTTGTCTTTTAAATTCAAACAGAAAAGTAGCAGTCGAAGTACGGCGAATTGCTTTTTCCTGAACTCAGTTCTAACCAAAAAGATAAGTAACTTTGACATGCACGCCAAAGCTATCTGGCGCTTTAGCAGTAGTTACACACGGTAAAATCAGGAAGTTTACAGAGTACGGAAGCTAGGATAGGAATCGTCTCTAAAGGGTTGAAGTAAGGGCCATTTTGAAGCATGGACCCATGCTGACAGGGGGTCTTCACAACCTCACCGTCTGCTGCCAAACGCCTGCTCACCGTGTACTCTAGCCGCTTAGGGCGGTTGCTTCGATAAGTACGTTTCTCCACTGAATGCGAGGACGCGAAACCATGCATAAGCGTCAGGCGAAATTGCCTCCGTCTGGCTACCGCCAGGGTTCACCCGCTGTTCCATCACTGTCGGCAGCATTCAGTACACATAATTACACCCCCGTCCCGTCTGCAATAGCGGAACACTCCGACGATGAAGAGGCGATCCAGTTTTTAGACGTAATGTACCACTTGCGTTTCCTGTCTGACGGCTCCATCATTTAACTTTCGTTCCATTTTTAATGAAGAGAGCGTCCACTTCCTTCTGCAATAACACCTCGCCACAGTGTACGTGCGCCGATTGCCGGTATACGTCACCTGCTCATGCAGACAAAAAGTGCGACACTTGACTCTTGACACACACTCTTAACGAAACGCTGGGTAGCGGGCTGAGGCTTCGCCCTGGACCCGCCCGTTTTGTGCTGTCAGGAATACCACATCGCAGGAACAGAGTAATGTATCAGCATAAAACAGTATTCGCCGAAAACAACAGCTGATAACTGCGTTGTAAAACAAGCGCTGAAAACACAAAAACTTGTTAAAGTGCCAAAATTTAGTTTAGTTAATTCTTTAGGAAAGACACCGCAGTATATGTTTCACTTTTCCGTGGACACCTACACTTACAATTAACGGCATATAACTGTAGGTATAGGCGTCGGTTCAAATCCCTCTCGCAGACTAGCTTCCAACTTGGCTAACAGATAGATGATAACTGGGAATCGAAATGGTATCGCATCCTGCATGAACACTCCATAAAGAACTGCCGCGTCACATTTTTTATAGGAAATTACGTTATATATTAGGTATCACTTCCTCTTCACACTTCTTGTTCTTGGCACTTATGAGGCAATAAGGTTTGCACCTTAATACTTGCGAGGAAACATAAAAAATTGTAAAAATACTTTCACGAGTGTATAGACCGTTTTATCATGGGCGCTGTCGATGGATGGATGGATGGATGGATGGAATATAGGAGCGTCCCCTTTGAAACGGGGTGGTAGCAGTAGCTATCATGCTCATTTTTCTCCATATATCTTAATTATTGATTTAGAATGGTTAACTAAACCATCATTCTATTTATTAAATTTTGCTCCTACATTACTAACATTATGTCACTTCTCTGCTTTTAAGCCACCAATCTTCCAGCCGTTTTTTGCTAGTTTCCCCCGCCGGTTTATTCACCCGGCCACTGTTATCTCTAAACCCCAGAGCTTCAGGAACAGTGATTGCGCCTGCATCAACTTCCGGATGGATACCATTGCATTCGAGTATAATATGGTCAATTGTTTCACTGGAGTTTCCACATACAGCACATGCGTCATCTTCATTGTTAAACTTCTTTTTGTAGCTGGGTGTTCTAAGGCACCCTGATCTAGCTTCAAAAAGTAGGGCACTGCCTCTTGAGTTATCAAAGAAATCTTCCTTCCTGATCTGCATTTTCCACTTTCGGTATAATTCCACACTCTGTTTTTTTTTTTTCCATCGAATTTATCCAATTTTTACCTCCTGTGTTTTTCACCTGTTGCTTAATGCTCTTTATTTCTCCGTCCTTGTTACTAGCATACTTACTAGTTAGTTTCCTAGTTCTTTTCCTCCATTGTGAGTCAACGCTTTTTAGGTACAGGTATTTAAATACCTTAGCTGCCCATCTGTTACTATCCAATTTCCTCAGGCGTTCCTCATATAATATTTTACTCTGAGCTTCCCGTACTTCCAAAGATGCCCAGCCCATATCTCCCTGTACCGCCTCATTTGTAGTTTTGCCGTGGGAACCTAGTGCTAATCGTCCAACGGATCTCTGATTTGTTTCTAATGTCGACTGTACCTCTGAATTTAGGCACAAAACCGCATTTCCGAAAGTAAGTCCGGGCACCATAATTCCTTTCCAAATACCCCTCAACACCTCATACCTATTGTATCCGCACAATGCCTTATGCTTCATTATCCCGGCATTCCTTCGCCCTTTGGCCTTAAGTGATTTCTCATGCTTTCCAATGTATGCCAATCCTTCGTTTACCCATACCCCCAAATATTTATATTCTGCTACTCTAGGTATTTCAAGGCCTTGAATTTTAAGACCCTGATCAGTTGAGCCGTTGAAAATCATCAGACCCGACTTAAATGCGCTGAAACTGAAGCCTAGAGCGTCCCCTTCGTCTCCGCAATACTTAACTAGAGTTTGCAATTCTTCCAGACTCTCAGCTAGCAGCACAATATCGTCTGCATACATCAAATCAGGGAGGCGCTGCTCTACCGCCTTTCCACCTAATCTGTATGACAGGTTAAAGGGCCACTGTCCAGGGAAGGCCCTTTTAAGCAAAGGAGTCTAGTGTTTCGATCAGGTACCGGAGATAGTCTGTGCAAAATGCTACAGTGACACGCGCGCCGCAAAGCATCGAAAATACAATTCAAAGCTCTCTCATGCTCTGCTCCGGGAAGCCAGCTTCCCCGTTTCCTGCACTGGCCCGACGGGCTACAGCAATGACGTACGTACCGCGAACGATGTCCATTGGTCCGTCTCGCTTACTGACGGGAGAAGGATGGGTGTCTACCGCTCGCAGCGCGCTTTTCCCTCGCCACGACCAGACAATCCAGCGGCGCGCTCCCTCGACCGTTTTTTTTTTTTTTTTCGCGCTCGCAGAGAGCCACGCCCCACCTCCCGCCAAACGCGGAGGAGGAAGGGGAATTTGTATTGCGGAGGCTAGGCGACCTCGGGCAGGAGAGTGAAAAACCTTTGCGAGAGAACGGAAGGAGAGAGGCATGACAGAATCGGGTGATTGCGATGGCTGTAACTGCGTTATTAGTTACTTTTTTCAAAAACATTTTGCGGCCTTACGTTCTAGGGGAGAAGTCTCACAGTCACCGGGGAAGAAAATATTTTCGACCGGAGGGTGGACAGTGGGCCTTTAAAACCTAGGTTACTGTCTTGTGTCCTCCGTTCCAGGTTTATTATATAAAGCATGAACAGCACCGGTGATAGAGGACAGCCTTGTCTTAATCCTTCGCATACTTTGACATCCTCCGTACTTCTTATCCCTTCCCACGTAATTTCTACTTTGTTATCCCGGTATATTTCCTGTAGGAACTCTATCATCTCATAACCGATACCTTCTTCTTTTAATATTGTTACGAAGCGGCAAGCCGATGAAGACAGGAAACAGAACATGACCGATGACGATGGTAGATGACGTTTAATGAATGTTCGCGGGCCTAGCGCGAGCGCTCCTGCCCGCGCCACTGCCCGCTTCTTCTTCCTTGTCGTCCGTAACAATATGTTCCACAGGAGTTCCCTGCTTACGTTGTCGTGTTTATGTCCAGGAAGGCCAAATACAAAGGTCTATTTTCCACTCTAGATATTTCGATGCATTTGATATTTCGATGCCATTTTGTGTATGTGGCGCCCTCTAGCGGCCGAGTTGTGAACAACCGCCATGCTGGTATGTGGGGTCCCATCCGCGGAACAGGCGACAAGTAGCGCAAATCGGCATTTTGGAGCTTTCGCTTGCAATGTTTTGCTTTCTAAAGGTACCTAGCTGAAAGAAAAAAAATCAGTAGCAGCGAAGCTATTCGGTCAGAAATGACAAAAAATTATGCTCCTGATCAGGTCGGCTGAAGGCTACAAGCCTGATTACAATTAGTGCGAAACTTTTGTGTCGCACAGAGAGGCGGCGGCGCACCACTGGCCGCGAGGGCAGCTTTCGATCTACTTTTTATACTTAAATGCTTTCTAGAGACAGCTTACCGTAACAATTTGAGGAAAGAAAGCAAGCGAATGTAGCTCATGTCACGTTTAGAAGCAATGCTAATCGCGCTACATTTGTTGGGTCAACCGATCATTCATATACTATTTACTGCTTGAGCGGCTACTGCGGAAGTTCCCACACCTCCACTGGGGTTCTATTCTTAAGTATCCATTATCCATTTCGGATCCATTTAATCTACCCTGGCTACTTTTGTTGGGTGACAATCAGGCAGTGTGTTTAAGCGTCCACTACCAGGCAATCGGATTTCAGCATTGCCTACATGACTCAACCACCTGTTTGCCGATATGTGCGGGGAGTGGTGATGACTTGTCAACGGCGGGAGCTGCCATCCTGCAATTTCTCTGACTGGGCGTTAGTTGCATTTGTCTGACGCTGCCGTCATGCTGACATCCAAATACAAGATAAAATGGACAATTGATACCGATGGAATAGTGACCTTAAATTATGTCCCATAATGACCTCATCGAAAGTTGATTTTGTCAACAATTATATAGTCCATTTTTCGTCGCAAGGTTTGCTTACTGCAAGCAATCGCTGCTATTCCTATGACCGTATTCCCATTTGTTATCGGCAGCAAAATCTTACGAGATGCGTGTTAAAAAAGAAAAAATATTGTAGCGCTGTTTCACTAAATAAGCTGAAAACCAATTTATTAGTATATCGTTGTCTTCAAGTGGCAAAGGGTCTTTCATACTTCCATTAACCTCGGGTGACTGAATCGAAATAGTTCTTTACCTGGCAGCATCTCGTAAATATTTGCCGCAAGGAATATCATCCGCTTGTTGCCCAAAGACTGCCGTTGTTGCACGGGTATTCAGTTTTTTCGGTCCCTTCTCTACAAACACAGTGTTCGAAACTCGCACGAAAGGCTGCCAAAGTGAAACATTTTCGGTTGGGGCTTGAAATTCAGAAGCTGCTCGTCTTAGCCCAATTGAGTGAGTTGCAAGTGGAACAGTGTAGAGCGACACACGCGTATACCAGCGATGTTAGTCTTTTATCTTCTGTTAATCATCTCCTTTCGGTGGTTATTTTTTGTTAATGCAAACAACTGAGTAAAAAAAAAAATATTGTGCTAACCGCGGCAGCTCTTAGCAGCTAAACTGCGGCCGGCGGAAATGAAACAATCGGGGAAATGAAGGAAAGAAAGGGGCGAAAGAAAAAAGAACAGAGAATTTCTTTCCCTGTTCACATCAGCTAATCGGCTTAGATACTTTGCGGCTATTCAAGACACTCTGTGTGCAAAAGACTTCAACGTGTGCCCTTCCTCCGTAGAATGCCCTGCCGCCCCCGCTTCTATCCCCGCGTCCCCACATACCAGGCAGAAGGAGCCGCGCAGCGCGTTCCGGTTCGAGGCTATTTTCCTCCTCGCCGCGAAAACGGTCTATAATGATAGAAATGGTGTGATCTCCTGATGCGTAGCGAAATTTCGCTTCTGAAGTTTGTCCTGAGGTCAGAAAACACAAACCAGTCTGCACTGAAATACAATGAGTCGCTTTTTTCTGAAATTAATAAAAAAGAAATAGAAGCTTGCCGAGGGGATATCCGCGAATGCATTGATTATTACCGTGATGTTAAACTCTACGTGAAAAAAAAAAATTGCGTTCGAGACCTATTTCCGATAAAATATTCAAAATTTTTGGTGTTCCTAATTTTTTTTGTTGAATATAAATTTTAAACAATGGGCTTTAGCATCCCACAGAGAACTTGAACACGGAATAGAGGAAAGCAGTTGGGCAATCCTCCAAGGTGTAGTAATGAGAAAGTAATTATTTTAAATGTTTAAAAGTAAATTCATGGTTGGCTAAAAACTCGCCCTTGTCCATGGATCAAACCTGCGACCTTCGCCTTTCCGTGGTAGTGATTCTACCAACTAATTAGTTAACTATGGCGGCTATAGCGGATGACAGTGCGATCAGCGGTTCGAAGTAGGAGCAGTGTTCTACGAAATATCTGAGAAAGCTGTATAGCTTTCCTTTGTAACCAGGTGACTATGCTTGGATGGATGCCGAAGAGTAATCTCTCCATTATGGCAAGCGTATTCTACATTGAAGCACTCACCTAAAACATTCCCAGTCGGTAAAAAACTACAGGAAATTTTCTGTCGTCACGACAGAATTTTTGTGCAGTTTTTGACGGGAAACCTGTTGTGACAACAGAATGTTATGTAGTAAGATCAGAAATTTCTGTAGTTACAACAGAAAAGTGCTACAGAACTACAGACAACAGAAATATGCTACAGAAAAACTACAGAACTGCAGAAAAGTACCACAAAACTACAGAAAAACTTGACGTTTACGACAGACAACAGAGTATTTTGTCGTATTTTTGACATAGTTCTGTAAAAGCTTTAACAAGGAACAGTTTTTTTGTTTCAGAACAATTTGTGTGGGGTTCATGAGTGTCGGTGGAGATTAGCAGACTTAAGTTATCTATAGTCACATATTTTAATATCGGCCAGCGGCGGCGTTGTTGCTGCGTCGTAATTTCAGTCGCACCGTTAGCAAACTTGGTTCGCCCAGCTGAGCCTTATCGGACACACTTTGACTGAATATTCTTGTATAATTGTGAAATAACGCCGAAAAGAAAAATCGCAACGAAAAGGAGCCCGTCCAGGTCAACATAAGCACACAAAAAACACGCACGCCTCGCAAATTATCTTTCAGGAAACTTAGAGCAAGATTCCGTACACGGGCGGCACAGTGTAAACGGTGGCCCAAGGCGAGGCAGCGGTTTGGGCCGGTCAGAGCGGGCGTGTAATGCTTCGAAAATGGAGTGCGTAATTGACGGCGGTCGTCGATGCAGCTGTGCTGAGTGGTCGTGGAAAGCGTGTAGATGGAGAAAACTTAACTATATAAAAAAGGAACAAATTGATGAATGTTCATGCACAAAAAAAAATAATAATAATGCGGATAATAAGCGATGGTTGTAACTTGAAAGATTGCGATACATCCACGAACGTGAGTGGCTGCAGCCACTTTCCACAGCTTCACCGGTGGCGGAAAACCGGCTGCTTGTTAGCTGAGGCGCTGCTGGCTTCCCACTGCGTGGCGGCGTGCTACGTCAAAGGCTACGGGGAGACGGCTACTCTGCGTGTCGACTACAGAGATTGTAGTAATGGAAACAAATACACGATGAAAAAATGAAAAGGACCCCAAAGAATCCGGCAAGTTAGCAAAGCTATTGAAACGAAGGAAAAACAGATTTAGATCACTGCAGCTGGAGTCGGGAAAGCAAAAGGTGGTAGGCCTGTAGCTTTGAACGCCAAAACAGACGCGAACGTGTGCGCCGAGCCCGTGGTAGATTTCAAAAAGCACTCTGAAGAGGCAGGACAAGTAGAGTAAATTGTGAAGAGAAAGGGGGAATCAAATGGGGGTTAAGCGGAAAGAAATGTCACCTGCATTAAAATAGAAGCTATGGGACTCAATGCACCTCGAACAGCTTTGTCAGCTTGAAAGAACGCATGAGCACGACTTCCGTTACACCTTGTGCTTCGTAAAAATTGACTTTCTTGCTCTTCATGGCTACTTTGACGTTAGCTCAGTTGATGGGGAAATTGCACTTAGAAACGGAACATCTTTCTTTCTGCCACTCAATGGTAACTTGTGACGTCAAAAAGACTCCGTGGTCACTATCAGGAAGTGAACGGCGGTGCAATATAACCTTGGAGGTCCATGAAAAAAAAAAGAAAAAAAAAAGAAAGGGATCTGATGGATCGTTATTTTCTTAGTGGGAGTGAATTTCGTTGTTTGACTTTTTATAGCTTGACGGAGTCCCAGTTTCAGCGAGCGTAGCCCTTATTTCCTTAAAGCTCCGTAATATACTGATACGAAAGTTTAGTTTTGTCTTTACTGTCCCTTAAAAGCAGTTCAGTTCAGTTCAGTCGTTCAGTCGTGTCCGACTCTTCGTGACCCTATGGACCATGTCACGCCATGCTTTCCGGTCTCTCACTATCTTCCTAATATCACATAACTTCATCTGCAGTGCCTCGAGGATGCCATCTAACCATCGCGTTCGCTGCCTACCCCTTCTCCGGCGACCCTCAACCTTTCACAACATCAAATCTTTCTCCAGCGACTCCTCTCTTCTCATCAGATGACCAAAGTAGCTGAGCTTTAACTTTAGAATTTGACACTCTAATGAGCATTCAGGGTTTATGGTTGACAATATCGACTGATTTGATCTTCTGGAAGTCCAAGGAACTCTCAAGAGTCTTCGCCAGCACCACAATTCAAACGCGTCAATTCTTCGACGGTCAGCCTTTTTCACAGTCCAACTCTCGCATCCATACATCACAACTAGAAAGACCATAGCACGAGTTATACGGATCTTGGTTGGCAGACTAATGTCTCTGCTCTTTACTAGGCGGTCAAGGCTAACCATTGCTCTCTTTCCCAGAAGTAGGCGTCTCCTAATTTCATGGCTGCAGTCTCCTTCCGAGGTAATCTTGGAGCCCAAGAAGAGAAAATCTGTCACAGCTTCCACTTCTTGTCCATTGATGCTCTCGATAGGGCAAGACGCCATGATCTTTGTCTTTTTAATGTTCAGTTTAAGCCCAAACTTCTCACTCTCTTCTTGTACGCGCATCAGAAGTCTCTTGAGTTCCACTTCACTTTCTGCCATTAAAGTGGTATCATCCGCATATCTAAGGTTGTTGATACGTTTTCCAGCAATCTTCACTCCAGCTGAAGACTCGTCCAGACCGGCCTTCCTCATGATGCACTCTGCATATAGGTTAAATAGGCAGAACGACAGTATGCAGCCTTGCCTCACTCCTTTCTCTATCGGAAACCAATCAGTAAGACCATGCCCAGTTTTGACTCTAGCCTCTTGTCCTTCATACAGGTTCCTGATGAGACAGATGAGGTGAATTGGAACTCCCCTCTCTTGGAGAGCTTGCCACAATCTGCTGTGATCTACGCAGTCGAACGCTTTCGCATAATCAATAAAGCAGAAGTAGATGGGTTTCTGGAACTCTCTTGCTTTTTCCATGATCCAGCGAAGGTTGGCAATTTGGTCTCTAGTTCCTCTGCCCTTGCGAAACCCAGCTTGCACGTCCGGAAGCTCCCGATCCACATACTGCTGCAGCCTACCTTGGAGGATTTTCAACATCACTTTGCTAGCATGCGAAATAAGCGCGATCGTGCGGTAGTTGGAACAATCTTTGGCACTGCCTTTCTTTGGAATGGGGATGTAAACTAACCTCCTCCAATCCTGTGGCCACTGCAGGGTTGTCCAAATCTTCTGACATAATGTATGCAGAATGTTAACAGCGTCATGGTTGAGGTTTTGAAGCAACTCAGCTGGAATGCCATCAATTCCGCTAGCTTTGTTCTTAGCAAGGCTGGATAAGGCCCATTCAACTTCACTCTTCAGGATGCTCGGCTCGAGATCAGTAATCACAACCGTCTTATGTTGGATTTGCACATTCGGGTCCTTCTTGTACAGTTCTTCTGTGTATTCCTGCCACCTCTTCTTTATCTCTGAGGCTTCAGTGAGGTCCTTGCCTCGTTTGTCCTTTATCACGCCCAGCTTAGCACAGAAGCTTCCTTTGATATCTTTGATTGTCTTATACAGAGCTCTTGTGTTCCTTAATTGGCTGTTGTCCTCAACTGCTTGGCACTGTATGTTCAGGAAGGCATTCTTATCTCTTCTTGCTATAAAAGCAGTAGCTCGCACCTATAGATAACTTCGCTGCAGCTTCCAGAATAAGCAACGCACACAATTCACGCGACACCTAATGAAATACTGCGTCCTTCGCGCACCCCTGATGAAATAAAAAGAGAGAATAATATTTTCCGCTGACTAGTTGCTAGACAAAACCGTCGTTAGTGATTCTATGTTTTGTGTCCCTTGTCGAGTGCGCGGTTCTCAGTTTTCAGAACGTGTGCTGTCCTCGCGCCAAAGCTTTCGGCGACCATTGTGCACCATGGCTACAGCAACATAATATACGCACTAGCGAGCCATAAAGTACCCTTCAGTATGCACCCATATATATCTATAGACTCGATAAATTACTGCTCCAAACCGGCATAGTTTCTTCGCGAGCGAGTGCACCGGGTGTCAGTCATTACAGATGTTATTCCGACATCGCGAAAAAACGTAAAAACAAAAACAAAAAAAAAGGCATCTGGAAAAAGTGAAAGAGGTCGCGCAAGTAATCACGAAGGTTTAAGAGTCGGTCATAAATAGGGCTTCCATGTTTCCTTCGCGGTCTTCCGTCTCTTACAGTGACCAACTACCAAAAGGAAAAAAGAACTGGATACACCATAAATTACTTACCCTTTTAAATGTCTAATGGTCTTGTCGAAGGATAACTTTCGGAAGTGTTCATAAACACCCAATAAAGAATGGTTTTATGGCGCCCACATTCGCGCTGTCTACTTTATGCGAAATAGTTTAGCCCCTTGTAAGAAAATGAGATCCTCTTTAACCAACGAAAACGTTTTTCTGTAAACGCACTTAAAAAAAAGAGCAGAGTAAGACAGTTCGAACGAATTTTCTTTTCGCCTCTGTTGTGGCAAGGTGGAAGGCTTAACGGCTACTATGTATACGGAAGGCGCATACCAGGCGAGCCCGTGGGCATAAAACGATCACCTTCAGGCATAAAACGATCGACCCCCTGCGGTGACCTTAAAAAAAAAAAAGAACTTTCTGCACACTGATCGCTATCTATACAGAGGCTCGATCGCTGGAGTTTCGAAAGGTGCAACGCCATCTTCGCTTCCGCACTGCTTGCTAATCGAAGCGTCCAACTCCGGAAGCCGAGCTCTCGTCTCCACAAAGAAGCGGCGTACCACACTTGACGACGAAAGCACATCGTCCCCGAGACGGCCGTAGCCGTATGTTTCACGGCTGCTTGCTTTTATAGCATTACTCGACGGAGGTTTCTGTAATTTACGACTGAACGCTGCGATGAAGGCAAGGAAGGAGCGACATACCATGGGGTGTCGCAAGCAATTACATTCGTCGAAATGGGTTTAGATAAAAAAAAAGAATGCAGAATTTTTCAGTAGATTTAGGTACAGGAGTATGATGTGTGTTGCATTCATTACTTCCACGCTCACATAAACATCACAACGTAGTGCATTTAGCTCAAGCATGGAGGAAGGAAAGAACTTAGGAGAGGTCCTGACGTCATTTTTTTTGGAAGCCGGCACGGCCGCGCCGCGACCGGATGCTGCAACGTCTCTCCTCCTCCTTTACCCTCAGCATTTTCTTTCTCCGCGACGCTGCTCACGTACCTAGGGCCCTTAGCAACGCTGTTGCTAGTGGCCCGAGTTTTCATAGCAACAGTGTCGCCGTTGCTAATAGCCCGACTTGGCTAGCCCTAAATTTTGACGTCACTTCCGCCACACTTTCTCCAATGCATTGGGAATGGCAAGGGCCTTTCCTTAGTTGTTTCCTTCCTCCATGAGCTCAAGCTTGTGTCAGAGTACTCGGGACATTAGTTGGGGGGTGTGAGGGTACGGCGTGACACACGGTGCATTTGGCGTGACGTGGCTCGGCAAGGGAAATGGGCGAGTGGATTTTTGGTTTCGAGGAACGGCGCAGTAATAGATTCACTCTGCTAAGGACACCTAAACCTCACTATGTGGGAAGGGAGGGAGCGGCACAATTAATGACGAGAGAAAGAAGCGAAGTAGCGGAAGGCAGCAGAGTAATTTCGACCACCTGCGGATTTTGAAAGGGCACCACCGGATTTTCTAGGCCCCACTCTACCACGACTAGACCAATGAGCCTTTGTGGCTTATGCGTAGCGTGCTCGTTCGGCACGGAGATGGCCTGGATTCGATCCCAAACAGCGGAAATTGTATCACTTTATTATATACTATTCTGTAGCCTCGTACAAGAACTTCATCTCCAAGTTTGGCTTCATTTGCACCCTCTCTTAATTTCATTTTCAAAATCTCGGAACAACATTTCCGAACGACGACGTACGGCACTGGAATTCTGCAAAACGATCTTATCAACAGTTTCGCGTTAGTATGCCTTTTCCACGGCCTCAGTCACTGTATTTTCGACATCTCAAACATTATCAACACGTTAAAAAACGCTCCTCGCTTCACTACCAATGGCTTGAGGAATTATTCGGTCGTCTCAGGTATTTTTCGAAAGGGCTATTATGAAAGCCCTTATCGGTATTCATTCAAAGTACTTCCCTCCTCTGCTTGCGACGTGATCGCTGCGTCACGAGAGTCATGCGCACAGACAGCGCTTTCCGTTGGGGAAAAAAGGAGGGGATGGCAATGCCGACATGACTCACGACCATGCCGCATACAGCTATCGCTGTTAACTGCAGATGCCTCGCGAACCTATAGGCACAGAATGGATTCCCACCATGATCCCTCGCTCCTCTCGCTTTCTAACTGTTATTGTTACCAACATAATTTAGACCTTGCCGCTCAGTTATGCTCAGACAGGAAAACCATGGACGTGATGGATTACCGCGAGTTGCTCTGCATGTTCTTTGGTAGCTCCCCACAAAAGCTTTGCATTCTACCGAGGCACTGTTCTTCTGGTGCTACTTTCCCTCCCATCTTCATTTTTCCCTCCTTCCAAGCTTACATGCTTCCCATCGAAGACCCACGGCGTCCAATCATATTTGAGATTGAAGTGAAAGATTTCCGACAAAATTTTCCTCCGCTATTCCGAAATGATAAACTGGCGTCATTTTCCTGTATTTACCGCTTTCCTGTATTCACACACACACACACACACACACACACACACACACACACACACACACACACACACACACACACACACACACACACACACACACACACACACACACACACACACACACACACACACACACACACACACACACACACACACACACACACACACACACACACACACACACACACACACACACACACACACACACACACACACACACACACACACACACACACACACACACACACACACACACACACACACACACACACACACACACACACACACACACACACACACACACACACACACACACACACTTTACCGCCGTACGTATCGCTCTAACGAGTGCATGCATTAACGAATTTTGGGTGGCGCGGAGTGGTATGTTGCTTTTCTTTGTCTTTTGTTTGTTCATTCGTCACATGATGATGACAACGTCGTGAACAGTAGACGAGTAAACTGAGGCGCTACTGAAACGAACTTCTATTGGATTGACTTGGACCCGCAAGAAACTGCATAAGCCTGTGATTTAGACAGCAGCAAACATGATTGAATGCAAGTGTCTGCCCCTGTTCCTCCGAGTCCAGGAACCTATAGCGGTCTTCGCCCGTTGTGGCCGAGGCTCCTTGTAATCGGTGTATATGTTCAAACAGTTGCCGCAATCGCCACTGTTTCGGTGGCAAACTAAGGCTAAGCTGTTGCGATGTGCGTCTCCTCTTTCAACATAGCCGGTGCCTCTCCGGACATGGGTGGACCAGGAGACTTCACTGCATTCAGTGGACCTTCCCAGGCAGAAGATCTCTGTCCGCCGGGCCACATACGCCATGGACGAATACCACATGAACGTTTAGACTGTTATGGAGGTCTTGCAGTAATCAAGAGGCCTGCGTGCCTCAAATCCTTTGGCAGAGAAGTTTTTCCTCCATCTTTCACATCTCTTTCAACTCTCTTCGGGCCGTCGGAGGAAGCGGTTGTGACTCAGCAAGAGCCAATTAACAGGTGCGCGTGTTTTATCCTTTTTCTTTCATTCCTCGAAGGCCCAGGAGGCAGCCCAAGCCATTGGGATCCTGGACTAAGGAAAACCACCCGCGCAATTCTGTGAACTAATCGAGGTTTGTTTTCTGTCCCCTTCCTTCAACAGCAACAACAACAATAAGCATGATTTGCTGTCGTCGAAGAACAGAATCAAACCGGCGCTTTCAGTTGTGTTCAGTGTGAAAACCCATGTAAGTCTTTGCACATTGAGCACTGGTGAAAGCGGCGGTGTGATTCTGATCTTCGATGAGCGCAAACCTTGTTTGTTACGATTGAAGAACTTTAGAGATAAAGTGCGAATAGCTTTCACGGCAATCTCGTACAGTGGAGGAGCAGTTACTCGTGCTTGCGGTTGTTGGGCATAAATGTGGTCTCATCTTGCTCCAGAAACGAAGTAATAAAACCAATAAAACTCCGTGCCCGCAGCCTTGAGCATCAGAAAGCTTCGCGCCATTTCATCTTGTTGCTGTCTAAGTGTGCAGTAAATAAACAAAATAATGTAATTCATTCCGTTTTCTACGGTGCCTTACGTGCATTATATTGTTAATGCAAAGACACGAGTATACACTGCACCCCGCCGGTGTGGCGCAGTGGTTACGGCGCTCGACTACTGTTCCCAAGGGTGCGGGATCGAATCCCGGCCTCGGCGGCAGTTTTTCAATGGAGGCGTAAAGCAAGGCGCCCGTGTGCTGTGCGATGTCAGTGCACGTTAAAAACCCCAGGTGGATGAAATTTCCGGAATCCTTCACTACGGCGTCTCTCATAACCTTAGTCGCTTTGGGACGTTAAACCCCACAAACCAAACCAAACCAGTATACACTGCACTTAATTATTGCCATCCAGGCAAAGAAGTGCGCCGCACACAGGCTGTGTTTACGAAACATCAGGCGCGCTATTGTGATGACTGCGATACCACACAAAAATGGAAAGTGGCAAGCACCACACGTTAACCACTTAAACATCGACCCCTTACGCGCGAGGCAAGCCTTGGAAGTTGGCATGCATCGTCTTCGTCTTAGCTATGCAAGTGGACCGTGCCAGTAAAACTTCAAAAGAGTACCTGCCTTTTGAAGTCGCTTGCATCTTATAAGGGCTGGTTGGTTCCCCGCTAATAGTCAGTTACCGTCCCCATCCGGCTTTACCCTCACACCACTGAGCCACGGACAGCATTCTCTTACAAAAAAAGAGATTACTACTATCCGTAAAACTAGCTAAAATTGCAGCATGAAGAACAGGGTTGCAAAATTAGCACTGGTCCTGTGTCCTTTCTGCGCGTTGTCCCGTCGTCCTGCCTTCGATCCCCAGTGCCCGCTCCGGTACTCTCGCTTCCCGTCATGTCGGTGGCCGTAGTTATACGCCGCTTACACTCGCGTAAAATGCAACTTCGTACATGCCCATCAGAAAGTAACGCCAGGTTGCCTTGATGATTACGTTTTCAGGCATTCAAACCAATACACAGCCTTCGACTACACGCGCTCTTCTGCCCGAAGTTTGGTTTGATTTGTGGGGTTTAACGTCCCAAAGCGACTCAGGCTATGAGAGACGCCGTAGTGGAGGACTCCGGAAATTTCGACCACCTGGGGCTCTTTAACGTGCACTGACATCGCACAGCACACGGGCGCCTTGCTTTTCGCCTCCATCGAAAAGCGGCCGCCGAGGCCGGGATTTGATCCCGCATCCTTGGGAACAGTAGTCGAGCACCGTAACCACTGCGCCACCCCGGCGGGGCTCTTCTGCCCGAAGTATAGGCAGGATCCTCTAAAGAGGATTCAGCTGCAAACATCTTTTGCGTTTCTAAACTCCCGACAAACGAATTTAGCTCAGCGATGCCTAAATAGACAAGACCAAAGAAATGCCACAAGAGCTTGTCGCCAAAGCGGCAAGAGCTGTCTAAAGCACGTCCCGCAATGTCCTACGTCCCTCCAATCAGAGTAATTAACTCTTGTAGCCTGTTGCTGAAGTCAAGCGCACCAATTCCGTCCGTTGGCCGACCCGGTCGCGTATTAGCAAACCATATCCCGTAGGAGCACTCGAGCAGACGACACTCTGGCGGGTGATCCTCCGAGCAGCGCCACCAGGCGACAAATAGTGGATATATTGTCAAAATGAATAAGAACACATTTAAAGGCCGCTGTTCCCGTCGTTTTGGTGGCGTGATGGATTAACACCACGTATCTCTTCACTGATGCTACCTAAATATGCGTTCGACTCCTGTGTTGTATCTTTTTTTCTCAATATTTTTTTTACAATTGCCTTCGCTGTAATTATATCCTGCCTTAAGTGAGTGTATGTTACCTTTAGGTTGCGTTTACAGACACCTTTAAGTAACAATCGGTATGACAACAGTTACGCTAAGCAATTACCTTCCCCATAATCATTTCCTGCCTCGGTGAGTGTATGTTACCTTTAGGTTGCATTCAGAGACATCTTTCAGCAACAATCTCCGTTTACAGTGAGTGTATGTTACCTTTAGGTTGCGTTCAGAGAGATCTTTCAGCAACAATCACCGTTTAACTCGCTGAAGGCGTCGTCTGCTCCAGTGCGCCTACGGGATATGGTTTGGCAATACTCGACCCGGTCTCAGGCGCAAGTCAATATTTTTGCGCTTGTTTTGAACCATGGTCGCGCTTTCTGAAGTCACAGACTGCGGATTGTTTTTGATTAGATTTCCACATTAGGCACACAGGGTGAGCCCTTGCAGCTGCCGCTACAAGAATAGACCATGCAGTACTGCAATGAGGCGCTTGACACGCAGCTTTATTTTGAGACTAAATACGTAACGCTGAATTTGACAAACAGCAGGAGAGAGAAAGAAAGAAACAAGTAATTTCACCTAAAGCCTTCGCAACTTTATCTGGTGGTGCTCGGCGTACGCCATATGTGAGCGCTTACGAGTGCCCGAGGCGTTCTATATGGTTGGTTTGTGGGGTTTAACGTCCCAAAGCGACTCAGGCTATGAGAGACGCCGTAGTGGAGGACTCCGGAAATTTCGACCACCTGGCGTTCTTTAACGTGCACTGACATCGCACAGCACACGGGCGCCTTGCTTTTCGCCTCCATCGAAAAGCTGCCGCCGAGGCCGGGATTCGATCCCGCGTCCCTGGGAGCAGTAGTCGAGCGCCGTAACCACTGCGCCACCCCGGCGGGGTCATAATCTATATGTTGGTGTCGAGTGTTGTTGTTGTGGCTGTAGGAAGAAGGAAAATAAAATGCACGGGCCTGCTACTGGCTCTGCAGCTGAGCCACTGATTGATTTATAGAAAGGGAAAGGCGCGGTAACTGTCTCACTTGTTTTTTCTGTGGACGCCTCAACCGCGCCGTAGGGGAAGGGAGGAAAGTGGGAGTGAAAATGGAAAGAGAGAAAGAGGAGCCGTAGTGGAGGGCTGCGGAGTTATTTCTACCACCTGGGGATCTTTAACGTGCGCTGACATCGCACAGCACACGGACGCCACTTCGTTTCACCTCCATCGAAACGCAGCCGCCGAGGTCGGGTTCGAGCCCGGGAGCTCCGGCACAGTAGACGGGCGTCTTACCACTGCACCACCCTGGCGGGGCAGCTGAGCCACCTCCGCTGCCTCGTGCGGACAGGAGAGAAATTAGAGAAGAAAAAAAAGAGGGAGAGAAAGACGCGCGCCGCAACAGCCGTCGTCCACCACCTAAGCAAGCGGTGGCAGGTGCAATGACGGCCTACAACAAATACAAATATGGTGGCTGGCTAGCCCCCGCCGTAAGCGGCGTTGAACTACCGTCCCAGCCCATAGGGCCAGGAACAGCCACCCTTCAACCCCCCCCCCCCCCCCCCCCCGAGTGCGTACAGTCATGGGCTGTATACTGTAAGCGCCCACTTAAATTTGTTCATTTCATTTGGTGTAAACGTCAACGTGGCTGTAGCATCATCCGAAAGCAGCAGACAGCCAGCCAGAGAAAAAATTAGAGGGTCTTTCAGATGTCTCTTAAGAACAAAATAGCTCTTTGGGCCAGTTGGTTCATACTAGCTCAAATTGTGCTTGGAGAATAAACAGTTGGCAGCCAGCGCCCGTCTTGTCGTTTTCTGTTCCTTTGTCCCCGTGTTTTGCGCTGGTCATTTTATGCCTCTTAATAAGAATGGCAAAAGCCTACCCTTACTGTTATCATTTCGTTCGTTGCATTCGTTGCAGTGCTACATATAATTATAGTTGGTTTACAGGAAAGGAAAGGTGCAGTATCTGTCCCACTTTCTCCGGCAATTGCGAGTTTTGGATGGTATACCGTCGCTCCTGTCGCGTGGTTTTACTTGGCGCGCGTTCAAGTGCGGGATTGCAGATAATGGCAGGAACGCTACAAAGGAGAACACGTCTCGCAGAATCTCACGCCTGTACAATATACAGATATCGCGCACGGAATTTCGTTCCGTGAGCTATATGAGCCTAGAAAAGCTTTCGCCGTAACGCATTGAGGCCCTACGTCGATGGTAGTGTTCATGTAACAAATGAAAAAAAAAAAAAAAGCCCCGCCGGGGTGGTGCAGTGGTAAGACGCCCGACTACTGTGCCGGAGCACCCGGGTTCGAACCCGACCTCGGCGGCTGCGTTTCGATGGAGGAGAAACGAAGAGGCGTCGTGTGCTGTGCAATGTCAGCGCACGTTAAAGATCCCCAGGTGGTCGAAATTACTCTGTAGCCCTCCACTACGGCTCCTCTTTCTCTCTTTCTACTTTCACTCCCATCTTCCTCCCTTCCCTTACGGCGCGGTTGCGGTGTCCGCAGAAAACAAGTGAGACAGTTACTGCGCCTTTCCTTTCCTCTAAATCAATCAGTTTTTTAACAAATGAAAAAAAAAATCGAGGACACTTTGGCGACTAAAGTGATGAAAGGCGAAAGCCTGCTGCATTCTACTACGTGACTGTTGCGCATGTAGCGATCGATGAATGCTGCTACTATAGTAAAGCGAGCGACTAATCCTTCACATTATGCGAGTAAATTTATTCAGTGAATTCTGCCTGGCAGCGACGAGATCGCGCTCCTTGTATCTTCGAAGGTGTTTTACATTTACTGTTGTGTGGTTGATTTTTCAGGGTGCGCGACATTAATTAGTAATTAATCAATTAATTACACAGCTAACAATAATCAATTTTATTCATTAGTTAGTAATTATTATTACTTAGTAATAAGTAATCAGTTATTAGTGATTAATTAGGCATTGGTGATTAGTAATAAATACTTATTTAGTCATTAATTAGTACTTGATCATTTGTTGGCATATGGCCATATAATTATATGGCCGTAAGCACCCATTCACGCATACAGTGGTGGTGCTCTCTAATTGGTCGAGACCGCAAGACGTCATCCCGTCTCGACCAATCAAGCCGCCGCAAAAGCGTGACACTTTTGCTGACAACGATGAGGCAATAAAGGCTTTCGCCTTAATAAAATACAGAATTTTACTGAGAACCTTTAAAATGCGAAAGCACAGAAGCCCCATGATATGCAATAAAAATCTACTTGTCGTTTTCGTATTTTTCGCGTCTTGATTTGCATATGCCGGTTAGTTTTGGAAAGCCGATAGCTGACCGCTCGACGAATTTTTAAATTTCAGTGGTGTGTCCCGTTTGATTCAATTGCTTTTGGTAAATGGCGGTTGGAAGGTGGTTTTACGACGCAACTTTCCCCTCCATGCCAATTAAGCCATACTATAAGGTCTCGTGACGTCCCCCAACCAATCCCTGCGCGACCATATCGCCTGTCAACTGAAACCAGCTAGAGAATTTACCATAGGAGATTTCCTCTTCTATACACTTGCCACCCAGGACAGGTGCTGGTCTCAAGCCCCCAGTGGCCATTTTTAGAAGCGAAATGCGGTGACGTCAAGTTTTATCCTTGATTCCCGAGACGAGGGTATCCCTATAAAGGAAAAAAAACTAGAAGGGACCGTTACACGACACGCTTAGCTGTGAACCTTCCTTTGACGCCATTGACTCCTGTCCGAAGGCTTTTTGCGCACTGGATCTATGGTGGCTACTGGATCTAAGAAATTTGTGCCGCATGGTTGCCAGACAGCAAACTAGCTTTATTCGAGTTTTTGTTCTTTTAGTGAATGTGTATGCTACGGACCAGAGCGCACGTCCGGCGAAATGAAAACCGAGGCGCGTTTCGTACAGGCGTGGCACTGTGCACGCAGCAGGAGAGAGCTACACCAGGCTAAAAGATACTGCTGCATTGTCACGTGAGGGCAAATTTCCCATGACGCTTTGCATTTATGACCAGGTTTTAAAAAAAATGGGAGGTGGCGCTCCCCCTAAATTTATTTCCTCTATGGTGACACCACAGTTTACTTCTCACCGATGATCACGGAGGCTTAAGTCTAGGCGTCAGAAGTGAATCAAGAGGCTTATTTTGTACAATGGATGTTCTTTTCTTGTTTAAAAGAACAGAACTATAGTATAAACAATTGACCTTTACCGACTAATATTAAACTGAGCTCATTGGACAATAAGTTCAAGGACAAAATGAAAAGGACGAAGGTCTCACCATGTGAAGTACAGGCGCATGAAGGAAAGCAGTGGCGGGCGATATTACGCTGGTTGTGTGGCCTGCTTTCAACAGGCGTGACCACGGATGTGCGCACGGTCGTGCATTTGTACAACTTGGGCGGTCGCCGCATCTCACGAACTGGCCACGGCAACAGCAAAAAATGGGGCACCAATATGCCCCTTTTATCCTCTCACTCGGGTATGGTTTCATATATCTATACAAGACCCAGGCCAGTTGTATCAAGCTTAGCTCTTTCCTATCAATCTCCCATTGTCGCATTTCTGGCTTCTCAATTTGGGCCATTATTGAAATATAGCTCGGACAGCACCGTGTCGACTGATGTCTGTTCCTGGCAGTAGTTTTGACGTGTTGAGCTGTCGTGGATTTTAACGCACTAGCGTCATTAGCCCCATTCCACAGAGAGGCCGGCTTTGCGAGCGAAAAACCACGGACATGGGTCTGGTAGTTTACAAGGCCGAGCACCAATCCTTTGATGGGCTATGTGACTAATGAGACCACATGTCTCAAAGTTCGGCTGCGTTAAAGTGGGGCACAGCATGCTGCAGGTGGTAGCCTACGACTAGTAGTGGGATATACCACGGTAGCTTAATTGGAACTGTAAACTTATAAGAAGGTGCGAGATATCTGAAGTAAAAATGAAGTGATTGGCAATTAAGCGAGCGGAGACAACAAGCACGAGAAAGATCGAGGGACCGCGGAAGCGGAACCTTCAACACCACCACGCTATACCCATAAAGGCTAAGATTTACTTGTTGAAATCTGTTTCTAGATAATTAGAATTGTGACAAAGTGCTAACTTCAAGAATTCAAAGTTAGTCACTAGATAATTAGAACTGTGACAAAGTGCTAACTTCAAGAATTCAAAGTTAGTCACTCGACCAATCAGAATTTGCTGAACGAAGCAGAGAGAGCTGTACGAGAGCGAGAGCAGACAGAGCAAAAAGGCATTGTAGTATATAGCTGTTTGTTTTTATGCATCATATGTGAAAAGAAATAATCAATATGCATTCTATTCTCGCTTCCTCAGAGTTCTCTGGTCTATATTTGTGACATATGGTCATCAACCTGGCGCAACCAAAACACAGCTAGTTATACAGACATCTGAATGAGTTAAGCATCCACTTCGTTCCTTGTCCTGCCTCAATGTTAAACACATCTAGCCAGACAATTTATTTTGTGGCGACAAAAATGGCACGTTAAGATATGCCTACCCTCAGCTCCCCAGTGACAGACACATGCATGGCATTTGCGGTTGTAAATTGTTCACTAAATTTTATTCAAGAATATTTGCTACTCAAGAGTACAAACAAGCAGCGATAAATGTTCTCTGCCACCCTGGAAAAAGAGATGGGGCAGCAATCTTCGATGGACACTGGTTTCACCAGCAGCACGGCTAGGATAAAATGTGTCATTTCCACATAGGCCTTTTCCTTTCTTCAACCATTAGAAAAACATGCAAACACACAGAACCACCTTGCAAAGAGACGCAATACAGTTCTATCATCAACATTCTTCCATGCCAGATGCCATGCCCCCGTTTGGAAAGCAATCAAACAACACGTTGTCTCTGTGATAATTCTTGTGAGCAATAGTGTGTTCTTCGATGAACTTTCAGGCAAGCACTGAATGTCTTACCTCGCACTGACCTCGTGCTGTTTGTTTGCGGTAATGCAACAAGCTTCAAACAGGGGCAGGGCATGCAGCATTGCTTCATAATCTACGAGCCACAGATAGCATTGTGCACCCACTCCATAGGCTGACTCCGACAGTAACGACAATACATCAAAGCCCTACCAACTACATCAAAGCTTCACAAAAACATCATAAAAAATGGCTGTGGGCCATGATCTGCACAAGACGGCTTTGCAAATGTTTAAAGACTGAAACCCACAGCAATAAAGGGGAAACGATAAGACAATGATCACAATGCGGACTAAGTAGGTAGGCATATTCTATTTGAGACACTTTGGAGATGATGAAGTAGTCATTGATTACCTCAGAAAAACATAAATACCATCACTACAATTACTGCTGGTAGTAAGCCCTGCCAATGAATCGTAGAGATTAGCACAAGGTCATCTGCATTGTACGTGCCTTACCAAGCATGCTTTCATCACTGAGATTTTTTAAACTCTGTTGTGCATTAGGCAAGATTCAACCGCTAGTCTAGTCGTTGTAGTCAAAGTAAAACTGCTGCATACACTGATTGGGAACGTACTGCCATTACAGTCCTATGCTTTGGTTATAACAGGTATGACTAACTAAGTCACATTGCTATTGGGCCCTGCTTGACTGAGAAGCAGCCACTACACTTTGGTAAAACTTAACTGCAAAATTGACAGAAATGTAGACGCTTGGAATTCAGTGTAAATTGTATAGCTGCGTGAACAGTACTGTTCCAAAACTCCATTGAATAAAAATAGCTCAGCTTTGCTACCAAACTGAACATGCATAATTTATTTAAAACCTGAACCGAATAAAGTCAGTAGTGAAACAACCAAATCGGATACAAATTATTATTAGCCTGATTATTCGCTGCTTGTGCGAATACAGCGAAGTGTTAGCGGCGGTGCTATGAATGATAGAATTAAATCTGTGGCTGTTGATATCCGTAATACTTACGTCCCCAAGAGGGCAAGCAATATGAATTATGACAGCCATGTCATATTTAAAACGATCACCTTTTGTTTGAAATGACAGAGAAAAAACCCAGTTGCACATCTCACTTCACCACATGAACAGTGTTGTCAGGATACTGTCAAATTATGACAGCTGTGTGTATAAGCACTATGAATGCTGTCACAGCAACTGACAATGTCCTAGTGCTGAAATCCTCCTTTCCACACAGTGATTGGGCACCATGCTATCAGGATGTGGAGAGGGCCCTGTTTTTGAAGTCACTGAAGAAAACTCAAGTGCAAATTACAGCTTCACACAAATTATCCGCAATTTAATTGAAGACTTCAGAATATAGTTGATCTATTTCAAATAATTTTGTACGCACATTATTTCATTAAATCGGCAAATTGTACAAGAAGATATTCGAATCCATATTCAAAATTCGCCATTATTCCAACAATCCAAGTAGTATAAGGTGACAATATCTGAAGGATATCAAGCACCATATTGGATGTTCCATGCCATGCTATTATTAAAGCTTCCTGCAAGTTCATTCAAATTTAGTGATGCCATTGTATTCAAAGTACTCCACAAATAGAGTGCTATTCCTTATTCCATAATTCAAAATATTTGTAACAGTGGACAAGGAAGAAAATGTTACTGTAGCAACACAACCAGACTGTAAATTAACCAGAAGGTCAAACTCTTCAGCATAACCAGTCTTGTGCAGGTCAGGCATAATGCACAACGGCAAAAGGGAGCGAGGCAAGGGATCCCTACAGTACACGGCTTGCCAAAATAGTCCACATGGCTGTGAGCGTTCGGTCCAAAGACGGACAATCTGTGAGCAAGTATAAGAGTGGTGCCCAAAACTTGCATCACCCTTTCGGCTGACCGGCTGTGTGCACATTAAATCGGTGGGAATGGCCAGGAAAGGAAAAGTAGTGATCGTGACATCCCAAGTTCCATGAGAACACCACCTGCCTAGCATGAAGACGCACGATGTCAAAAAGGGTGCAATGCAATGTACCACAAGACGATGCACCGACAAGCACATTCGAAGAGAAAACCACCACCACAGTGGTAGACCCTGCACTGCATCCATTCCCCTGTTGCAATGTACCAACGTGACCTTCACTGATAAAACTTTGGTATTTTCTTTCACACTTGTTCTGTGCAGCCGTAATGCTGCCTCCATCCGTGACCCAACTGCCGTGCCATGCTAAAAAGCACCGACAGTAGACAAAGAAAGACGACTCAAGTTGTTCGAGCTCTCAAGAAATGCACCAAAACAAGGCCAAGAGCCTGTCCATGTCAGACAGAGGAGGTGAGGAAGAAACTACAGACCTAAAAGAATGCAAAGACTATGTTGAAAACAAAAAATATCTCATTCAAGGTGTTCAAGCTCTAGGCATAAAAAATGACCATATATGTATATATATATATAATAAATCTAATCGCGTAATGTTCTTCATAAAAGTATATATATGCGAGGACAAAACAAAAAAGCATATCAACAAAGCATATGAGACATGCGCCAGCGCATCCTGCAGAGGCGGCAACAACCCTTGCCCTATAAAACCAGTGACAACACAAGAACTGCATCATCATCATCATCACCGTCGAGAAATCCCTTTAGCCTGCCAGCAACGCAATACTTCAAAGCGCAATCAGCTACCACGTAGAGATGTAGAGAGTCCTCAAAACAAAATCTATAGAAATTTGAAATCATGCACACTGCAATTCTCGCATTCCATTTACTCCTGAATATTCTTGCCTGCTGTCAATTATTGAGCGACACTACGTCATAGACCTCAACACTGCGCTCTCATTTTTGTTCTGCAGTCACTTCTGGCCGAACGATGCGACTGACTGATGAAGCAACATTGCAGCCCAGGTGAAAATGGCGAGTCACAAAGGAAAAGGTGAAACGGCGGTAACCAATCTTCCATGTATCACCATGCTTATTCAATGTGCACACACACACATAAACACATACAGACCAAAAAAAAAAAAAGGAAATGTTGCAAGTCCATCATAAGAAACACTAACAATGGCAACATCAGCTTCTAGACAACATGCCGAGGCTTAAAGACTGCACTTACCGCGGACTGAAACGGGAAGAAAAAAAAAGATGAAAGCTTCCGACAAACACAGCAAGCCCAAAGAAATATATCTTTGTAAAATCTAGCACCGGTATATATGTAGTGTAGGAAAAGCTGCCCACGTAGTACCTGCTGAGAAGACAAGAATAGCAGCGATTGCATATGGGCCCGGGTGGCTGACTAGACAGCTAATAAAAATAATTAAAAAAAGTGTCACATGATAACTCTTCCTGCAGCATGGCTGTGCAAAAAGGCTGCAAAACATATGCTCAGTTGAGAGAGGGCAAGCCAAACAATTAGCCCCCAAAATACCAAAAATATAACCAATAAAAATAAAGAAGGGTTCTCAACACTTTCATACCAAACATGTTCCAAACAGCTAGCTGCATGCTTTTTGATTATCATAGAGCACAGCTGAAGATGCGAACAGGTGAAAAAGTACAAAGCATGACATATTACTCAAGCAAACAACCGAAAGTGAAGGGGCCTCTACTGCTTTCACTATACGCACAGTTTAGTGAGCCATTCCTGGAATAGGAGGTCATAACAGCAGATGGCAAAAGTTTTAAGATAGAATTGAGAGCTATGGAAGATATAAGGTAAAAAAGAAATGAGAGAGAGAAAAAAAGGTAAATACGCTATGTTCCCTGGAGTGGTGTTGCCTGGAAGCCAAGCTTTTGTCTCGTTATACTGTACCAGTAGAGATTGCAATCAGTTGCATAGAAACGCTAGTTATCGCTTTGACGATTTAGAAATGGGTGAGGAGGATGAAGCGGAGATAATAGGTGGAAACTTGGACGGAACTGTTTGGTCAGAACAGGTTCATTAATGCAGTTACAGCCTTGTTTTGAGTGGTCACATTTTTCCTAGCCTGAGAGGTATTTATGAACTTCAGGAAAGAAGGTAAGAAAATTTGGGTCCTGAAGATGGGCACATGTCGGGGGCTACGGTGAAAGCATGACATGATGACCGCAAAGGGATGTGGATATTTCATGGCAAAAAAACTCGAGGTGAGCTGGAGGAACCTTCCAAAGACTGACTTTACCATTGTACAATTTAAGCTGATAATTATAAAAAAGAAACAACAAAAAGTGCCCCAAAACTGGGGCTACATATCAGCCCAAATTGAAGAGTTAGCTGATTGAATATCGGCAATTTCCTGTTTCCTTGAACCAGGATCAAGTGGTTAGCAGGCTAGCTAGCTAACTGAACCTTTTAGTGCACTAAAACTAACCTCCCCCTCTCTTGACCAAGATATGAGTAAGTGAAAGGCCAGTCAGATACATGATTGAGCCATTATTGAGGTTTGCTAAGATTAACTTTGTGCCAACTGCTGATACATGACTGAGCCATCATTGAGGTAACTGCTTTGGACATCATCTGATGCAAAACAAATCGAACAGAAAAACGGAATCACTGAAAAATATGCACAACTAAAATGCACTACTTCATTTGATTTAGAGATTCGATTTTCGAGATGACACCAATCCAAGAAAAAACTAATGCCAAAAAACAGTCCTCACAGCCACACTGCAGGAAAGCTGTCAGACACTGTGTGCAACACCTCTGGAAAAACGCTAGGTGCAATCATCTTTGGCGGTGGTGGTGGTCAGGAGCCAATGGCCGCCCTGCGGCAATTGAACAACCACTTGATCACCCGGGCATTCTTCTCTACAATAGACGTCTCGGCCGGTCCGTGGTCAACAAGGTCTCGGTTGCGCAGGCCCATGCCGCCACCCTCGGCCCCACCACCCAGAGATGACGAGTCGCTGCCAGCTAGGCTGCATGAGTGGTGGTCCACCGAGTCGACTGAGCTGACGCTGTTGAAGTATCGCGATGAGCTCGACCTTGACGATGACGGCGACAGGACACTGTGCCAAGTGCTTGCATCCAGACCTAGGGTGTCAAAGAAGCGGTCGGGCAGAGAGCGCTGCGGTTCCCCCCGGCCTCCCAAATCCGGTTGGCTGCGATGCGCCACATCGGACTTGGAACGCAGCACAGGTCGCCGCGAGGAGGAACAAGCCATCGCCTCCCCTCCAAATCCTCCTCCTCTTAAGCCATAGTTTCGGCTTGGCATGTCGAGTGGCCGGAACGAGAGGCTACGACCCACGGTTTCTGACGAGGGACGTGGCTTCCGGCAGCGGTCTCTGTAGTAGATTGGAGGCTGCTCACCCAAGTCACCACCACTGCCAGTCCTGAGCTCAGTACTGGCGCGCCGTACTCGGGATGGCGAGAGGTCTGGCAAGCTCTTGTGGATGACCGCCAGGTTGGACGGCTGACTGAGAGATGGCGGTGTGTCACCGGCAATGAGTTGTCTAAGCTGGTGCTGAACGTCTTGGTCAGTCCTGAAAAACAAGTACATTTTTTGCCTCACCACACGTGTGCGCATCACATGTGTATGGCTGAAGCACCTGTGCAGGTGCGTTTGTGTGCCCGCTGAAGGGACCCACCGCGTGACCAGCTGAAAACTGCAATTCCTCACCGTGACCTAGTGCACAGAGTCATTAACCAAGTAGCTGCTTGCTCAAAACTAGAGGTCAGGCAAATGCAGCTCAAGAGTGCTTTAACACTTTATTTGTTAACTATATTCCTTGTCCTTGTATTTTCAATGCTGTTAACTTTAACTGGGCAGCCTGACTACAGGTGGCAACTCTCAGGAACAGAATGTCCACAGTCAAAGGTGCTAGATTAGAAAATGTGCCTCAGGTGTGAGTGCTTCGCACAAACAGCAAATGAAAAAATTAGCTGGGGTTTAACTCAGCTTGAATCAATTAAAACGTGCGAAAGTGCTCTTTGGCATGGTTATGTTTGACAGTTTAGCGCTGAGAGAAAGCGCTAAACGTGTTTACTGCATGGCGTACAAATGGAGGTACACGTTGCTGGTTCGAATCCCTATCGCTAACTACACAAGCAGATGCGTGACAATTAGGAAGCAAAACGGTAAGAACGGTTGCGTCATAGTTTTGATATGAAAGAAATCTAGCGTCATATATGTAGGCCCGTTAGTGAAGCCGTACAAGCCAATGGCACGCCAGAGGCAGTAGGGTAGGGGGGGGGGGGGGGGGGCAAAACCCTGCCACAGGGGTATCTACTGTGCATGCTTTTAAATATCAGTATCCGCTTATAGTACTTCATTTTCTGTGCTCTCCCAAAGTTGAATTGCTTTCTCTAAAAAAATTATTTTTTTGTGACCGGTGCTAGCTCGGCATATCAGGGAAATGCTAAAAAGAAATCTGTTGTTTTCTCCATTCTAGTTTCCTTATGAAATGATGGGTCATGTTACGAAGCAGATTTCTTCATGACTGCTTTATCTATCTATTCTGACCTTGTTAGTTTCATTGCGCTTCTGTAACCATACTGCAAGTCGACAATCTTTGCCTTTTCTAATTTCTAGTTCCAAATTTCATGTGTGAAATTTTCTTCTCTTAGCACGTCTGCTATAACCAAATCGCAAAAATTTATAAAAAAAAGTGGAGATTAGTGTCTTGCAGGAAAAATAATGCCTTGACCTGCAGCTTGCCATAGAAACACAGAAAATGCCAATCCAGCCACCTGCCACATTTTGTTAACTCTGCAGACTTGTCATAGGAATGAAGAAAGTATAATATGTCATAGGAACAAACATATTTGAGATATAATCTTAAATGTATTTAAGAGTAGTCACAACATTATTTGCAATGAGCACAAAAATCATTCGTGCAAATACAACAAGGAATAAAACAATTTTTGCTGAAAGCCTTATCAGCTCTTAAAGGGACACGAGGCAATACTTATGGTGATAGGAGCCGACGGGTAATTCGGACTCCAATAATTCGGACTTGTAGGATATTTCGGACTTCAGTGAGGCACCGTCAGTCACCCCATAGAAGCGCATACATATTCGCGACGGATATTTCGGACTTTAAAAGTCCGAAAGTTCGATTTTTCGGACTAATTTCAGTCCCCTGCAGGCCAAAATCTGCCATCTTATCGGCTTTTCGCCGGCGCAACAAGCGCCATCTTGGATTGAGGTGGATTGGCTCTGCAGTTGGATTGGCTTGACATGGTTTCGGTGCCCCATTTTTGCCAGGAGAGGCCCCTGCAATCTCTGCCACTTCGAGGTGGCAGTCGGATTGTCATCGCCGTCAACCTGCTTTTGTCGCCAACGCTGACGCGGGCAGCTATCTCTTTGTGCTTTGTCTCATACGTCCGCCGTGTTGTCACGCGAGTTTCTCCGACCGCGTCAACCGAGTGGCGCGCCGTCAATCCTTTGGCCGTTTTGTGATTGCGTCCGGCGGTTCCACCGCTCTGAACGAAAAGTGCCTCATTTTTGCGTGTTTGACGAGCGGTGTGGTGCGCACTCGGGCTGTGGACATGGCCCCGCCAGTGCTGCCGGGTCCGTCAAAGAAGCGTGGGAGCTATTCTACCATGACCCTTGAGAAAAAGGCAGCGATCATAAAGCTAGTGCTGAGTGGGCGAACGCAAGCTGACGTGGCCAAGGAGTTCGCACTGTCGAAGCAAACTATTTCGGATTACGTGAAAAATAAGGAGAAGATTTTTTCCGCCTTTGAGGCGTCCCACAGCAGCAGCCAGAAGAACGACAGGAAAGGCGACCACCCCGAATTGGAGAAGGCCTTGCTACTCTGGCTTAAAGCTGCTTTAGCGAAAAACCTTCCAGTGTCGGGCGACACGTTGAAGGAAAAGGCAGAGACCCTGGCCGTGAAAATGAGAATTGAAAAATTCAAGTTCACGGACGGATGGCTCCGCGGTTTCAAGAAGAGACACGGTGTGTCTTTTAAGAAGATGTGCGGGGAGAGCGGAGCCGCCAACCCAGCCACGGTAGCAGACTACCGTCAGACGAAGTTGAAGCCCTTGTTGAGCCAGTACAGCCCGGAGGACACCTTCAACTGTGACGAGACCGGCCTCTTCTTCAAGATGTTGCCTGACTGCACCCTCTCTTTTTCGGGTGACTCCTGTTCAGGGGGCCGCCACAGCAAGGAAAGGATAACAGTAATGGTAGGTGCAAATGCCACTGGCACTGAGAAGCTGCCACTTCTTGTGATAGGCAAATCCAAAAATCCTAGGTGTTTTAAGGGCGCGAAGAACCTTCCCGTGTGGTACTGCAGCAACTCCAAGGCATGGATCACTCATGCTTTGTTTGAAGATTACGTGCGTCGACTCGACCGAAGTTTCGAGCGGCAGGGGCGACAAGTTATTATTTTTGTTGATAACTGCGCGGCTCACGGCACCTTCGACAACCTGAAAGCCATTCGGCTTGAATACCTGCCACCAAACACCACCAGCGTGCTCCAACCAATGGACCAGGGGGTGATCAAAAACCTTAAGGTGCATTATCGAACCCGTCTTCTGCGGCGCACAGTCCTTTGTTTTGACAACGGGAAAAAGTACGCCATGGATCTTTTTGCGGCGGTTAGCATGCTGGCTGACGCGTGGAAGGCAGTGAGAGCGGAAACAATTGCTAATTGCTTCAGGCACGCTGGATTCTCTGCCAATGAAGTCGATGACGTAGAAGACTGCAACGATTCTGAGGATTTGACTGCAGACAGTGGCGAAGACCTCATCGTTGACCTTCGCGGGAACGGAATGGACATTCCAACGGGCTCCACGTTCCGCGAGTTTGTTGAAGTGGACGATGGCCTCGATATGTGTGCGGACCTCACGGACGACGAACTTGTACGCCAGGTTCTTCAACCTGAAGACGAGTCGGACTCCGACGACGACTCGGGCGGCCTACCACAGCCATCGCTTGTACAAATTACGAACGCTGTGAACTTGCTGTCTAGCGTGTACAGCGAAACGACAACTTTGGCGCAAATACAAGCGCAAATCGTCGCCAGCAAAAGAAATTTGCCGCAAGGTAAAATCGGCGACTTTTTTAAGCCGATTTCCTCTGAATAAAGTGATTTTTTGTGCTTCACGGATTTTTCGGACTGTTCGATTATTCGGACCATTTTTCGGGTCCCTTCAAGTCCGAAAAAACGGTCGGCGACTTCAAATGTAACAAATCTGCTGAGGTGGTCTTTGTGAGTATTCGAGCCAAATTTAGAAGTTTAGTTTATGTGTTTTATTGTCCCAAAGCTACTCTGGCTATGAGCAACGCACAAGTTTAATAGCTCTGCGTTGACTTTGCAATTTACAAATAATTTTTAAAAAGTGCTCTGTGTTCTGCAAACTGGTCACAACTGATCGCGGTGACGCTTCACCGCATATTTGTAGCTGTCCCGTTCCTGCTGACCTCAACTGGGCTTTCTGGGTGTGCCCTCTCAATGGGCGCTTCAAAGTTATGCAGGGAAACGGGGCGCCATCATTTTCTTTTTAAACAATTTTTGCTGGCGCTCCGGCGTGTGCTGACTTGAGGGAAAAGAGAAGCATCATTTTCCATTGCCAATATTTATGCTGGTAGTGAATCTGGCTTCAATAGTTCATGTTAGTAAATAACTTTTCAGGATCCCTTTAACATCTCTGGCTCCCAAATGCGAGGTCACACACTCACTGGTTTCCTTAACGAGCTTACTCGGGTACAAGTGAGGCCGGATGTACGAACCCGGATATTTCGAACAATTGACCATAATGCATATGTACTATTATCCCCTTGAAAATCCTGCATAGAAAGTGTCAGAAAGCGGTTCAGTATGTCAAACACTAAGTGTACCAGCTGTTCAATACGTCAAACTGTGCACTGCATCCCATGAAGCGGCACTCATTCTGACAGCCCTCTTTGATCATTTTGCACAAGTGCAGCAGTGCAAGGTTGGCTGCGTGGCCTTGAGCACCTGTGAGCAGTGCCTGCTCTGAGAAACCTTGACAAGTTTCATATAGAATGTGTCTAAGGGTTACTTTGATCTCTCTCACTCATTTCCGCACCGCATTGTTGCTATGCAGCGGAGCAAACCTAACTAAATTCTACCAGCGGCCTTTGACTGGCATGCTTCACTTGTTTTGCCGGCAAATGCACTGTGAAAACCAACTGTACCTTAATTTCAATGAGCAGTTATTTTAACTACAATGCACTGGAAACAAGACTATACATCTTACAAAAGGCAGTGACCAGTTCCTAAGAATCATCCGCTGTGGCACGACAGATTTTTGCTTCTACGTTACAGGTGAACTCACGTATTGAGATGTCTATATATATTTAACTACTGACACATCAAACTATATTGTGATCCTCTTCAAGTTCGATACACCCAGATCCAACTGCATTTAAAGTTCTTGCTCTGATATAAACCCCCCCCAATTCTTAAGGCAGCAAGACAAGAGACTGACCTGGTGGAGTAGAGCACTGCATATCTCGCATGTAAACTGGACCACAACACACAACAACTTGCGTGCAAGTTTTAAAAGAGACTAGGGCCATTTTTTTAACCTACACTAGTGTACCAGTGCAGCGAAACTCCAATGCCTCCAGCGGTATCTTGCTACACTAGTGTAGCTGGTGTAGACTAAAAAAATTGCCTGACTGTTTGGATGACGAGTGTATATAGATATATGCAACACCAGTGTTAAGCAGCACAAGTAAGCAAAACAAACTGCTGCGACATTGCACAAACTTCTCATTCGTGTGCATCCATTAAACCAGTTACTCTCTATGTCACAGTTGGGTGCACAATCTATTTATTCTATGCCATCGCAATACTCTCAAAGACACGCCTTTGAACCCTTCAGGAAACTTCTAAGGCTGATTGTGACCAGCCTTCATGTCCACTGTAGTCAATGATTCGACGAAGATTTGTCTGCTTATGCATTAGAGGTACACTCACTGACAATTTGTGGTATGGCAAGACCTTGGCACAATCAGTGCCTACATTTCTTTTTTTCAAATGAAGAGGAGAGCAGAATATAAACATTGCTTTTGAATTCAGGCAATGTGATCAGACGGACAGAAGTTGAGAAGAGATTGTCGGTGTCATTCTCGTAACTACAAGTGAAATCAACTCAAACTTTCTGGTAACTGCAATCAACGTGCACGTTTACATTGAACACTTAGCTCTAAGTAGTTGTACTTTTACAAAATTTCACACGGTAGAATTCTTGTAAAAGCTTATGCGTGACTTGAAGCTCTCTGATCAATTTTATAAGATTCAGCAAACATGCTGACTGCTCTGCCAAGCTTTGAAGCAATGCTGTATGTGAGTGCAGAGGTGAATACATTCGAGCGTGCAGTAAAAAACAAGTGAAATAAAAACAACAACAAAATGACCATCCAAAGCGGTCAAACATTTAAAATGTTGCTTGAGGAAATGGTGTGGCTGTTGCAGCATGTATACAATAATTTCTGGCGGAGTGGCAACTGTGCTTGAGAAGTTGTCCGTAAATTACATGGTCACTTTCAGTAAACTCACATCGGAGAGTTCAGCTTCAGCTTCAGTGCATTTGTAATTTTCAAAAAAGCACATATGTTTTTATGCAAGGCAAAAAGAGCTAGTAATTAATTACAATTGAAAAGACAACTGAACTTGTCATTTGACCTTTCTTGGCAAAGACCAAACAACCAAATCTACCCTGAAATTATACCCCTTCAAGACATGCAAAATCGCCGACTGCATTACTCGGAAAGCACTGACAGCTGACAGTGCTTCCTCCTAGAGCTGTGGAAATGGATAATTTTCATTTCAGCAGTCGTGGCAACTCTGTCCAACCCACTGCTCCATGCACACGCAGAATATATCATTTAAAAATTATGGCGAATCAGTAATAATGTAGAGCAGACGGAAAAGGAAAGCAAGAAAAAGAGGCCATGAAATGACAAATAGGGAAAACGAACTGAAATGAGACAATTACGCCCAGAGCAATTTGTAGCTGGGGAAAAAAAAACATTGTACACCAAAATGTGTTCATGTATAGCAAATTGGTAGTTTATTTCAAAATATTTTGAATTCACATGAGAAATTTGAAAATACCACATCCTTGTGTCCACTAGTGCATGTCGAGTGGTCTTTCCAGCAATATAGTAGGCAACGGCCTCAAAGGAAAATCGAAGTGCTGGTGCCCCGAATTCGCATGTGGCCCGACCACGCTAAACGAGCGTCATTATTAGGCAATTTTTTAAATTGAATTTCTGCCCACTAAGGTAAAATGCATGTCACAAAGGGTGACAGTGGCCTCTAGTCTACACAATGTACTGAGACCTCCTCAGGAACTGTACCGCTGGGGACAACTGATGGCAACAAGGAAGGTCCAAGCTGTGCTATCACACCACCCATTACTATGGTAGCATCATACTTTTTGCACTCCTGGAAAAATGAGGCCTTCGGATGCATCTACAACTAGCATGCTTCCATATCTTTTTGCCAAATGTTTTCTCCGCATGATTTTGAAGCATTCTTTTATCACAACCCCACCCACAAAGCCCTCCTACAAGTGCACTTTGCTTACTGATGCATAACCCTGTAATGTGATCACTTAAAATTCTTTCTGGCAGTCAGTAAATAAGGCGAAATAAAAGATGTGCTGCCTGAAAAGTAAAAGAAAACCCTCGCACTTTCGTGCAAAATTATGTCACATGGGTGACAGGCACATAGCATAAGGGCAGATAGCAAATGGTGCTCGCGTGCGTTAGATCTGATGGCGGCAACAGGGCCTGCTTTCCATTTGCCCCTTTCCCTCTAACTGTATTGCATCCTTGATTTCAGAAGACAATAGGGGGAAGAGAAGCGGCATTCGTGAGCAGAGACGACACAAGGCCGATAGCAGAGGTCTCTTAGTAACAGCTGCTTGTGCACATCACTGAAGACCTTTTCAAAGTGAGTTCAATGGTAGCAGCTACTTAAAAAAAAAAAAAAAAAATGCATGCTCTTAGAACAGATGCGAGTTGAGGTCTTGTATGTGGCTGCTCTGGTAAATGATCAGCAACGCATTTTGTCTGGAACGTCAACTATCAAATGGCCGAAATGAAGAGATAAATTATTTCACACCTGTTATGCCTTACTATTCATAGGGGTGTGCGAAGAGCACTTTTTTCTTTTTTAAGTACCAAATCGAATATGAACAGCATACCGAATGGAACAATTGAATGACTATTCGGTACCTTTGTGAACAGCTATTCAAAGTGGAACAGTGTGAAACACTGAAGCGCAGCAGCAGTTCAGTATGTTCGGTGATAACTTGTGGTGATAAAGCTACAGCTGTCAAAGAATGAAACACTGACATTTACTAAAGTGCACAACATGAATTCAGTATGTTAACTCTATTAGCATCAGGTTATACATGTAGAAAAATGACCTTTTCTTATTGATGATGAAAGGGAACAAACTAGAACCATCCCTCAGGGCATAAGACAGGCAATAGCAAGGCTCATGTCCTAAGGCCTCTAAGATCGGTTGGTTGGTTGGTTTGTGGGGTTTAACGTCCCAAAGCGACTCAGGCTATGAGAGACGCCGTAGTGGAGGACTCCGGAAATTTCGACCACCTGGGGTTCTTTAACGTGCACTGACATCGCACAGCACACGGGCGCCTTGCTTTTCGCCTCCATCGAAAAGCGGCCGCCGAGGCCGGGATTCGATCCCGCATCCTTGGGAACAGTAGTCGAGCGCCGTAACCACTGCGCCACCCCGGCGGGGAGCCTCAGGGCAAGGTTGCTAAACTTGCCTATGCCTTGCTGCATTTTCTAGTCTTAGAGGCCATGTATGAGCATCATGAATGTTGCCATATGAATGGACCATGAAATCTTGAATGAATGGCATGAATGAATGGCATGAATGAATGGCATTGAAACCTACATCCAGTGTACACTGAGTTGCAGGATATGGTATGAGGCATCGGTGCGGACTGTGTTGTTTTGAAGAGATGTCATAGAAAAATACTATGGCCGGCCTTATTCAAACTTCAAGCCCCTTAGACGAAAACTACTATATTCGAAAAGTTTATAGCATATTCAAATTTTTCCAAATAATGGACAAGTTTATAAGATGTGGAAGTGCAGAAAAAAAAAATTGACCTCTGTGCTGTTTTTTTTTAGCCATGCAGCTGGTATTGATTCTAGCAGATTAAGCGTACGAGTGTCCCCCACGTGCTTCTCTGCTTTTCATTTGCCTCAATGGCCTGAATACCTAAGCAGAAATCATTCTTTCCTGTGAATCTGCATCGCGCAAACTTTTGCCCATGACTGTACAAGTGCTATGTGCAAGTGGGCTCGTCTTATTCAGATGCCACCGTACACCTTTACTCAAACTACCTTCGGATGTCGCAGGATTTGTGTGCATTTCAGCAAATGTCCTTGTCCTAACTCCCATGACATTTGTGAAGAAACTTGACACTCAAAATAGATTCAGCAATTATCCTAGCAGTTGACTGGGACTTGCATGTTTGGGACTTGGAAAGGGCAATGTGAAAAAGGTGCAACGGTGAAATGGTTGCAGACTGCAGTGAACAACGCCGTCTAATCACTTGCAATTGCCCGTTGCATGCTGATCGCCAACATCACATTTTTCAGCATAAAGCAGGACATTTTTTTGTCTTCAAAATCAGCAATACGTTCTACCAACTGTACACCAGTGAAAATGAACTCAATGCTTGATACATAGCACGGCGGCTAACAATCAAGCTACTGGCGTTACTAGCATTGCATTCTTCCCTCTGCTTTCTTATCCTTCACGACGGATTATGTTGAGGCAAAGCCACTATAAGGCAATGGGACCCCATAACACTCAACATACTAGGTGTGTTCAAAACTTAGAATATGGTCCGGCATGTAAGATACAGGGTCCCAAACATATCGAACTCAAAGAGGATTGAAAAATAGTTCGATATATTGTTAATCCTACATACAGAATGATGAGATGTGTGAATATGGTGCATCCAAGTAGCGTGCTTCCAGAATCGACGAGCTGACTATTGGCAACGTCCTGCTCACTGGGTGCCGCTAAGCCTAGATCACCTCACATCAAAGCTGCTGCGGACAGTGCTTTGAGAGAAAAAGCCACTGCTAACCATAAAAGGTGTAAGCCTGCCAAAGATGCTCTAAAAATGCGATAACATGTATACTAAAATTTGGGAACAGTAGATGTTTGTGCTTTTTTTTTTTGTGCAGAGAAGAAGAATATGTGAAGGTTGCCACCGGCCTCTGGTCAGCTAGCTTCACTGTATGACAAGCCGTGTACTGAATGCCTGCTTCCCCACATGACAGCAGTGCCGTGTTGAAAGTAAGTATGCCAGGCCGAAGGCTGCCCTCACGCACGCTTTTCCCCACAATTTCACAGCGCCGGTGCTGTCAGCGGGTGCCCAAAACCGCACAGCTGACATGTCTCCATACTAAATGTCACCGTGGGGGGTGCCCTCAGGAGAAGTGCCACTTGTACAGGCACTGTGCGAAATTCGAAATAACAACTGTTCTGCTGAATAAGAGTTTAAATGCAAACAACTATGCTGCATTTTTGCATAAAAATTTCAAGGGGATGTTTGGGCAGCTTGATAGTATAAGCAAAAATTTGATGTATCTTGTATCTACTGCAGTTTACTTGACTGAAAAGAAGACCACGAAAATTAAAGGTCAATGTCTGACAACCGTTGGAAAAAAAGAATCACCTGGTCGGTCTTAGCAGACGCCTCGCCTGCGTCTCCGACAGAGCCCGTGCTCGCATGGGAGGGGACGGGGCACGACGCAGCTTCAGGGAGGGAGCCCGTGCAAGCAAAGCTGCAGGAGGCGACGCCCTGAGACGCTCGACAAGTTCATAGGCCGAGGGTGACCGTGCCAGCAGCGGAGGCTCGAACACAGCTCCCTCGGGACGACGGCTGCGCAGCCCCTGACGACTGTCCAGCACTCGTTCTGATTTGACGTACTGCGCCTTGGTCTCCTCCAAACGCTCCACCGCGCTACGGCGCTGCTCGACTGCACAATAAACACAGTGAGGCATTTGATCCAGCAATTCTGGCTGCAACTACAGACTGCTTTATTAGCAACCAGAATGAACTTGAGCGCAGGCATCGACAGAGAAAGGTGTTAGCCCTCTAGTGCTCTTATTAACACCTCAGACACTGTCAAAGACAAACCTCCTTGTCAAAACAGTCGGCAGAGAGAGGGCTCCCCTGCTCTTCTTGTTTAAAGTTTGGCCTGCCCAAAACCACCTGCCCTTTTCTTTAGCACTGCTGCTCAGCAACTCGTAATACTGTTAAGGAGTTGTCACGGGTTCCCAAGCAGTTGCTGCCATTGTGACCAGCCAAAAAGGAGCCGACGCGCATGTGTTGATCAGTGCATCCATGTACTAACATTGTGTTAAGAATGTGCGAACCATATGAAAAGAGCATGACAACCATGTGTGGATCCAAGGCGATGACAGCAATCTGTTAATAAGCGTTCTCACCTCCTCGGTAGGGCGTGGCCCCAAGATAAAAAAAAAGGGCGTGAACTTTACCAGGCACTCCCTGATCAGTAAAACTGGCTACCCCATGGGCGTTTGCGGAGGTCCTATGGAATGCCACTTCTTTGAAAGGCCAGTGACAGGTACGAAAACAAGCAACTGCAGTGTAACTTGAGGTCACTGCTCCCTCTACAAGCTCTAGTCATGCTTTCTTGCAAACAACTTTTCTGGCCCTATAAGCATTGAACAGTAAACACCTGTAATTCGGCCTTTAAAGCACTAAGAAATGTTCGAATTATTGAAAGGATATGAAAGAACTGCTGAAAACCGTTTGCACAAAAATGATTTAATCTAGTGAACCCAAGTATGAGGGTTTTTTTTTGCATTTGAGACGAAACTCAAATGAGAACGACAATTTTTCCCATTTTCGTCAAGTGCTTTTTGCTTAGTGCACACTGCCAGGAATGTTAAGAAAGTACTCCAAAAGCGTAAAGGTCTCCGCAACCCTTTTCACGGTTTGACGCAGTAGCAGTGGCGCCTTTTCACAAAACAGCCCTGTCATGTTATGAGGGTGCTTGAGTGTACTGGACATGGCATGTGGATGCACGCGAGGGATATATGCGTCAGTGTTAGAACTGCATTGACGCCATCCTAAAATAACAAGAACAGTGCCACGTCAAACAGCGCCTGAAATGGTGCGATTGGCCGCCGTGCACGGCCGAATGCAGCTGCAGGGGGTGTGAAATTAGGGAAAGCAAAACCAAAACTGTGCGACTAAGCTATATTTTGAAAATGGGGAACTTCCACTGGTCGTTATAGCTCCCATAGTGCACATGAAGTGCATAGGCACCACAGATTCACAAAATTCAGGTTAACAGATATCTATTTCGGCGGTACTTATTTATGTTATTCGTGCCTTTAGAAGGCAAATACTTACGGTTCAAAGGAGCAACTCTGAATATGCATGTGTGAATGTGTGTGGGGTTTAGCATCCTCAAGCTGAATATGGCTATAGAGATTTTAATTTCTCTTTCATTCAAATGCGGCCATCATTGATCCTGTGACCTTAGATGCAGTAGAAGGAGCCGAACAGCAAATGTTACAGAGCCCCTATGGCAAGGAAGAGGAATGAACAAAGCATAATAAGTAAGGATCAACTAGATAGCTGCTGTTTTTCTGACAACTGCCTGCACTTATAAGATATATTAGAAACATATTAGAGATACTAGCTACATTAGAGATATATTAGATATATTAGAAGATTATTCTTCTCATTACCTTGAAGTGACATGCTTCAAAAAAATTTTTCAGTAACGTCACGGATATTGGTACCTCAGAGATGTGTGAATATAATGCAAGATCTGCAGCCATTTATACCTGTCTCAAGAGGTTTATAAAATATTCTGCTCTACGGGTTTAGCAAGTGCTCAACCAACACGTTAACTTTTGCAAAAGACCTAAGCTGGACTAAAGAGAATGGCTTAGATATTAGCTTAACTGCTGGATGCTAGTCAACTGTAACTTCATTTTTAGCAAGAATTCCGAAACCATTACTAAAAGACAAAGTATTTCCAGTGAAAGCGCCATGCCTATGAGACCTGTAGCGGGTGCCTGATACTTTCATACATAACTGAGAAGTTTGATCTGCTATCATATGGGTGGAGCGACAATCTACACATTTCTTTGGTGTCATTGACAACCCATTTTTACATTCACTATGGACCAACCAGTGGGCTGCATTTATAAAGGGGCCCATGGAAAAGCAACCACACGAGAAAAAAAAAATAGAAAAAAGCTCATAGCCAGTGGGTTTCGAACCCAGGCCTAGAAATAGAGACCAGTTTCCTTGTGTGCTAAGCTGCCAGTCTTTCAAGCTGTGCTTTGATTGTTGTCTTCATCTTCAACTTAGAACCTTAATTAGGCCTTTTTTTATCGTGAATAAAAGCCTAAAGTGCCCAATTAAAAATTAAGCTCCACCTTTCAGGGCATGAAACAAGAGCATTAATGGCTCCTGCCTGCGCTCTCCTTGCAGATCCTCATTTGCATACATGTACTTCGTTACTTGCTTAATCCTTAATCCCTAAATTTGTGCCTCTATTAACTCCTGCACAGTGATTAGCATACAGCGGTCAGTTACCACACTGTGTGAGACGTCACCTAACATAGATACAAAGCTCTACTATAACTGTGCTGTAAGAATGTGCCTGTGTGGCCTATGGCCAAGGGGTAGCATGTCTGACTGGATTCAAGTGTGCCGGCGGTTCAAAACCCTACTTATTCTTTCATCTCACCCATTTCAAAGTAGAGACCCTAGCTGGCCGCTTATGCTAACTCGGTCATGTCATATGGCCTTGTGGTGTTGCATAACCCGGCAATCAGTTGCTGCTCAGACATCACCTGCCAACGACAACCTGCCTGAGCGAAACAACATTGACACCAACACCGACAAAGTCAACACAGGATACAGGATTTCCTGGTTGCATCAATAATTCGCAAAACATGGCAAGCCGTGACTGAGTAAAGCTAAACGAGTGCTAAATAATGCTTCTGCATGTATACCGTGCTTAGCCAAGCTATGCCACCGCTTAACTTTTTTAGATGCAGCCTCGTAAGGCAACCACTAAAAATGTTTCGCCTGATCCTTCAGCAACCTTCGCGTGCCGCGGATAAGTAAGGACTTCGCAGCGCTTTTCGCGGCGGTGCGGCGCATCACGTGCGTTCGGGGAAGAAGACTGTCTCGGTCCGCCCACACGCGGAGTCATTTGGCGCGCAAAAGCGAGCAAGATGACCCAGGCACGCCTCGTTAGCTTCGCTCTTGGGCTGCACGGCCTAGTTCGCGCAAATGTCCGGCACGCGACGAGCGTGTGCAGCCACGGAGAAGGCAACAAGTGTTCGCCACCCCCACCAAAGTCCTCGATCAGCGCGATCACCTCTCCGCAAACCCATCGGGCGCAGGCGTGTACTAGGCAGCGCAAGTCGGCGACGGCAGAAACGCGCGCTTTTCGTCTTGTTCCGAGGCTGCGCGAGCAGCCGATCATCTGTCTGGTCAGTGACTCTAGCGCAACGCTACGCTAGCAAACGGTCTTTCCCGGCAGACGAAGAAAAAAAAATGAAAGGAAGCCCTGTCGCCGAACTCGCCGATCTCGGGAATGCGCGATCGCTCGTCGTTGCTGGCTGCACGTTTCTTTGTAGCGGACAATGCACACACATCTCTTCGCTGGTTTACGACCACATTTTTTTATTTTTGTTTCCTCCCCATCCGTGCTTCTCTCCTTAACTCATGCCGTTCTAGCCCAGAGAGCCGACGGAGGATATGCGGCGGCGAGCAGAGCGATGTTGGCGCAGCCGTCGCTCTGCTTCGGTCCAGCGCTCGCGTCGGCCCCCCAAAAAAGAAAGACAGTAGCGAGGGGAGTCATACAGTGCTGCCGGACGCTCGGCACTCCGGGAAACGTCAAATAAAAATAAAATAAAAAAAGAATGAGAGGAGAAAGAATGGAGGCGCGCGCGAGCACACACACACCATTTGCACAATGAGAAACGCCGCCAATCGCGTGCAGCTGCTGCTCCTGAAGCGGACGCGAGCGCAGAAAGCGGCAACCAACGCGTTTGCAACGCTGAAACTGTAACTCATCGCTAAAACCGTGCAGTATTTTAAGAAAGAAAGCTGCGACGTAGTCGCGCGCCACTGTGCGTCGTCTGCTCTTTAGTGCTTCAATGCCGCTGCCGCAAGGAGGCAGCATATGACGAACCACCGTAATTCAATGGGAATGCCAATAAAACTGACCGAATCTAATCACTCCGTCGCCGGCTTAGCTTGCCAGAGTCGTTTGTTTCTCAAACTTATCTAAAAAAGAAAAACAACTATGTGGAAGCGGCATAGTCGAGACCTGCACCACTTCGCTTCGCGCCTAGCGGGTGCATCATGACGTGTCGAATGTTACACCAGTTACACTGCGCTGCACGGTATTAGAGAGAGAACAAAAGTCCAAAGTAAAAAAACAAAAACAAAACAAAAACAAAATGCCCGTAGCAGCAGAAGCGAGCACAATGGATAACTACCACGCCCGTGGCACGCGGATATACACTCGCACTCCCCCTCGTGAAATTTGCGAGCTTTCGTCCGGCGCCAACTCAAAGGGGTGGCCGTGACGACCGCCTTTCTTTTCTTTTCTTTTTCTTTTTTAACCATTCAGCCCGAAACAAACGCGTGGCGACAAGTGCGACCGGCTAATCGGATTCGAGGACTCCATGCGTGGTGCTCGTTTGTTTCGCCGCTGACCTACCCTCCTGCCTTTGTTTGTAAACCCTGCACAGTGTAACACCGGTGGATACGGTTTTCGACATCGCTGTCTGCCTTTTTGTGGCTTAAGCTTGTTTTTTTTTTTTCTTCTCAAATTCATACTTGAGGTCTATGCAGGCTTGCGAGTCGCGAAGGGCGTGCGGCCGGGTGTCGCATGCGACCAAGGAGCGATCGATGTTCACACTTGCAAATGCGACCTGAGAGTAACTTTCTAGACTTTTCTATCTTCACTGTTAACCATATAGAGTAAACGTTCACTTCATCTGATTCGCTAATTGATTACCGGTTTGACACCAGAAGTCGCAAAGCACGAAAATCGAGCAGTGCTCGGATGGCCCGCGACTGCCGCTTCTCAGCCAAAACGGTCGCACGACCTCCGCTAGTCGCAAGTGTGAACGGGCATTTAAACAATTAGTGAATGTTACAGGGGAGAAGCTGGGATAAATGACAACCATCATTAGTAACCGGGAAATATGTTACAGCAGCAGTTTTTCTTTTTACAATGGTTGTCCATCCTCACTGATAGGCTCAACACGGTGTCCTCAGGAAAATAGGTAAATAATAAAAAAACAACAACAAGAAAGTTACATTACAAAACTAAAATATATGCAGTCAATCACATTATGAATCAGGGGTGGAGCCCCTTTATTATGAAAGTGACAGCAATTGCAATCAGTGCACTCCAAAAGTATACTGTCCATCCATGCCTGCAACAACTGAGTCTAAGTATGACGGAACGGGGATTTAAGCTTGTGCTTCATTCATAATGAGAATGAACAAGAGCCCAGTAAACCCTCTTTCTGACCTGCATGTGCAAATGCAGTTAGCAGGCACAATAATAATAATAAAAAAAAAATAGAACTCAAGTGCAGCTAATAAATTTGAAACAAAAACTAGGAATTAGTTCCACTGAAAATATGCATGCATTCTTGACACTGCATTCTTCATTATTCTTAACATTCTTGACAGACTTTCCACCTTGTTTTTGCTCAGTAAAATGTGTCAGAGGCTGGACTCATTTTTCAAGCCCAGTGGATCTAGCTCGCTGCTGAGTTAACTCTTTGCTCTGAATGAAAAGTCCTAATGCTGCACAATCTAGTTAGGCAAAAAAAAGCTCACATACTCCAATCTATCTGAATGCCAGGAATAACAACAGGCCCAGTTTTCCATGCTCTGTTCAAACTTTAGTTGCCTAGGTCCACATGAGTGTCGACCTGTTATGATGGTTCTAATACATCCTTACCAAAATTCTCATTGTGATGCCTTTTTCATCATTGTTGACCTCAGGTAGCACAGTGTATAAAAGAATGACATATAGCGTTACTGAGAAGTCCAGCATATCATAGATATGGGAATGCCATGCTGAGGGGGTTACCCACACTCTTTAATCATTTTCTCCAAGAGGTAAACTACTGCATCACTAAATGTGTATGAACGAGCTTCTTTACAGAAAAAGCACCACTAATCTTAATGAAACTGGCTGCTCTTGGAAGAAAAGATTAAACTGAAGCAGACTTCCAAAGCAAAATTTTGAATCTGGCCATCGGTTGTTATTCCAAAAGAATGCCAAGTCTGAAAACCTTGCAAACTTTAAATGTTTTAATGAAATATATGCTGTGCCATTGATTCATTCCTTGAGAAAAACTGCTGAAACTCATTCAGGAGGTTTATGCGTGGAGTAATATAACCAAAACCCGCAATAATGCGGAGATCTGATTTAAGTGACATGTGATAAGATGTCCTGCATCGCAGTTTTTAATATATCGCTTCTTTTTTCCTCTTTAAACACCTGAATATGTAAAGCTAGGAAAATTTTGGCATTTGCTTTGTAACATGCCTAGAGAAAGGAAACAAGTTTCCCAAGTTCTTCATTATACAGTATTCTTTCTAGGCTGCTGTGAGGCCTAAAATGAAATTTCCACTTCCACCAGTCACTCAATATTACATTTGTGAAGCTTATTTCACATGAGACTTTATGCACACTCCATACCATAGCCGATGAAATTGTCATACCTTAATTCTCATTAACAGTTTACAGCTTCAAAAAAAAGCCCCATAAGCAAATGCATTGCTACACACAGTTCACATGCCAAAGTATTACACTTCCATTAGCATTAGCCTAAGTTTGCTAAAAGGAAGATCTGGAAATGCTTTCATTATAGTAGCATTTTTTTTTCTTATCGACACGTCTTAAGTGCAATAAGCAACATTTATAAGTGAAGCTTCACATGTTTGCAGGGTGTCTGATTGAGACAGTCAGTCAACCTCACAAAAGTTTATTTCTGAACTTTTTCAAGCTTTTCTAATAAGACTGCAAATATGCTTAGCAAATAGATAAAAAGCGTGAACAAAAAGATGAAAGGTATTTACAACATATTTGAATGACTAAACGAGGGAGCCTTCAGTTGAGCTTAAGCTAAAATGTCTCAAGTTTGCAAGTAGCTATGAACATAATATTTGTGACAGCACTTTTTTTTTTTTTTTTCACAAGCGATTCTCGAAGAAAGATTCTTTCACGGTTTTTCGCAGTGAGTAAATTAGGTGACACTTAAGAATAAACGACCCATAAGTCGTGCAGTGAAGTATCAGCAGGTTAACAGATAAATTAAAAAGAAAATGAAACTGCAAAAGCTTCAAAATAAAACTACTAAAAAAAAAAAAAACTGATTAGTTATTCCACATGCTATTATTTGAATAACTAGTCCTTTTCTTGTAGTTGTCACTTCATTCTAGTACAGCTCAAGACCATGATGGACAGCTTCTGTCTTCACATTTGCCCCTCCCTTTACATTTTTTTTCCCCTCATAGTTAATAACTTCTGTTGCTAAAAGCTACCTTTGCAAATTGCTTATTTATACAAATTAGCAGTAAAACCAAGAACACAAGGATGTCAGGCGTACTATGTGCTCCATGGCCCACGAAAGGTGCGTGTTGCATGCAAGATTATTTTGTAGCTGCTTTTCAAAGAGCGCCATGTTTGCATTCGCAGTGACACCTGGCTTCCAGTGCAGTGAAGACATGAGAACAAAGCCTTTGGCAGGACAAAGGACAACAGGTACAGTGCCCTAGTCGGGAGAAGAATGACAACGAGCATGAGTAGCAATCAGTTTGGCATTCTTCCACAGAGTTCTGGGCATGTCTCCATACGTGTAAAGCTTCAATGGTTGCGTTTTACGCTCCAAAACACAGGTTCTTGCCACTTTTACAAGAACATCCGGACAGCAATTACTCACTGGAAGTTTTGGTTTGGTTTGTAGGGTTTAACGTCCCAAAGCGACCCAGGCTATGAGAGACTCTGTATTCGAGGGTTCCTAAAATTTCGACCACCTGGAAGTCACTGGAAGTGTTGTGTTCATGCATGATGTAATGATAATGTCATAGTGAACAAGAGAAGGGTGGTGGAAATGCCAGTAAACGTCACTGTAGTACTTTATTATGGCATTCCAGACATACAATTTGAGTGGCAAAGTCTCAGCGCTTACTAAAATGGAGACATGGCCCAGGCAACTTATACAATGCATACGTCACTATTTTACAGTTTTTACATTACAGTACTTTGTCCGAACACTTTTTCAGACTAGAATTCACTCCCGAAGTAGGCCTCTGGTGTGAATAACCCATTATCCATACCTTTATGTTAATATTTTTCTTTTCGTAATCTCCCGTGCACTCAAAACTGTTGCTGCTTTTGTAACCACTTGAAATTGAGCCTGAATATCATTCTTGTCGCTACTGCTTATGCCTACAAAAAGGGCCTGCAGTAAAGTGACAGAAACAAAATAAATAATAAACAGTGCTTGAAATAACACCCAAAAGATGACAGATACATACAGATGGAGTGCTTACACTGCACTGTCATTTGATCACGTGCGAAAAACAAGCCTTAAAGCAGCGGCTACTCACCAGGAGTCTGCTGCTCAGGCGTGACATGGCTGTGCGGCCTCGGTGGCCGGGCCTGCGCCCCGGCGCTGAGCTCCGCCTGCGCGGAGAGTCGCCGAGTGCGTGGCTGCAGTGGTGTTGGGCAGCAGGCATGCACCGAGGCGGCCATCACAGAGGACCGCGGCGCACACGCGCCCGCTGCTGCCTCCCTGCTGCCTGCCAAGGGATGTCCCTGGATCCTGCACCAACGGAGAAGTCACACAGCCCTGGCTCGGTTTGTCATTAGAGCAGAACACGGCCTGTCATAATGATTCATTACTCCTTCACTTCAAATGGTCCTCTACCATTGTTCACTGCCTTCTGACACTAAGGGCTGCAGAGGATGATGCTGCACTGGTGACTACTACACAAACATATAAAAGATGCCACTCATCGGCATAAATTAACACTATGGGCACGCTGCACTGTTGGCTTGATGCCGGCGCTGAGAAAAGGCAAAGTATGATGACTGATTTATGCACATGGTGAGCTGTATTATTGTTCATCCCATTTCAGGATATGAACTAAACTGCTCTTGCAAGATCTGGAAAAACATGATCCCCATGACTGAGCTGATGTATTCTTTCATACTTCTGATGCTTTTGTTATGGTCGACGTGAAGACCAAATAAAAGGAAAAAAAAAAAAAACGTAATTGCAGAATACAGTCGCTGTTCTTTCTGTGGTGTACATGGTGCTCAGCGAAGTGAAAATGACCATGTGACCAAGACAAGGAAATATGAGAGCTGCCTTCTCCTGGAATGTTATGTAGCACAGGTTGCCGTTTGAAAGTTCTGCATCAAGGCTGTAAAAACTACTAGTCAGTAGTACCCAGAAGAAGACTAAAAGCCACAGGGGTTTTACACAGTGGCTTGTATGTCTAATCCCTTTGCACTGTAAAATGTCTACACCCGAACATGCTTGAGCTTTAAATCTTAAATGGACTGTGCTAGTTATGGTAAATACATGCCACATAACTAAAATAAGCGTCTGCATGGTGCATTTTGCATGATACAGGCAGCCTTGGAGAACCAAATAGTGCTTCTACAACAGCAAGCTTACTGTGACCACAAATACTAATGTAACTAAAAACTGATGTGTCGATAAGCCCAATGCATTCAGTTTGTTCAGTGAATTTGTTTCATATTATTGTTCTGAGGCATAGCCTAACTACATGAGAAAATAAGCAACATGCTCCAAGTAACCCATCAAAATATTCTGACATCACTCCCCATTTCATTGTGCATAAAGCACTGTGACTTCTTGAATCCTTTCATTCCACAGAAGATCGAGCAGTGGGCCAGAGAATAAGCGGACAGCATGTACAGTACTCTCAGCTTAGTGAAAGGTACAGGAACATGCCCAGCACCTAAAACACATGCACCCCTCAGGTAACAGCAAAGTGATTCAGAACATGCCTCACTTCTTTTCCCAAGAAACATTACTGCCATGGCTCTTACCCTGTAGATATACAGGCCAGTCAAGGTGATATTTGATGTGAAGAAGCCTGCCTGCACCGAATTTTATTTTCCCAGTGATGAGTGACCAATAAAAAAGAAAGTTGGGTGCGTCACGAGTTGTCCTGTGTGCTTATGTTATCATCATCTTGCTGATCAACATACTGGGGCCCATGCCCGGGTGAATAAGTTGTGCTTCTAGCTCAGTGCCTCCCATGTACACTCGGCCTGATGTGGCAGGCAAACCTCCTAGTGAGCATTGATTCTTGCTCCGAAATAAAGTGTTTTACCACTACTATTTCTGCACAATTCTCGAGGTAGAAAGAGTTAAACAAGAGGAGACAGGCATTAAGCTGGTGGCAGCACCCTACATTCTGAATAGGAGCAAAGTTGTTCATACAAAAGAATGAAACTAAATATTCAGAAGACATGAGGTCGGAAGCAGGTATGACTACGGTTTTTTGTTTTCTCATAGACGGCAGCAAAAAAAAAAAAAAAAAAAGAGCCATAACGCCGTTTTATTTATTTTTTGACGCACTTTAGAACGTTGAAGCTCGCGGCTTTGCGATACAAAAAAAAAAAAAAAAATACGAAGCGCTACACGAGCTGCATTTGAAGCTCCTTCGAGGTATAACTTGCACAACGTTTTGCGTCGCTAACACGCCGACTCAGGCCAACTTCATTAGATCATCGCCGACTTTCCTTGCGCTAAAACGTCGACAGGTGTCGGTACGTCACCAATGTAAATACAGGACTCGCCTGCGTCGCCAGAGCAGGTAGCAGAATAATATGGTCGAGACGAGAACTCCCAGTCGCGATGTGGGCTGCGCTGATTATGTGTAGAGACAGACAGCTCTGGTCATGCACTCACCAGCAACCAAAACGGCAATACTCTACACGAGAGCCACAACAGCCACATGAAGCAGCATGTGCGCGTGCATGACACAAACTCCAATGCAGCTTGCTATCGTAGCAGCAGTTTCTCGACTCCGCTATCTGCTACAACTTTCCCCCGACCGATCCGGGGCGGATAACTCCGTTATCTCTCTCTCCAGTTTCTCCTAGAGTCGGGGTTTGCTTTTCGCAAGGCAGGGAGAGGGCAACAGCCTGTGTGCCGAAGCAGCGTGCAGCCGCTGTTTGGACAGATGCAAGCGTGGAGCGAGTGATGGCGCGTAGACATTTCTGGCCCCACGCCAAGCTAGCTTCGTGAAGCACGATGTCATCAGCTGGACCAGCGTTCCCGAGAAAACGCGACGCGAAGGCTACAGGAGGAGGCAGCTGAGCCCTCCAGCCAAGGCCGCGCGGCTACACAACGAGCTACAGCTGTCCGCAATCGATTAAGCTAACAGGCGAGGATCGTGCGTGGTCGATGGCTGCGACGACCGCTAAATCAAAATTTTCCTTTATAACCGATTCCTGTAGACGCTGGGGGCTAGAGGGCCCGGAGAACCGCAGCATATCGGCGGACGGATGTAACGTGGAAGGGGCAGCTGCTGCTGCATCTTACCCTGACGTGACCGGTGATGTCCCGAGCGCGGAGGCTTCAAATCCATCACTCAAGGCTGCTCCACCCGGCTTGTTCCACTGTACAAGTTTGCATCTGAAGCGCTCGTTGCTTCCGTTCGGCTGGAGAAATGAGCAGGTTGAAGCTCACAGCGAGCAGCAACCTCTCCAGCAGGAAACTAAACGTTCACAATCGTAGCAACATGCAACAACTCATTGCGAACGCTACTGACAGATCGCTCGCTGCTCACTCTCCGCTCTTCGTAGCTCTCCGCTCGCTCGCTGCTCCGCCATAGAACGGAAGTGAGGCGTGTCACAGCCGTTTCCGCCGAACACCTAGCGCCACTCAACGTACAAAAAGAACAACTAAAGGCGTGTTCGCGTGTTCAAAGAAGTACACTGCGGTCGACACCATTGTCGACACTCATCGACTCATCCTGCACTGGTGCTACCCGTGATTAGAAGTGACGTTACAATGACTAAAATTATGACTGCAACATTTTCAGAGCTTTGTAAAGAATGCTTCACGAGGCTCGATGACTGATGTCGTCGCCGGTCATCGCCAGCTGCGACAAAAAGTGGAGAAAAGCCTGCGAGCCGCGTGCGCGATCGTCGCGCGGCGTGGTGTGGAAGTGTGGGCTTGAGTTGGCGCATGGCCAAAACATTCGTCAGTCGACAAAAGAGTCGTCTTCGACGACTGGGCTCGAGAGCGTGTGGTATTACCATGGCGATGCAAGCTGCGTTTCTTCTGCTTTTCTGCATTGCCCTGGTTCGACTGGCTTCTACTGTGTATGTCACAACCTCACAAGACGACATAGGTGCGTATGTTTCTGAGAAACTGATCTTTTCGCGATCATCCGACTCTGTGCCTGTAGGCATCAGCTGCCTTGTCATCTTTCGATACTGCACTGTGCAGCACAGCCTTGAAAGGTCATTGCGTTGCTAATTTGTTTTTATGTTGAGGGATTTTCTCTTCGCATCACGCAGTGTTGACCTGAGACAAGCCGTAGTGTCGTGTAAACCGAGGCTTATTGGAAAATCGAATTGAGTTTTTTCCATATCGCGCACCGACACTCGGTGCGCAGTTTCCTTCCGCGTCAAAGTGCTACCCACCGCTGGCCTTCCAGAGGCGCTTATAAACTTCGGTTAGGTAGCGCTAAGTTGGAGGTCTACCCGTAGAAAGCGCTATTGTTTCGATTTACGAGCGAGTTGGGGGAGAATGGTAGCAAGAAATCACACTACCGTGAAACGAGCTCAAGGACAATGCACTTGTCTTAGTTCGCGCTCTTGTTCTCGTTTTATAGTGCTGGTTGATTTTATATTTTATTACATGATCACCAACGGCATTGAGAATCGGAACAGCAACGTGAGTTTCTTCTTATTGATGTTTACTGAAACGCTTGGAACAGAAATGCGAATCCAAGGCCCGTGTTCCGAGTTTGCGTCATTATCGAAAGTGTCGCTATCTCTCCGATGATTTATTGATTGATTTATAGGAATGGAAAGGCGCGGTAACTGTCTCACTTGTTTTCTGTGGACACCTCAACCGCGCCGTAAGAGAAGGGAGGAAGGAAAGTGGAAAGAGAAAGAGGAGCCGTAGTGGAGGGCTACGGAGTAATTTCGACCACCTGGGGATCTTTAACGTGATGGGGCTGGTGCAGGTCGGTCACCGCTGCTTGCGGCGGGGGCTGGCCTGGCACCGAATTTTTATCTGCTGTAGGCCGTCATTGCACATGCCACCGCTGCTGGTGGACGACGGCTGTTGTTGCGGCGCGCGTCTTTCTTTCCCTCTTGCTTTTCTTTCTTCTCTATTCTTCTATTTGCACGAGGCAGCGGAGGTGGCTCAGCTACAGAGCCAGTAGCAGGCCCGTGCATTTTCTTTTCCTTCTTCCTACAGCCACAACAACAACAACAACAACGCTGACATCGCACAGCACTCGGACGCCTCTTCGTTTCGCCTTCATCTAAACGCGTCCGCCACAGTAGTCGGGCGTCTTACCTCGAGTCATCTGATTGGTGGAAACGCCGGAACATGATGTTTCCACCTCTTCCGGTTCCGTAGTGGCAACACCCGGTTTCGGCGTTTCGACCAATCACATAGCTCGAGGTCACGTGAGATAGCGACACCGATAACGACGCAAACTCGGAATACGGGCCCAGATTCACTTTCGCTTGCCTCGTTTCTGTGTGTGGTGTGCAGAGGGTGCTTAAATCCGATAACATGAATTGTATTTTGTGTTCGTTTATTACTATTTAATACATGCACATGACTGAGGAAAAAGGAATAAACAGCACGTTTATGTTTAGTTTTCTGCTGCTGATCTTGGCTTCACGAAGCTTAGCAGACATCAGGCTACAAAGCTACAAAATAAATAGCATGTGATTCACTCCTCAGATTTATTTCAAACAATGTACACCCCTGCTTAAAGTGGAGAGACCACGTGAAGCAGTGCAATTATTATTTTTCTTTATAAAAAGATGAACCTGAATAATTTGCTCGGGCAAGATGGCAAGCATACCCTATGCATAACATAGAAATAACCGCTTCACCGTCCGAAAAAGCTGCCGTGCAGGTTTGTCAAAACGCGTGGTCTCTCCACTTTTGCCCAAGGGTGTACCTGAACACTAGTCGACTAAGAGGCAGTTCAACTGCAGCTCTTCCCCCCTCCCCCTCCCCCCTCAACACATACTTTCCAAATCTTCCTGTAACCTGTCACCCTTCTTCTATGTAATACCCTCAGCCATGAGGGCCTTTAGGGGTATTTGGTATAAATAGATAAATAAATATATAGATTCAGAGCAGCTTAAACCCATGAGATTTCATACGGACATTATTGTGTATGTGCCTTAATCTTGTCACACCGCTGTATATCGGGTGTCGCATGCAATCGGAACATGTTTTCGAAGTCACTGTGTATTGCTGCTCACCACTGAAGCTTAAGAAGAGGGCTATGCTGACGTGTCAACCTCACAATATCAAATTTGTGAAGCGACGTATTGTAGCTTCAACATTTGTAATGGCCAGGATGTAAAAAATATTAGATGTGAGAACAGTACTCTGCTTCTTATGAATCTCCTACATAGACCAAAACTACACTTCTTTGAGGAGTTTAGGATTACATAGAACGCATTAGTGAAGGAAATACAACAACGAATAACATTTCAATGTGACACAGAACAGCCATGTGCTGCGCCAACGTGTCTTAGTGAGTTCTCAGTGTATAAAATACATATTTTCTGAAGCGGGAATTACAAGCTAGTCAGTTTATTCATGCTGATGCAAGTTACTGCAGTGCGGGAAGACATCTGATGTCCGTATGGACCAACACTGATTTGTGATGTGAGCAACAAATGATGCTGCCGTTGCTGGGTCGGTTTAGCAGAGGGGTATGTAGCCTATAGGAATGCATATAAGCAGTAGTTTCTAAAGTAGTTTTTTTTTATTTCACTGTGCTCCTATGAGATTGTCCCTTTAATAACAAAAATGAAGTACATCCCAAAACAGAACATGCAAGTATGGAATCCATCACAAATGAAATGTATTTTAACACACCACAATATGCATTTGCCAGGGTTTCCTCATAATGGAGGTACCTGGTGGGAGCACTGCCTCTATGAACGAATGTAAACACAACTTTACATATTTCTTTTTGTCTCATTTCACAGTATGCCTCTAAAGGTGCCTGTCTTTAACGAGTACTTGCATGACTTATTATACAATGACACTTCTAAGCTGAAATGATTTTAAAATGTCATGATAATTGTGTGTTCGGGTCGGGACATGCCTCTCACAACTTCTAGGCACTCGGTCAGTGGGGTCCTTCTCCAAATACAACAAGCTTTTTGTGTTGTTGAACACGCTCTCTTGGGTGCTGCATTTGCTTGTAAATGCACTCATTTAAACCAGACAGTCTAAAACACCTGTACACACATGAAAAGCTGTTCTCAAAGGGTATGCTTAGCAAACCACACATTATCACAGATTTGGGCGTGGACAATATACCACCCGGCACTGGTGTTTGCTAGGGTCCTATGTGTTTCTAAACGCGGTGTTGGTCTGCTGATCTGAGGCAGCCTTTGATAATAAAGAGCATTGGGCTACAGATAAGCGCATTTTGGCATTGGAAGCTGAAATGAATTTGACACGCTTTTTACGATCACCTGCATCTTGACATTTATGATTTTTGTGATTGCGACTTCTGCTGCGAAGGAAGCCTAAGCTTCAGAAGTTTTGCCGTTTTTCTTCTTTTAACGTGTCACTGTGGCATAGCTGATTTTATCAAATGGGTGGCTGTTTCTGATAGAAGTAGCCATTTGGAGTATGGGTTTTAATTTACAGCTGTTCTAGCTTGCGTTCTAGATGTTTCAAGAAATGTGAGGCATGAATTTGATAAAATTGGTATGATCTTTGCAGTGGAAATCATTGTTGTTCTGATTTTTATGGCTCTAGGAATGATGGTGAAGCAGTTTTTGAGTGGTTTAGATGAACCATTGGCTGGCAGGTGGGAAGTTCTCTCTGTATGATGATAGTAAAACGGGAAGAGTTTTCTTAAGCACCAGATGGCACGGAGCTCCAACAAAACACCCATTAGAAAGGCTTCATTCGTAGACCATCGTCATCACTCTGTCTTGTAGTGTAAGGGTGTACTAATGTGCTGTCTGAGGCATTTAATTCTTGCATCCAACAGTGCGTAGACCAGTAGCTGTTTTGCTTCTTTCTTCTGGCAGGCTACTTTTGGCACGTGACTGACTTTCATGTGGACAAGGACTACTCCACACGGGGCAGTCGGGCACTGTCTTGCCATGTGGATATCAACCGCACTGCCATGGACGATATCGGAGCATACGGTGACTTCGTCTGCGATGCTCCGAAGCTGTTGGCGCAGTCTGCTGTAGAAGCCATGGAACGGATACAGCCTACAGTAGACTTTGTACTCTGGACAGGGTAAGGGTGCCTGCGTGGCTGTTTCGGGCAGTTGAACAGGGCATCTCATGCATTGTTGTTTTTATGCTGCGTGCAGATATGGGTGATGAGGGGTCTCTTGTAAAATATTATGAGAAGCTCTGATATAGCTACTCCAACACTACTGGCTCCACCGTCAGACCTATCCACCTGCCCGCTACACAATCACCTTACAAGGGAGGAAACGATAGCATGGAGACAGTTCTGAACTGACACCTTCCCACGTCAGCTTTATTCTTATCGTACATCCCTCAGTCTGTCCCAACAAATGCCAACTTTGCAATGGCTCCCTGAAGTAAGAGCAGCCCCAGTAATTCCCAACCTAACCTTGAACAATGGGAGGCAGGCCAGCTCTAGCTTGGAAACTAGTAGTAGTTGGGGGACCTCCTTTTGAGAAAATAAATTTTTGTCATCACTGTCATCAAAATACTGTTATAAAAAAACAACTCAGTATTAGAGGAGGTTTTGTTTGGTTCAGCGCTGAATATTGGTTATTTTTACACATAGTTTGCATTGGCTGAAACCGATATTTGGTTACTTAAAAGACAGCTGCATCACAGGGAGCTACATTTATGCTATTATAGTAACTGTTACTTTGTTATCTGTGGTTCACAGAACGAGGTCGGATATTTTTTTTTACTCGTAATAAGCACTCATTATTTAGGCATTATGCATATATACAACACAGGCTACAGAAGTGCAGAAGCAACTGAAGGGTAAACCAGAGAGAAATCTGGGTACAGTGTGCATTCTGTTGTAAGTGCTCTTCATGGAATGGTTAAGCAAGAAAAGAGGGAAAGAAAGAAAACAGTCAAGATGACCAGCCGACTTACTACTGTCGAAGCCAAATTAAGATGGCAGCATGTGCGAGAGAAAAGAAAGCATTGTGAAACTGCCGATTGTCCGAGGTCTGAGTTGTTGGGCCAGCTTGATGTGAGAATGTGCATAGTGTGAGGAAAACATAAAGCGTATACCAGTTTGTAGTGATTGTGGTGGAGCCTTATCAGGCCCAATTTGTTGTGCTGGCTTATTTCAAGGAAGTGCTGTGCATGGAGAAAAGATTAAGCTCGCACATGCCTCTATTGTAACAGGGTTAAGCTGACAAGTTTCAACTGGGAGGCCATCTATATAAGCAGTATTAGTTTATTGCTAGGCGGTATTTGCAGCATTGATAGTGCAACAACTCGCTTGGTTTGTTTCTTTCACGGAGGCAATAAATTTTTAAGTGTTCTAGTTTTTTTGTTGCTGGTGTTGCACATCAGTTATTATGGAATGGAGTTTTGTAGATGTTTATTCTTTTTTATATTAATTACAACTCTTTACTTTTATGCAGAAAAAGCATGTTATAGAAGGATCAAACAAAAAACCGCGTCCTTTTGCATTGTGATATTGAAACAGATAGTCAGCCACCTTGATCTCATTCCATGTGATGTATGGGAGAGCCTGCTTGATGAATTTCGCAGTGTCCAAATGTGATTGTTGCATGCGATCAGCAACTAAAAATAAAAATGGGGATGACATGTTTGTACTCTTAGCCACAGTCTGCAGATAATTTGCTCGGGTATTTTGTGGTAATTGCCAATTTCTAAGCATAACCATAGCTCCCTAGCTTTCGCTAGCCCTCGGTTTAACCAGAGCTAAACCAGAACTAAATTTTTTTTTTTTTGTCTTGCTTCTGCAGAGACAACCTGCCTCACACTAGTGGCATATCATGGCCCGACATGTACAACGAGACACGCTGGATTGGAGACCTGCTGTGGCGCTGGGCTCGGCGACACCGCTCATTTGTCGTGCCCACCTTAGGTAACCATGACTGGGTTCCAGCCAATGCCATGGAGTCAAAGAATGCCACCCTGTACCGAGGCTTCCTCAACCATGGAGGCTTCAACCAGCTGCTCCCCGAGGATGCTTGGGCTACATTCGAACGGGGTGAGACCCCTTTTCACTGAGCCATCTGTTGGGAAACTGGGTCTACTGCCTATTCTTTTTTCTTTTTCTTTGTTTCGCTGCTGTGTTTGAAGCTTTTATTTTTGGTGAGAGCATAGGCACTGCCTCTTCTGTTTTGTGGTGTATTTGTCTGCTGCCATTTATTGAGAAACACTTTATAGGAGGCAAGGTTGTTAGCAGTTAAATAATAGCAGGTCTTATAAAAGTCACTTGCTGATATGATGATTGGGACATTGTTCTGTTGGGTATCTGTTTCCACCAACTGGCAACCGTTCATAGGCATGTTAAAAGATTTTTGGCTCTGTTAGGTTTCCCTGGAAAATAGTCACCACTCATATGCCTAATTCTCTATGTCCATAGTACAGAGGCTGCAGTTTTCTACAAAAATTTCAAAAAGTGCAAAAGGTGACATGGGCCATATGGTGTCAGTACATATTAAAGATCTCTTGGTTGTCTAAATTATCTGGAGTTCTCCACTACAGCATCCCTCTAACCTGAATCGTTTTGGCACATTAAGCCTTACATATACCATACTGAAATTTCAGGCTTTCTGTCCAGTGTGTGTTTGTGTGTGAGGGCTGGTTTATTCTGGCCAGTGTGCCCATATGGGTTGGCTGCGAGTGTTATTGAACCATTGATCGTGCTAGGGCGTTCATTGGCGGTTGCCAGAGCTTTGAGTATGTTGTGCGTGCTGTGTGTGCAGGTGGCTACTACAGCCGGGCACTGTCGAAGAAAATCCAGCTGGTGTGCCTCAATTCGGTGCTCTGGTACACCGGGAACAAGGGCGAGCAGCCAGAGCCGAGTGACCCCCAGATGGCGTGGCTGCGAGACCAGCTGCACAATGCCCAGCACCAGGGACAGAAGGTGCCGTGAAGTATATTTGTCTCCCATGAAACCACGAAAACCCTGGGTCAGGGGTTCTTAATCTTTCCTTTGCCTCGGGGGAACTGCAATAAGTTTCAAATGGTGCTGAGCAACCTCGCATGTCTTGGCTTTCACCCTGTTCTGGCCAAAAGGTGTGCATGCACATGGCACCTTAAGAACTGGCCAGGCTTTGTTTGTAATGACTATCTCTGCATTGGAACAGCCTGTAGTGAACGGTTACATTACTAACAATTACAGTGGAGAAAAAATGCAATCATAGATTATTACTGAACATAGATAAATTGTATGTGATGATCCCTGTCTGTCCATCTCATGCACTACTCCAAAGAGGCAGAAAAAAGTAACGAAACTCTGGTGTCTCAGCTCTTGTAGACTCAATTGAATGCTTTGCACACAGGTTGGTAGTGGAAGAAAGTATAACAGACCCCTGTTTAAATGAGTTCTCGGATAAGATGAACAGTGTGAAAGCATTTGGTTAGTTCTCATATAGGGTTCAGTGTAAAAAAAAAAAGTCTGCTTAAAGACAGAATGTTTCATATACGCTTCAGATAAGACACACTTTTACAGTGGCTGCACACCATGGCAGCCTTGTGCAGCGGTAATAGTGGAATGTCCATGCACCACTGTTGTGGAAAGAGAAAAGAGGGCTGCTGCTGCACAAGAAAGTGTTTCCCCTGCGTGATAGCCTCCACACACATTCACGCATAAGGGCATAGAAGCTGTATTGTGGGATGTAGTTTCTTGGGGGAAGCTTTTATGCTAGTTCAGAGAAGGCCTACCTGCACATAGAGATCTGACATGGCCTCATAGACGGCGGCATCACACGCATGTGCCTCTGGCACCCAAGAAGGCGCATAAGTGTGGGGTGTGCACGGGTGTTCATTCAGAGCTTAGACAGTTGAGAGCCGAGTGACTTAGCTTGGCAACACTGTTTCACGACGCAGAGATTTTATTTATTTTTATTTATTTATTGCAAATACCTAAAGCACCTGTTGAGCATTATCATAGGGGGATTCATTACAATCACAAAAGGTCGAAAAGGAAAGAGTCAAATGGTGGCAGCAAAAAAACCCACTAAAACACAATTAACTTCTATCTGACAATATATTTAGTACAAAGCGTGAAATATCTCATTAGATAATATGCTACACAGTATTGTGTAAAAAAAATGCATGTTAAGTTTTATATGGCAGATCTAAAATTTGGGGTGCACACGCTATCTAATTCAGGAACAAATCCCATTTGCCAATAGTCCGTGGAAAGAATGAGAACTTAAATACATTGATACGACTTTGGTATGGCCTACTCGTTTTGGAATTGTCGCGTTTCTGAGAGTAATAACGAGGCTGTTTTATGTATATGCTTTTGTCGATTCCTGTGTTATCGTTGATGCTGCGTAAAAGCTAACCTCAGTATTTTCCTGCGTGTGGACGACAACTTCTACTCCCAAATTTTTTTTTGTGCGTGATTTCTGAACCTATTTCTTATCTTGAAGTCATAGGTGCCCGTGACAAATCTTGGAGCCCTTGGTTTTGCTTGCCCTTGGCTTAGCGTGCATATTGCTTGTGGTGCATGGACCGGTTTGCGGTGATCTACTTGTACAGTTTGTATAACAGCTGTATCATGGAAGGGTTGACTTAAGAGAGTACGGAAGGGAAGGAAAGAGGCCAAGGATTGGAAGCCTGTGCATAAGCTTTGGATGCTGTATGTGCTGCTGTTTCTCCAGTGGTCGTAAACAGTGTGTAGATGTGTAGTGGCAGCAGTCTAATTTCGATGTTGACAGCTCTGGGCATAAAGCTAAGAAATTGGGCATGGATGTTATTTTTTTTTAGCATCTGGTAGCCATGTGAAGGTGCTCTTGCTTCTTTGTGCTGAACCTTTCACTCTCTTCAAGCGTACTTGCGAGCACCATAAGTAAAAGCGACACGTTTTTGTGTCCCATCTTCCTATCAGGTGTTCATCTCGGGACACGTTGGCCCAGGCTACTTCAGCCGCTCCCTTCTTGGGCAGCCTCCCTCTGTTGCATTCTTTGAGGACATCAATCACAGGTACCAGGACCTGATAGCCCAATACAAGGACGTCGTGGCCGGACAGTTCTTCGGCCACCAGCACAGTAATGGCTTTGTTGTGTTGTCAGACAAAAATGGCAAGTATATCTCCTTTTCATCATTTGCCTTTTCCTGTTTGCCCCGTGCATTATAAGTGAACTTCTTTAGTAATACAGTGAAACCTTGTTACATATTTATAAAATGTGGGAAAAATAATGTTTTATCTAGGAAAACGTGCGATCCAAACTATCTGGTTTTGAAAAATGTAACAGTTGAGTGAGGTTAAAAAGATGCTTATTGACATTTTTACCATATAAGAAAATGTAGATTAGCTCTCTGGAGGTGTTGTCACGTTGGTTGACTGTCACCGCAATCTTGCTTTACATTCTCCAGACTCGGTTCACTAGTTTTCATTCTCAAATGCTTCACCCCTGTTTCCCTAAGTTATTTTGAAAAAACCACTGCATTTCTCCTCTTCATGATGCATCACTGCGGAAGTGGCTGTCTCATTTTAGTTAGTTTGTTGTTTTTGATACTTCACCCCTATGCAGTGAGGCCTTGCAGGTTCGACCCACTTCTATGTTAGCACATGCACAATTGGTCACTGTGTGTATCATGTGAACACGACTTCCAGAAATTTTGAAGTAGTAAGGAAATTATGCTGTTTGGGAATGTCATGATTGGAGGGGAAATACTAGCTGTATGGAGGTTTTTACTACCCACGGACATATGAACTGGGAAATTGTATGAATTAGGGTCGTAATAATGAGGTTCCACTTGAAAAGCTGAAAGGATTAATTTGGTATAATGCTTAACCGACACACTTTTGACGCAGGCTCTGAAGAGTGAAACTTGTTAAACTGGATGCGAAAAAACTCAGTGGAGTTCAAAATCTCTTTTGTCTTGAGCCCTCAAAGTCGCAGTTGCAGAAATTCAAAATTGTGTTGCTGGCCTGGCTGCTGAAAGGGTCAACACTGAGCTTTCCAGGTCATTGGTTCAGGGAAGAAAATTCACTGTGGCTAAGGTAGGATAAAGTTGTGACACTGGGGTAGAGGAACATTTGTAAGGCAGGAGAGATTTATTGTGAAGAAGCCATTTCTTTCTTCGTAGAGTTCGATAGTGCTGAGATGCCTGCTTTCAATTTTGTTTGCATGACATGAGATTGCACAGACTTGCTTCATTACATCTTACGGTCGTACTTGCTCTTGGTAACAAACAGTGTTGAGCTACAGTCAAGTCTCGACAATGAAAATCTCACCGGAATGCTAAAAATGTTTGTATCATCCGAAATTCATATCTGCCCAATGCGAGCAAAATTCGTACACGAAGCACTGGTCATGCATTCACTCAGAATAATTCACGGCTTGTGGCATTTTTGCAGTAAAATCGCTCAGTGACTGTAATGCATGCAATGTAATGTTTCGCAGTAATGCATCAGAGCACGATGACCAAGCAAGGGATGACCAATTGGAAAGTGACCTGAGCTGATTGCTCTTCAACACTACTGACATCTATGTGCCTAGTCTCCCTTGCACTCCATAAGGCAGCCACAGCTGTCATCATAGAACAGTGTTAATTGCAGGAACACAGCAGAGGATTTTGTCCTGCAAATACTTTGTCGAATGTACTGTTTGTTTCAAGATTTCGTCTCTTGAAGTATGCCATCACATTTTGATTAAATATTATGATTGATTGGGCTTAAAGCAGTGGTGCAGTGCAGCAATTTTGAATCAATCGCAACTCAGTTTTGATTTTGGCAGTTTTGTAGTGTTGGCAACATGGGCACCATGGAAGCCAAATACTAATCCATCTTGTCCAAAAGGTTGAAACATTTTTGTTTGTGTTTCTTTGGATCATTGAGGTGTTGTTCGGGGTGTGATTGCTTTGACTGTTACCGCAGTCCCACATGGTGGCAACACGCCGTGTTCAGTATAGTGCTTGCTTTAAGAGACGAGCAATCCTATTTGCTAAAGAGCTCGGAGATAGTATGGTAGCTAGATGAGTGGATGTGAATGAATGAACCATATGCAGGTGGCGGTTGCAGCTTAAAGGCTTTTGTGGGCCTCGCCGTATTTGAAATGAAGGAAAAAGTGGCGGAATTTATCATTTTTCCGTGCAACGGGCTCAAGGAGCAAAGCAGGGAAAGGCACAAGAGTGCTGTTGGATTCATTTCGTGGCCACCTGACCCATGAGGAGAAGAAGCCGGAGGGCAACAAAAACCCGCTTTGTTTTTTCCAAGGGGATGACATCTATGCTGCAGCTGCTCAACGGGGGTCTGAATAGAGGACGCCTGCTGCTTTGTACAACCCACCCTATAACATGATCATTTATGCATTCAAGGAGCGCTCCATATAGAATGACCTTGACGGCACAGGGGATGACATTGTGTGGGAGGATGGCAGCGAGAAGGACTCTTTTTCCAGATATCTCGAACTCTGAAAACGAAGATAAGGGAACATGTTTTGGAAAAACAGAGAGTATTGGCTATGATGTCTATCTAGTAAAGGCACTTTTCTTTTGCATCTGCTGGTCTTGTGTTACATTCGTGGTTTTATTTTTCTTCGATGGAAAGCAGGTAAAGTTGCCTCCCTCTCATTACATTCATGGTCACGTTACACTAGAATAAATATGGAAGTAGCTGGTCTCTTGATGATTGTTTAACTATTAGCGCAGTTTAGTGTGCACACACTTGATGCAAGATGATGAGAGGAAATAAGAATAAACTGCCGTGATGGAAGGCGTGATAGTGTGCATGTGTGTGTGCATGCACGCAGGGAGGGGTAGGTTGATGTTGACAGTTGGTTTCGGTCGTGATGTGATTGCAGGTGTACCAGTCAGTTCGATGCAGCTGACCGGATCAGTGACACCTTGGGGCAGTAAGGACCCTACTTACAGGCGACTCTCTGAGCCGGCAAACCCATCTGTGCGACTCTACACCTACCGGCGCTCCACTGGTGACCTCCTTGACTATGACGTCTACTACCTGGACCTGGATAAAGCCAACGCTGCTGCCGCTTCTCAGGTGACTGCCTTGAACAACGTGAATTAGCGAAGTACCATTCTGGGGAAGCAAATATGAATGGAGTGCGAGGGGAAGGGGCAAATCAAAAACGTGGAAAGGAAACTGAGTTGAGAGCAGAGGGAAGGGAAACTATACATGCAGCATCAGTAATGAGACGCTAGCAGGGGCAGCCAGAAAGAAAATGTGCGAGGCAATGATCACTGTATCTGAGGTTTCAGTGAATAAGTGAACTTAGTTAGGACACTTCATGCATGAGCAGTGGCCTAGCCAAAAATGTCTTTTTTTTTGGTAAGGGGGGGGAGAAAAGATAGGAGATGCAGTGCTAAAAAAATTTTTGAGGAGTGTTCTCAGTTCAGTTCAGTTCAGTCGTGTCCGACTCTTCGTGACCCTATGGACCATGTCACGCCACGCTTTCCGGTCTCTCACTATCTTCCTAACATCACATAACTTCATCTGCAGTGTCTCTAAGATGCCATCTAACCATCGCGTTCGTTGCCTACCCCTTCTCCGGCGACCCTCAACCTTTCCCAACATCAAATCTTTCTCCAGCGACTCCTCTCTTCTCATCAGATGACCAAAGTAGCTGAGCTTTAACTTTAGAATTTGACACTCCAATGAGCAGTCAGGGTTTATGGTCGACAACATCGACTGATTTGATCTTCTGGCAGTCCAAGGAACTCTCAAGAGTCTTCGCCAGCACCACAATTCAAACGCGTCAATTCTTCGGCGGTCAGCCTTTTTCACAGTCCAACTCTCGCATCCATACATCACAACTGGAAAGACCATAGCACGAGTTATACGGATCTTGGTTGGCAGACTAATGTCTCTGCTCTTTCTAGGCGGTCAAGGCTAACCATTGCTCTCTTTCCCTGAAGCAGGCGTCTCCTAATTTCATGGCTGCAGTCTCCTTCCGAGGTAATCTTGGAGCCCAAGAAGAGAAAATCTGTCACAGCTTCCACTTCTTGTCCCTTGATGCTCCGGGACTTGATAGGGCAAGACGCCATGATCTTTTTCTTTTTAATTTTCAGTTTAAGCCCAAACTTCTCACTCTCTTCTTGTACGCGCATCAGAAGTCTCCTGAGTCCCACTTCACTTTCTGCCATTAAAGTGGTATCATCCGCATATCTAAGGTTGTTGATACGTTTTCCAGCAATCTTCACTCCAGCTGAAGACTCGTCCAGACCGGCCTTCCTCATGATGCACTCTGCATATAGGTTAAATAGGCAGGGCGACAGTATGCAGTCTTGCCTCACTCCTTTCTCAATTGGAAACCAATCAGTAAGACCATGCCCAGTTCTGACTGTGGCCTCTCTCTTGCCCTTCATACAGGTTCCTGACGAGACAGATGAGGTGAATTGGAACTCCCATCTCTTGGAGAGCTTGCCACAATCGGCTGTGATCTACGCAGCCAAACGCTTTCGCATAATCAATAAAGCAGAAGTAGATGGGTTCTGAAACTCTCTTGCTTTTTCCATGATCCAGTGAAGGTTGGCAATTTGGTCTCTAGTTCCTCTGCCCTTGCGAAACCCAGCTTGCACGTCCGGAAGCTCCCGATCCACATACTGCTGCAGCCTACCTTGGAGGATTTTCAACATCACCTTGCTAGCATGCGAAATAAGCGCGATCGTGCGGTAGTTGGAACAATCTTTGGCACTGCCTTTCTTTGGAATGGGGATGTAAACTGACCACCTCCAATCCTGTGGCCACTGCAGGGTTGTCCAAATCTTCTGACATAATGTATGCAGAATGTTAACAGCGTCATGGTTGAGGTTTTGAAACAACTCAGCTGGAATGCCATCAATTCCGCTAGCTTTGTTCTTAGCAAGGCTGGCTAAGGCCCATTCAACTTCACTCTTCAGGATGCCCGGCTCGAGATCAGTAATCACAACCGTCTTATGTTGGATTTGCACATTCGGGTCCTTCTTGTACAGTTCTGTGTATTCCTGCCACCTCTTCTTTATCTCTGAGGCTTCAGTGAGGTTCTTGCCTCGTTTGTCCTTTATCTCGCCCAGCTTAGCACAGAAGCTTCCTTTGATATCTTTGATTGTCTTATACAGAGCTCTTGTGTTTCTTAATTGGCTGTTGTCCTGTGTTTCTTAATTTACTGTTGTCCTCAACTGCTTGGCACTGTATGTTCGGAAAGGCATTCTTATCTCTCCTTGTTATTTTCTGAAAATCCGCATTGAGAACCTTGTATCTTTCTCTTTCCCCCATAACTTTTGCCATCCTCCTTTCCTCAGCTATTTGCAAAGCCTCTTCAGATAACCAGTTTGCTTTCTTGCATTTCTTTTGCTTTGGAACTACCTTAGTAGCAACTTCTTGTATTATATCGCGAACATCAGTCCACATCCCTTCGGGCTCTCTGTCTTCTAGATCTAATTCTTGAAATCGATTCCTCACTTCCACAGCATATTCTAATGGAATTTGATCCAGATCATACCTGAAAGGCCTTCTAGTTTTCTGCGTTTTCCTCAATCAAAGCTTAATTTTGGCAACAAGAAGCTGATGATCGGTGCCACAATTGGCCCCAGGCCTTGTTTTTACTGCTTGTATAGCGCTTCTCCATCTCTGGCGGCAAAGAATATAATCGATCTGATTCCTGTACAGACCGTCCGGTGAAGTCCATGTGTACAGGCGCCTCTTGTGCTGTTGAAAATGAGTATTCGCTATGGTCAGGTTGTTTTCTTGACAAAACTCCACTAGCCTCTGCCCAGCTTCGAGGATTGTTCTAGTATCACCAAAACGAACCCCCCCCTGGCTATGCCCCTGTGCATTAGGGAGCTGTCTTTTTGGGTGAGGAAAATGATAGGAAAATTGAAGGCACAGTCTAGGACAAGGAAAAATAGGTAGGAGAAATAAGGCTCAAAGAAGTTGTAGAGATGGGCTAATGCGAGACATTTCGACATCTCAATTTCCACAGCCTCACCGAGTCGAGACGACTTATAAAAGTGAAGCTGATGCGTGGCCAGGGTACTGTGTGCCTTGGCTTCCATTCATTCCTACCTAACCTGTATTGTAGAAACAGCGCTCCTCTAAAAATGTCTGAATTCAAGCATAGTCATTGCTGGCTGTAGATGGAGAACAGTTTGCTCTAAGCACTTACTTTGATTGGTGCCAAGGTTGCCGATAAATATAGGTCGTCCCGAATCTAGGTGCCCTCCCTTTGTCTGACTGCTAGTGTGCATTTCCTTTCCTCATTCTATTGCTAACCGACGCGGAGGAGCGCATTCTTCGCTGACTCATTGGCAGTTGCTGGTGCACATCTCTTGCCCTGTGAAAATGAAGAGCTCGGTTGGTGGAGATCTTTCTAGAGGGATCTTTTTTTTTTTGCCTATGGAGAGCACATCTTGCAGCACTCGAGTTGCATCATTACTTTTGTATTCGGCACATTTTATTTTAGGGCCAGTAAAAAGAGCTGCTTAAATAGCACCTTGTCCGAAATCTTTCAGCGAGATGTGTTTCAACGTGGTCTACAACATATGAATTGACACTTTTAGCTGCAAGGCAATGTTTAAGAAGTTTCCAAGCTTTTAACTAAGTAACTGACTTTGCAGCATGAAAATAAAGAAAAAAGAAAAAGAAACACTGCTGGCTTAGTCGTACAGCTCTTAACAGCACTTAATTTGCTTGATTCACTTAGTAAACTCCATCTTCTTGAGGAACTTTGTTGCATTTACCTGGAACACTCATTATATCGATACTTGTTACGTATTCCTATCGGTACATTTTTGTATTGTACAAGTTCCTCGTATTCCAAATTTTTACATTCCATTGTGCTGTGTGTTTGGTTGTGTAATGCAGATATCTTGCAGGAGAACAAGGACTAGTCAAACTGGTGCTGCATTTTTCTTTCTCGCCTCCACCATTGTTGGGGAAATATATATATCATATAAACGCATGTAACGGCCGCATTGTTTTTTCAGATTCCAAGGCTAATTTTCGGGGTGCGGCTCATACATGCGACATATGGAAAAACATATTCTTCAAGTAAAAACAGACCAAAAAATGAATGTGTGGCGTTCTTGAACACTGTAGCCGGGCATAGAGTTTAGCTAGGGCTGGCGATGCTGGTGCCGATGTATATTGCGGAAGCTCGCGGCAGAGAGAAGATATGATAATGATGATGTTCGCGACTTTTAGCGCCATCCTTGGGCGGCATCTGGAAGCTCCTGTGCATTTTGAAGGCTATTCCGGCATAGGTTGTGGAAAGTTTGGGTGCGGCCCTTAGACGGATTCTCTCTTTTTTTGAAATGCTTGCTTCGGGAAATGGGTGCGGCCCATACACGCGTTTATACGGTATATCTTTTTTTTTCCTCACAGAAGGAGCCAGAGTGGGAGCACCTGTATTCAGCTAGCCGCGACTTCATGCAAGCAGACCTGAGTACTGCCTCGGTCGTGGAGTTGGCTCACCGAATCGCCCGTTCGCCAGATCTGCTCTCGCGGTACATCAGCCTTAGCTCCTCCCTCAAGGATGTGGGGCCGTGTGACAACACTTGCCGCCAGACGATGCTCTGTGCCATCCTGGCATCTCGCAAGGACTCCCATGCAGCCTGCATGGCCAAAGGAGGAAAGCTGCATGCTTACGATTTCCATCATTACAACCACGACGAGGCCACAACAACTGTCAGGGACGTTGTTGTCGGCGTGACGGTGTCTGTTGTGATTGTGGCTGGCATTGTGCTGCTGGTGCGGGCGAAGAGGGCACACATGATGCAGGGACCGCGCTATGGCCGCTTTAGTTGATTTATATGTGGCTATAGACTGCAGATAGGATTTGTTCTGCGTTGTTATCACATTGTTGTTGAGGGCTGCATCGCTGATAGTTACTGGCATCGCTTCCTTTTGGATGGTGTTTTTGTTTGTTCTGGTGCTCTTGCTGCCCTGATTGAAAGCCATATAAGGACAAAAAGGAATAACCTTGTTATTGACATTTTGGAAGTTGAAACTGCAGGTGAGGTGATTTGCAGGATGAACCAGCACGCAAGTGTTAGCATTGTTTATGGTTAGGGCTCTTTTTTAATTGCATAATTTAATTAGATATGCATACTTTAAACCTATTTTGTGAGTTCTTGCGTGCTGCTCATTTCTGTGCCTGCCTGGCTTGTTTTGTGCTTTCAAAACTCTGAAGCCATTCTTGTGTTGCCAGTTCATAAGGCATTACCTTTTTGAGTTTTTTTATTATCTCAAGGTCATATGCCATTTTCTGGAAAGTACTGCAGTGTAAATGCCACTTGGATGTAGTGTTATAATCAGGTTGAATAGAACTGTGATTAAGTAGTCACTAGCAAGGTTGACTTATCTCATCTACATTATGGGCAAGGTTTTATTCAAAAGGACATCAAGCCCAAGCTGGCTGTTAATTCTGTCAAATGTGCATTTTTGGTTTTGTGACTTACTTTAGAGTAGTTGATAGTGTTGCCTCATTACTTATTAACTGCAATACTTGACTGCCGTGATGAGCTTACCTTTAGAAACTTGTGTAGTTTTCACTGTAATAGTTCCAGTACCTATGATGGGAACAAATTTCACCATAGTCTATGATGTAACAACAAAGGATTGTATGTGTGCTTAGCTTGTGCACGTGCATCATACTTAGGCTATTAATTTTCAGTGAATGCACACAATGGAGTTATCAACCTGTGGTGTGTGTTGCACATTCTTCAATGGAAGGTTCATCAGTAATGGTATGAAAACTACAAAAGAGGTGTGTTAGGTGGTTTACTACAACAGGCACAGTTATAGTGACTTGATAGCGGTGTAAAACTGTAGGGATGAAGGAAAGTTGTCCCTCACCTGTACTGTAAAGGTGCTTGGTTTTCCCTGACGATTTCTTTGCCCCAGTGCCTTTAAGGGAAAACTTCACTAACATTGTAATGTATTCTTCAGTAATGGTGAAGTGCGTGGTTGACCCTGGGAATCATTTGCTGCCGTTGTCTTGCTGCACTGCTTGCCCTCCTGCACTAGGACAAATGTAGTTAATTGTTTAGGGAGTCATAAGAAAGGTTAATAGCTGCTTCCAGCAGTAAACATCCTTTTTGACTTCTACACTTAAGTGTATGATGATGCAGCTGCTTTTATAATACAGTATGTTACACTGGCATAGTGGTATCACTCCAGGTTTTCAAGTCCACTGCAAAGATTGTGTTCTGAATATTATGTACTAGTATTCTGGCCACCTACTATGGTAAGGCTCAGAATTGAAGGCACTTCTTGCCTGCAAACGAAGCTAGTCTTAAGTGGTTTTGCAATATGCTGGAGAGCCACATGCATACTATATATTAGATTGTTTACTGTAAGGAACAAAAACCATTTTTATCAGTGCCTTCAGGCATTCTGAACTTGCATTTTTATGGGTTGTGCATATTGTGATGCAGAGTTCTTTAGTTGAAAATGAAGTGCATTGATATATGTTGTAAGATTAAATATTTTTCTGGAAAATTGTGTGCCTATTTTACTGTCAGAAAACTGTAGTGGTGCTCAAAGCGCGAGTACCTTCGAGTATGGTACACAAGCTTAAAACAGACTGCGATGGTATCTGCTGCAAGTGTTGAAAGCTCTTGGTTGCACCGAATTAATCCAGAGCTCATCACTGGGGGTGCCTCTATGTCACATGCGCTTCTTCAGGATATTTCATTTCACAAACCATCCCCACAGGTCATTCGTAACATGCAGGGTGGAAGTGCTGTGCCAATTGCACCATACCAATCTAAGTTGTTGTGCCAAGCTGTGCCTAAACGGCAATTGATGTGATAATTGACCATTGCAATCATATAACGTCAAATTTAGCCTATTATTATCGTCAATTTAGCAACACTGGGCACTCTGTATACAAAAGATGACAAAAGCACACAGACGGTTCACTGGAGGTGTTTGTAATAAAGCTGTTATCGCTACGGCTTTCACGAAAGGCAGGCAGCGCAAGCTTTTCTAAATTGAAATTAATAGCAGCCAGTCGATTCCACTGCTGTTTGCAGTTGCTGTCATTTGTCTATTTTCTTTCATGAACTTGAGCAAAAATCTTTGCAATCATTGCACTCCTAAATAATCCTCCTAAATGGGATATAGAATAAATTTTCATGTAGTTTGTGGACAAAATTCTTTTTGTTTCGACTGTCGTTAATTCCGAAGTTCAGGTTATTTCAACTGAGAGCGCGGTTATGGCCGACGCCCATTTAAAGGGGACGCGTGTGAAAAGCGAGTGCGATTAGCCGCGGAGCGACAGCCGATCGCAGCTTTTCGCCTGCGTCCAACAGGGGTGAGGTCAACGACGGTGGTGGTGGTGGTGACAAACATTTATTTATTCTTTTGTGCTAGGAGGTGCTTGGACTGAGACCCTAGTGGCCCAGGTCCTCATAAATCGAGGTGGAGCTCCTATTTCGAGCCCCAATTGCGTCTAACGCTGCTCGCACCCTGGCGGCCAAGGTCCGCTGGGACTGTAGGTCATGGAAGCTGAGCAGCGCCGCCTCTCGGGTGTCCCTAGAAGGGTGGGGATTGGATGGACAGGCCTAGACCATGTGGAAAACAACCAAGAAGGTCGCTTCACACAAGCTGCAGCCCCCATCCAAGTCTGTGTATTGAAGTGTTTCAAGATTGCTGGGCACAGCATTGTGTTTGTAAAAAAAACTGAGAAGGAGCCTTTTGTCTGCTCTCTTGAGACCTTTACAGGGTTCCGGAAAGTGGCGGTGGCTGTCCTTATAATATGTAGTAATTTCTTTGAATGTCATAAAGATATTGGGTGGACTCGAAGCAGATTTTCCGAGTAAGTTTGAGTGCCCGGGGAGAGATCGTGGGCTGCCTGATCGGCTAACTCATTGCCCAGGAGTTCCTGATGGCCGGGAGCCCAGATGAAGCTACAATTTGGAGGGTCGCTGAACCGACAGCAATTTCGTAGGATGGGCTTGGCAAGAGGAGGTACCAACACAGTGTCATAATTCCGACAGACACCCTTCGAGTCGGTAATGATATGCTTCACTTGTGGGAGGGAGAGGGCGAGCGCAATCGCGATTTCCTCCACGTGTGTTGTGTTGTGGGCATGGAACGCGAGTCCTGCCACTGTGTTGGTGTTGTGGACCACTGCCGTGATTAACCACCTCCCACGGTATAGGGACCGGCAATGTCCGCATAGTATATACATGTTGTCGACCATAATATCGCTTCAGTGCTCCCGCACGCACCTGGTGACGGCTATTATGGTCAGAGTGTGACATGTTGCGGGGAATGGGCTTGAAAGGCGCGTATGCATGGTTCTGGCGCTCGTACCCATTCCTCAAAGGTATCGAATGTGTAGTCGGTCAAGAATGCGGAGACCGGGTGGCATTGGGATAGGCGCATGTATTGGCTGAAAAGATTTAGGCCTCTCAGAGTTCCCGATAGGTGTTGACCATCCCAAGGTCCAACAAACGCAGGTTGGATATGGCAGTGGGGAGGTCAAGAGCACATTTGATAACTTTGCGATGTATGACCTCGAGTTGGTCCTTGTCATGCTTGCGCATTAGAAGGTAGGGGGTTGAGCATTCTAGTCGTAACGAAGGCATGTATCAGCCGCAAGGCATCTTTATTTCGTAGCCCCCCACGCTTATTGAGCTTTCCTGCCCTTTTCCTGGAAATTCGGATAATAAATCAGCTCATGGGGGTTTTCCTGCCCTTGTTTCGATTGGTGACAAAAGCAAAACCTGTGCAACATTGTATTCTCACCATATTAGAATTCTAGCCAAAATTATCTGCACATTTATTTGTTTTTCCTCCTCGTTCATATTTGTCTGACGGATGCATTGGGCCAAGGTTACTAAGGGACAAGGTTACATTGCCTGCCGGTCCTTGAACACACTTCATTGTGTCACATAAGAAAATGATTTTGTACACCTCTCTGAGCTAGGACTGGCTGAACAAAATGTTGTCAATGACTAGTGATAGAGATAAAAGACAAAAAATAAATTATCAACAAACATTGTTTACTGAAATGCTTCTAGCTCGGCAGCTGCTGAAAATTTCTTTTGCCAAATAGAACAGTCTGAACACCTAGCAGGTTCTAATTAAAAAAGGTTACTGGAAACTTCTCACGAAATCCAACTCTACAGGTACTGTAGTAACTGGAACCAAATGGAACCATTTTGACAAGTCTGACGACCCACTGGTTCTATCAGATCACAACTGAAACCATGAACTGAAACCAAGACGCAAGCTCTGATACCCCGATCTCCCAATTAAATTTTGATTGCTCTTTCTGTGATTGCTTTTCGCAATCACAGCTCTGCACTTTGGGTGCTCATGTGGTTTCGGTGCATCAGTTTAAAATCAAAGAGCAGCAGGGAAGCCGAAGTTCTCGAACGAGGAGGGGGAGGAATAAATTGAATTTTTTTCCAGCAGAAATTATGTGCGGCTTCTCTAACTCTTGGTTCTAGGCCTGAGGGATGTTTAGAGTGACGTTCCGCCTCGGATGCTGGCCGGAATGCATTGTTCCTTGGCCAGTTGGATCGCTGCCTGCTGGGTCTCGGGGTCCAAGCTGGTCTCCCATGTTCTTTCGTTATCTGTATATGCCCCCCCCCCCCTCTCCTACCCCACCCACCCGTGGGAGTAGGGGCATTCCCCTCTTTTCCCAGACGGATAACACTGATCCGATCGTATGTCTGGATACAGTGGCTGTCTGGATAACAAGCGTTAACAACTGGGTTTGTGAAAGTAAACGCCTGAAGCCATCTCCAGGCAATTGCTTGTTGCATCTGGTGAAGACATCGTGCTACGTTCGAGTTTGTAATGCTGATTCAGACAGCTGAAATTAAACACGCGTTCTCCACTCCCTTTATCAAGGGGCCCCGAGCCAGTCCGGAAGTACAAACACCTCGAGCTAACTCTTGTACCACATCGTTGCCAGGAGTGGAGGCATATATGCGCCGGCGTCCAGATTATCTTGATTGTTCTTTCGATATTTCGCAGCTTCAAAATCTGCCGCGACGGCTGAAATTGTTCCTTTACTAAAATTTAGGCTGCAAGTTTCACTGTCACTGCATAATGATAAATGAGGCTTTCGTGCCTACGCAGGCCAGCGCTATGTGTACCAGTCAACCACGGATATCCGTGGCATGTTCGATTAGGATCCGAATCTCCATTGCTATGAGAGCTAGGACGTTCTTAAGGCATCCGTACGGACGTCCAAATTCAGATCCCCGTATCGGAGATTCGGTTTATGTCCGAGGGGCATCCGTTATCGGATGGCGAGCGGATGTACGCACGCGGACGTCCGAGAGGTATTCGTGAATATCCGCTATGGCCACGAATTTGTGGCTGACATACACGTTTTAATTGTCCTCACGCAAAATATTTAACAAGTGATTCGGCTGTTGTGCAGATGACGAAATTATCTGACCCCGTTCCTATTAGCGCTGATATAAAATAACATCTAAATTAATCATGCAACCGGAGATTCGCAGGAAGAGGGGGGAGGGGGGCGGCGTGTACACCCAGCGGCAAACGATGGGGGCAAAAGCGCGCGCAGCAAGCGGACAACGCGATAAAGGGAGGAGGGAAGAGATAGCAGCGACTGACTGATGCTGCTGACGCCGATACCCAGTAAACACCAACCCATCTATGAGACGGCTATAAACTGTCTTGCCAAGACAAGCAAGATGCCCGATAGATGTCTCAGTAGACCTCTGAGATGGCTACTAAACGTATATAATATGTTTTGACAAGATATGCAAGACATTGCCAGATGTCTTGATATTACTTGTAGTGATCTTGTAGCTCAGCTAATGCACCCACTTTTTTAGGCTACAAGACGTCTTGCAAGATATCTCCTAGAAATCTGGAAGACAAATAACTTACTAAACATAAGTCAGTCTAGCAGATAGCTATAAGGCATCTTGCCCAAGACAAACAAGTCACCTTATAGACATCTGAAGTGGCACCGAAGACAGCTGATAGACATTTAAAAGATGCTTTGACAAGATATGAAAGATGTTTTTATATGTCTTGGTACTTCTTGTAGCTGCCTTCTAGCTCAGCTAATGCACCCACTTTTTTAAGCTGCAAGACGTCTTGCAAGTCATCATCTAGAGATCATTAAAATAGATTCTGAATGTCTAAAATGAGCTCTAGAATCTCCTGCAATGCTCTAAATTATTTATTCCCAGCTATTTCTCGCAAAACAGTCTGAAATGCTTATGTATTTGCAGAGGTTTTCAACACCACTGCCAGACAAAAAATATAGTCTCATCAGATGCTACAACTAAAGCTGCATTGCCGTCACACACCCACGGTGCTCTTTCACACATTCAGTTATGATGCAAGCTAAACTGATGTACAATTGTAAATCATTAATTCTCACGCACTACAACTGTTGTCTAGTAATGAGAACTGTATGTTTTTATTACAAAGCGTGCCACATTTCACTGTTAATGGCCATCAGGTGCTCTTTGGAAAGTTTGGTAGTAACTGCACCCAATGCTAGAAAATGAGATGAGTAAACTACAGAACTCTTTAATTTCCTCAACATTATACATTACAAATAGGCAACTTAAACAATCTCATGCATGTTAAAAGCAAGGAAAGCCACAAGCAACAGTATGCAAATTAAAAAATGTGGTTCTCTGAAGCCTAATATTGTACCAAGGAAGAAAACACCAGAAAGAGCCAACTCATGAACACATGACATGTAAAGAATGATGCACATTGTCATTCATTCTCACAGACATTAAAACTGCAAACAGTAAGTGAGAACTGTACACATTCTTTGTTACAAAACATGCCACACTATACGGTGGACAGCCATGGTTGGGTGCTCTTTGGGAGATTCGGCAATAACTACAAAAGGTGCTAGGAAACAAAATGTGTAAATCATATATTTGATTTTTTTTCAACAATGCGCTACGAAGTTACAAGCACAGAAACTAGACACTACAAGTGGTATGAAAATGACAAAATAATAATGCAGTTCTCTCCAAGCTTAAAATGATCTGTTTACAAAAGAATGACAACATCCATACTCCAAACAAGAACAGGAAATGAATAGAAATAAACAGGGATAGGTATGCAAAAGTGTACAAAACTGGTTGAGTGGTTGAACGAACTATCTGCATAATGTTTGTACAAAATAAAACAAAGCAACAAATTCGAATGAAAAAGCTTCAGTATACAGAAAAAGGCGCTTTCACAAAGGACCATCATCACGTGTTGCATTTCATACTATATGTGCATGCATGTCACCAACTGAATGCTGGTCATACATACATCTTGTAGAAACTGCGCAAACACTTGAGCAATAGGCACGACATCAAATCCATTAAAAAATCTACACTGCTAAAAAAAAAGAAGCCAAGACTGCTTCACTGCTGCTGTTCCTGTTAGCATGACTAGAATGCACTGAAAAAAAAAATGCAATGGCTGCATGCCTGTCATAGTTACATTCTACTATCATAACTAAAAAGTACTAAGAAAAAAGGTAGCAGGTAAGGGTCATACATCACTCTACAAAAAACACTAGAAGGCATCATAAGGAAAAAAAAAGGAAGGAGCAAAAGGTTCGCATCCCTGTCATTGTACATACCAACCACTATATTCCATATCAAAAGCTGTTTCGAGCACTACAAAAGATAAGGGCAGCATGAACCAGCCATGATGGCACCAACTGCCCTTGCCTTTTGTAGTGCAGCAAACAGCTTGCGAGGAGTACAGAAGGCACAGCCAAAAAAAAAAAAGAATAAAATTCAGTGTTGCACACGGTGCTGCTCTTCACATTCTGCTGGTATAAAAAGAAGGAAGTTAACTGCTGAGATAGTTGGTTTTCAGAAATAAAAAAGGTATTTAGCATAACACAGACACACACACGAAAGAAGACACCACGTGTACTTACTACAACTGTTTATTTAGGGGAAAGCAGTCGATGCATAGCTTTCACTGCTGATGTGCACATGTACAAGGAAACAGGAAAACAGCACCAATCTTATCAAAGCAGGTATGAGAAATATCTGTTCAGCCTCAAAGAAAAGCTGGAGTGTCACTGACACAGCTCAAACCTGTTTAATGTATAGATGGTATCCTCTGCTCCCTGAAAGCTTGCTCAGCTATGCCATCACATAAGCTACGAAAGCAAACAGGTCGGCTGTCAGAAGAGACATGGCCAGCATTTCGTAAAGTGCACCACCATCTATAAAATTCTACTGTCATGTAGAAAAATCTTATTTTGCACAAGCAGGATTCTGCGTCAATGGCCAACTTAGGGAACATGCAAAAGACATTAACAATGAAGGTGAGCGACTTCTCTTGCACCGTAGGGTTTGCACCAATTGTGAAAACTGTAGGTAACGGCTCATGAAACACTAGAAGCCCTTCATATAAAAAAGCAGGTTACAGCTGTGTCAGGAGCAAATTGGTTTTTCTTATGAGACTGAAGAAACATTTCTCACGCATAGTTTGACAAAATGGTGCTGTTTCCATGTTGCCTTGTACCCGTGCGCATCACCTGAGTAGGCTATGTATATCGGCTGCTTTCCGCTGAACAGTTGTAAGTGCTGATGGTGTCCTCTGTCTTGTGTGCGACTGTGTTACGCTAAATAGCCTGTTATTATGCATGGAGAAAAGGCATTGAAAAAAAAAACAAGGTCTGAATACCACTGCCAACATTCTGGCATGAAAGCATCGTAAAATGAGGGAGCTGGCATGGGTTGTGCATCTGTTATTCTGTACAACCCTAGAGGGCAGAGAAAATTGAAAAAAAAAAAAGAAAACTTCTGGGGCTATCAGATCCACTGCAGTCAGTTACAAATTAAGAATGAAGGGGCGAATATCCCTAAAAGGAGGCTTTTCTGCCAATCAGATCGTTCTCAACACTGGTACCACTTCAGCCCTTGTCCACAGCTAACTAGGCTGGGCAGCTTTTTCTTTATCGGTACTGAACACCAGCTGCACTGCCTCTTTTTGTCACCTACTGCCATGAAAGGGGGAATTCCTTTGTGGCTGAATTGATTGGGAGGCTCCTCTCTGTCAATTGTTGGAGGCCTACCTTTGCAAAATTACAGCTTCAAACTTGAGTTGTAAATGAGCACAGAAGGTGCCTTGATCCCAGCTGCTTGCTATTGTGGCACTGTTCATGGTGGCTGTGCAGCGCCTTTAGATGTGGACTTGGTCTTTGTCACAAGGCAAACACCAACCACTCTTTTGTGACGTCGGCAAAACTAAGTTTCATTGGTGTTGAAGGCTTTCCATGTCACACCTGCCAGGATTAAAATCAAAAGCACGATTTAGATATATGAGCTCCCAAACAGAAGGAAAAAGTCCCACTGTTGGCAACTCTAAGTTTTTGGCACAGTCAAACCATACCTGTGTATTCAGTCAGTAGCCCGCGACTGCCCAGTGAGATGTCAGTCCTGTGGCCCTCATTGCTAAGTTGTGTTTGCAGCACAGACAGGAAAAGGATAGTTGCTAGGCAGCCATGGAGGTGGTGGCAACCTGCAAGGTGTTCCAATGCTTTAAAGATTTCTTGTGAAGTTTAATAAAGCAAATCACTGACTACAAAACATAGGATAAGAATTTAACCTCAAAATATGTCACATAAGGTTGAGAGTACTGAGTACACAATAGAAATATGTTTAACCAAGACACGCACTAGCAGCACAAAATAGTGCTGAGTATAATATATGTATATTAATAACTCCTTGATGACCTCGAAGGCTAAAACATTTTCTTGTCTTCACCAACAGACACACCTGAAGAGAACCACCATTTTCCTGATTTATACATTTCTTTTTTTTATTGAGAGTCACTTTCTATGCTGGGTAAGGTTCCTGCCTCTGAGTTTACTAAGTGTTTCATTCGACATATGTAGAGAAGAAATAAATCTATGTATCATGTATCTATGTATGGATGCATTACCTATGTATGTATCTATGCATGTATATATGCAGGTGCCTATGTATGTATGCATCACCAGGTTTTCCTAGAACAAATGAAAGCAATATTTTAAACAGTGAGCATGCACCCACAGCAAAAAAAAAAGAATGCATAGCTCACTTGCTTGAGCTGTTGGGTAAGTGTTTTGTTTACATGAAAATTCGCGCAGACACAAAATAACAAGAGCACCAAACACAGACACAACAGCACAATGTGAAAAAGAGCATTAAATTCTAAATTCTGAAGTTATTTCTAAGTTAAATAATTCTAAAGTTAAAGCTCAGCTACTTTGGTCATCTGATGAGAAGAGAGGAGTCGCTGGAGAAAGATTTGATGCTGGAAAAGGTTGAGGGTCGCCGGAGAAGGGGTAGGCAGCGAACGCTATGGTTAGATGGCACCCTCGAGGCACTGCAGAGGAAGTTATGTGATGTTAGGAAGATAGTGAGAGACCGGAAAGCGTGGCATGACATGGTCCATAGGGTCACGAAGAGTCGGACACGACTGAACGACTGAATTGAACTGAACTGAAATTAAATGAAGGTATTTCACCTTTGATGCCAAACACCTTCACTTCGGGAGGAGTCCATATGCTATCAAAAGGTTTGCGTGGAGTCACAGCTTTGTCGTTGAGGACAGCCAGAAGGCATACACTGAACCCATTTATAACATGGCTACATTCTATACGCCTTACAAGTAAGTTATGATTCAGTACTCTCTTTTCTTTTCCCAGTTCTGGATAGGAAGAGTCTGTTGGCCCTGAAGCAAGAAAACAAATGAAATTGATATGTTTTTGTGTATTATAATAGGCTTTTCGTTATATGAGGTCCGTCCGAAATATTTGCTTTCGATTTCTTTCTGTACCAATTCAACTGAAGCTTAATTTCTTAAAACATTTCCGCCAATAAAAAAAAAAAAAAAACCTGAGGACCAAAGCAAATAGAGCACCAGCACATCACACAGCATGCAGTTCAGGAACTTAAAAAGAACTAAATTGTGCTTTCTGACTATATGAAAATGTAAAATCACTTAATCACGGCAATGTAATGGCTGACTGTAAACATTTTATGAACTATTAAAATTAAATCACTGCAGAATGTTTGTACGCCGTTCCTATCTCGCTATGTGTTTCAACTTGTGCCTGTGAACAGGCCGAGAGTATTTTGCTAGCAGTTGGGACAGTCGCTGTGGCCAGACTGCACCTTACCCTCCCCTCTAATAAGGCGGCTTATTGAGATCGTTCTCTTTCTTTTTCGCAACCGCGGCATAACTTAGCGCGTATAGAGCTCTGCAGGCTGAGAAACAATGCACGGCTTCCACTGGACGGTGCGTATTTTCTGTATCTTGCTGCAGAGTGAAGGCCACACTAAGCATGCAGACTTTCGTGCTCAGTTGTGTTTCCTGGGAAAGTGTTAGAACCAGCGGCAATCAACGAAAGACGTCGGATCGCCAAGCTCATTTTGAAGAATTACATCGCGTGGTTCCGCCGCCAATGGCAGTTCACGAAACGCGGCGAGTGGAATTACAAGCGAAAAACCTTCCTGCATGCACAAAACTGTAGATGCGCCATAAAACACCGCCTTTCGTACTGACTAAACGGTCCGCGCGCGCTATCTTGCTCGCCCATACAGCCTGCGCCGGCGGATGCAAACAACGGTCCTTGCAGCATTTTTATCGGAAAAAGAAAACACTCAGTCACTTTACTGCTCCATTAAGTGATTCATTTAGAAGAAACAATTTCTTACTCACCGAGCGAAGCTTGCCTTGCAGCCAGAAGTAGCAGCCGCTGTGCGGGATACATTTTCAACGCAGTCACAAACCAACGGTCTAACGTGCAGACACGACGAAAATTTGAAATGGCCAGCATTGACCTTGGGCCAGCCGCCGAGCAGCGCATTGATACAATAACTTTAAAAACAATAGAAATCTGAAATATATTTCATAAAACAAACTATACAAGTAAAATGTAACTGTTGCTTATGGCGTATTTGTTTCAAAACGGTAAATACAACCAGCGTCTTGCGTAATTATTTTGGCGCACTATTTTCTATCTCGCTGTAAAGAGGAGGGGTGCGAAAAGGCCACGGCGCACGAAGTTTGGGAATGGCGGATCGTGCATAGCTGGCGTTCCGTATTAACATCGGCGCAGCAAATCTTTCCTCTGTGCGAACTACTGGCTTTTATCACACACGGATACATCGCTAGCTTACTTTGTCGTTGTGAACACTCGGAGTTTGGAGTCTTCCGGCGGACTGGACTGCGCCCAGTGAGGTCGAACACAGTACGCGTGTGGCTATCGGCTGCAGAAATGAAGGTGTCAGCGGCTTTTGTACATTATGTTCAGATACCCATCGCCTAAACAGCATTTCTTGGTGCCATATTGGTCCTGCATGCTGGAAACAGCCCAAATTGCATGCTTAATTCAAAAGCGCGGGCACTTTGGATACAGTATTTTGCAAGCTGAAAAATTGCTAGAACAAACCTTCGACAATTTATACTTAGAGTATGCAGAACAGTGTCGTCCAGTTAAATTGTGTACATATTGCACTATAGGCGCATATGTGACCCTGAAACGTCTTGTTAGGAAGTATGGTAGACTTCTGAAGCAGAACTCTAGAAGACATCTGGCGTTAGCCGGCTAATAACTGTCTTGCGTAGCTGAAGACAAAAATTCTTCACTAGACAGATTCCAGACATCTTGCCGATGATGTCTTCTAGACTAGCACCAAGCAACGTCTTGTAGATGTCTTTGATAGCTCAAGATATATGTGACCAATATAGACATATCAAGACAGCTACAAGATATTCTGTGCTCAGTGGGTAGTAAGTCAACCCCAGCTGCGGAGTTGGTTTCAGGGACAGCCGCCGATGCCGACGCAAACAATATGATACCCTCGCTTCCGCAGCGCCAAGAACCAGGTCTAGCCGTGGGAAGGTGGTCACGTATTCGTCGACGTGCCGGGGCCTACGTGAAATAACCGGCGCGTCGGCAATTGAAGAGAACCCTATCCGCCACACAGGAACAGGAGGGGGGGGGGGGGACCCTCCCCTCCTCTTTCTGCATGGCGGCGACGGTGTTCTATGCAGTCACGTTATCTTGACTCTCTAGCGGCGTCAGCGGCATCCAGCGGTATCAGTCGGTCGCTGCTAGCGCTGGGGGGATGAAAGGGGGGCGGAGCTGGTTACGAGGCCGACGACGACGCCGACGCGAAACCCAGGAACGGACGCCAAAGAGCTGCGCTCTAAAAAAAAGAAAAAACATCCCGCTGGACGGGAAGAACACTAGGCCGTGTCCGAAGACGTGCCGAGCACTGGTTCCAAGCATGCACGCATAGTACAACTCTTACGGCTTCTGCTGAGTCCAGAAGAAAAAAAAACAAAAAAAACACTACCCCGTTTTTTTTTTTTGTTTTTCGCATGCCGCGCGCTCGATACAACCAAGCGATCGGTCGTGTGCATGCTTGAAAAAAACCTAGCGTGCAGTCCTGAAAAAAAAAAGAAAAGAAAAAAAGGGAAATGCGCGGCTGAAACGAAAAGCAATGGGTGCGATATCAGGTTGGAAATGACCATAAATACAACAGTAAGTAGAGGCTCTTGTTTCAGTTGGCGTTTATTTTTTTATTCTAACGGGTAACCAGGAACAAATCGGAACACTGCGTAAGCGCTACCCACGGCTGGGGATCCAGACAGCCGCCTTTCTCAACGGCGCCTCCCAGATGGCGCCACATGTACGGCCAAAGCTGCAGCGCACCGCTATAGTGACCAGGCCCATAGCTCAAACACCTGAAAGTCAATGCGATCCGATTCAATCCAGCAGACAAGTTTTTTTTTTTTTTTTTTTTTTTTGCCCATTGCCGCGGGTCTTGTCGTTCCGTGGTGCTTCTTACAGTAACCCATCGCGGAGACTCCAGAGGTTCAAAGCCATTCTTAACAAGGCAAGCACGACGGCCGGCCAGAGCACGCTGAACGCATGCGGCGACTTTAATGCGATGGATCCGGCGTGGGGCTACGTCAAAAGCAATGCGAAAGGCAGAAACCTATCCCAAGACGCGGCGGAACTCGACTATACCCTCATAACCGACCCGGCTTACCCAACGAGAATTGGCAACTCCGTGTCCCGAGATACCAGCCCCGACCTCACGTTCGTCAAGAACAACGAACCGATCACGATCACGTGGAGGAACATGGGGGTGGACCTCGGTAGCGACCACATGATATTGGAAATCGTCATACCGGAGCAGAGCAGTACCAAAGTCAGGAAACATACGTGGATCGATTGGTCTGCTTTCAGAGATAACAGAAATCAGGAAGCGGAAGAGACCGAAATCGACGACATCGACGCGTGGACCAACAATAGATCCTTCAAGATGTTCGAAACTCAACCAAAGACATAGTAACAGACTTCGAAACGAACAGAATGGATAGCCGACTGGCCCACCTTATCGAGGCCAAGCAGTCCATTCTCAACAGATGGAAACAACAACGCCTTAATCGTAGGCTACGAAAGAAAGTCGCAGAACTCAACAGAGCAATCGAGGACCACTGTCGAACGCTATGTGCGCAACAGTGGAACGAGATATGCAACGCTGCCGACGGCCAGATGCACAACGGGAAAACATGGAACTTGCTGAAGCATCTGCTCGACGAAACCAAGACTAAGTCACACCAAAGGGACCGACTGGTGAAACTCATCCATCGAGAAGTCACTAAACACGGCGCCGATAAGGTGACGAAACGCATCAGCGACAGATACCTGCCGACGACGCCCACGGAGTGTCATGGGCCGTACGGGGCCCATGGCACTACGGGGCCCATGGCAGGCCCAACTTCCGTCTCGACAGAGATATGGACGTAGAAGAAGTTCGCACGGCACTGCAGGACCTCAACAGCAGGTCGGCGGCCGGGCTGGACCGCATCACCAACAAGGCGCTTAAGAACCTCGGCGACAAATCCATAGAAAGCCTCACGAGTTATTACAACAAATGCTGGAAAGCGGGAACGCTGCCGACGCAGTGGAAAAAGGCCAAGATCATCCTAATCCCCAAGCCGGGCCATCCGACACGGATAACCTCCGACCCATATCGCTCGCATCTTGCGTGGGCAAGGTGTTGGAGCACGTCCTGCTCAACAGGTGGCAAGAATACCTCGAGAAAGAAGATCTCTACCCGGAAACGATCATTGGCTTCTGGCAGCATCTAAGTACCCAAGACGCCATGATACAGCTCAAGCACCAGATCATCGACGGCAAAACTGGCGACAACAAAGCAGTACTGGGACTCGACCTACAGAGCGCCTTCGACAAGGTGAAGCACTCAGCGATAGCTTATCCCAAGTCTCGAAACTCAACATGGGAGAGAGATCATACAATTACATCAAAGACTTCCTCACGGACAGAACGGCCGAGCTCAGAGCGGGGGACCTCCAAGCACAGGAGAAGAAGCTGGGAAGCACAGGCACACCTCAGGGATCGGTCATCTCGCCGGTGCTTTTCAATCTCGTGATGATAGGAGTGGCCGAAAGGCTCAGGAACATCAAGGAAGTCCGACATACGATATACGCGGACGACATATAACGCTGTGGGTTGAAGGGGGCAGCGATGCGCACATCGAATCCACCCTACAGGCGGCCGTTGATGCGATCGAAGACCAACTCGACGGAACGGAGCTCAGATGCTCGCCGAGCAAGTCGGAGCTCCTCGTCTACCCGCCCGTCAAGCACCGCAAACCTAAGAGCAGCCCGAGAGAGTACGAGACAATCAAAGTCAAGACCAGAGAGGGAAACGCGATCCCAAGAGTCAACAAGATCAGAGTGTTGGGGATGACGATCGAGACGCACGGCAGAAACGGCGAGACCGTCACCCGGCTCATTGCGAAAGCGGCGAACGCCACGAGACTACTCAAACGAGTCACGAACAAGAAAAGTGGAATGAAGGAAGAGAGCCTGATCAGACTGATCCACTCGTTCGTCATATGTCACGTAGCGTGGCGGCCTACCACAAGTGGAACAAGAGCGAGAGAAACAAGATAGATATACTCATCCGCAGAGCCTACAAAACGGCACTGGGACTGTTCGAAACAACGAGCACCAAACGCCTCCTGCAGCTAGGGGTGCACAACACGCTGGAGGAGATAGCGGAGGCCCAACGTGCCGCACAGCTCGAAAGACTGTCTACGACCAAGGCCGGCCGGAAAATCCTGGACAACCTGGGAATTGGATATCAAGGCAGGGAGCAGACGCAGCTCTCCGTCCCCGATGAGATCAGGCGCAACATCAGAGTGGACTCCGTACCGAAGAACATGCACCCGGAGTATAACAAAGGGAGGAGAGCAGCAAGAGCCAAGGCGCTGATAGACCAGCACGCGGCCGACACACGCACGCTACGTTGACGCGGCTGAGTATGCCAAGATAAACGGGTTCACGACGGTCGTCGTCGACGCGACCGGCACCGTTCGCACGACCGCCAGCACGAGATGCACCAAGGCAGAGCAAGCGGAGGAGGTGGCCATCGCCCTGGCCATCGCCGACCGCGACTGCCACACAGTGCTATGCGACTCGAGGCAGGCGATGAGAAATTACGCCAAAGGCAGGATAGCGAAAGAAGCTGTGCGCATACTGCAGGCAACCAAACACGACGATGGCAGCAGACAAGTGAGAATCAAGTGGTTCCCAGCGCACGCGGGCGAGGCGTCAGACCGCAACGCCAACCACAACGAGACGGCACACGCCGAGGCGCGCGCGCTAACGGACCGTGCCTCGGTCGACCGGCCGCTGTGGTTCAGCACCAAAGACCGAATGACGGACTACAACGAAATAACCAAGGTGTTCCGCCTAGCTCGCAGAACTCTTCCACCCCCTTGCTCGGGGCTCAGTCGAGAGCAAGCTAGCCGTTTTATTCAGACAGCTACAGACGGGCTCACTCCCCAGTCAGTTGCTGATGCATAGAATGTATCCCGAGACGCACCCGACAGACAAATGCTGAGTCTGCCGAACGGAGACTGCCGGCTTCGCACACATGCTGTGGAATTGTACCCAGTACCAGGAAGTCTGGGAGGATCCCGCCGCGACTGGAAGCAGCCGCAGGGAGCGACAATCAAGAGGAGCAACTCTGGGCCGTCCAGCAGGTCATTAAGGCGCTGGCCCGGCAGGGAACCAGCGAGCCGGCCACGGCTAGCGGGGACCCAGGCCGCGCGGCCGGTGCCCAGAGGACGACGTAGGCCCCGTCCGGAGCGCGCGCGCGCGAGCGCGCGTTCTACTGCAGGCCCCAAATAAACGTTTTACCAATCCAACCAATTGGAATTTCGTTTTTCGAGCTCATTTTGTGTTGTTTGTTTATTGTGTGGTTATTTGGCTGTGCTACAAAAGTGATGTTCCACGTATGCGCTAGTCGAGACTTTCTTTTGGCCCAGAAGCTTGACACATGCTGCTTTGTTGTTTTGGATGAAAGGAGCCGCTGGTCACTCCCAAATGTAAGTACCAGGGCGTGAACATTACTTTTCGGATGTTATTGCTAGATGGGTGAAGTGCCATAGGCACCGTGCAGAAACCCAGGGGCAGCACTCGCGGCGAACAGGCAGCGCAACGTGTGAGCGCCGGAACAGTTTGATAGGGAGACGCGCGGCCGCCTAGGCAGGGCGCGCGCTTGAAAAGGCGGCCTGCGCAACGAAATGGTAGCAGTTTTAGCCAGCTCGAGCGACGTAGCGAAGCACAAACGATGCGAGAGCCACACGACACAAGACGCAGAGACAGAGACGAGCCTTGGCCGCCTGCTGGGCGTTTATTTCTAGACTGGAAACACATAGAGAAAGAGATTGGTAAAGAGCGGTCACTCGGTCACTCGGCGAAAACTGGCCCCAGGAAATGACGCGCGACTTTTTGCGCTGCCGCCGATTGATGGATGGCGGCACCAACGTGCGCATGCGCGGAAACGTTGCGCGCGACGGCACTCGCTGCAGCGGTAGCCCGCCGGAGCAGACGACAAAAAGCTGTCGAAGGGAGCGAGCTGTTGTCTGCCCGTGCCTCGCCGCGCCTGTGCCGCACAGACCGCATATTTTATCTCTCGTGGGCTGCTAAGTGGAACGACTGCGGTTTGGAACGACGTCAAGGTGAGCAACGTTTTTTGCTGAATTACGCTGCATTTTAAACAGTTTCCATTACCACGCCGGCCGGTGCCAATTAAGTTTCGCAGCTCGTGAACAAGCGCGCCGGCTGTTCAGGCGCAGTTCGTGACGCTCCGGCAGAATCCAACCGCGGCGAGGATTAATATGTTGTGTTCCTGCGAAACTGAGCTGCATTTCGAACAGTTTATCTCAGCACGCTAGACAAAGTGGCATGCGAAGCACCAAGGCACGCCGTTGCGCGGCAACATGGCGTAGCCGGCCGGTGCGGCCAGGCCTGACGCGGTTTGCCAAACGACTAGTTTTCCTAAGTGGCGCGTTTAACAGGGCGACGGTAAGGTCAGAAATGTTGCATTCTTGACTTTCCTGTGAAACTGCAGAATTTCCAGCAGTTTAGCTCAGTACGGCGGCGACTGCTCTTCGCAAAGTCGTGCGTGAAGGGCAAGCTAACAGGCATGACAAGGCGTGCTGGCCGCCGCGGTGACGTGACATGGCGTGAGGCGGTTTTGTGAGCGGCTAGTTTTGCGTGGTGTCACGCGTTTAACAGGGCAACCGCAAGGTGAGAAATGTTTCATTCTTGTCAAACTGCGAGGCATTTCAGGCAGTTTAGCTCAGCACGGCGGTCTGCGCTTCACAAAGACGCGTATGAAGGGCGAGCCAACATGGTGTGCTCGCCGGCCGCGGTTTTGCGGACGGCTAGTTTTGCGCGGTGTCGCATTGCATTTAACGGGACAACGTTAAAGTGAGTTGTTTTTTATTATGCTGCAAGCTTTCTTGCTTCAGCTGTTAAGTGCTTTGAGGAATATTGTTAGTTTAGTGGCTGTTATTTCACTCACTGTAGAAATGCATTTTCTGATAGGTTCGGTTAGCCTGCATTTCCTGACCTCTACGTTGCAAAAGTAGCTTTTGTAGCAGTTTTACGAATCGCAGCTTTTCTGTTCTGGACCATAACTGCTGCTCGCAAAGTCTTCAGTACGCACCCACATGCACAGATGTGTGAGCGGTGCAGTGGCCTTACAGTTCATTGCAACCTTCTGCATGATGTTCATTCCTTTTCCAGCAGCACTGCATGGACCCACGGACTGCAGCCGAAGCACGGCAGATGCGACGAGTGAACGGTGTGGCCTTCCCCAAGCGTCAGTACTCTCTTCCCTGAACAATACAAGTTACCCTTACTAAGGTAGCCGCTACTGGGACTGTGTAGTTAATGTATAATGCCTGTTTTGCTACATATCATTTGTCATAATGCGGAAATCAACGTCATGCTATTTTTTCTGTTTCTCGCCTTGTGTATCTTTATTTTTCTGTACTGTGCACATCGTCTAATGTGTGCCAAGTTTGTCAATGCATCCGTCTACATGTGTTGCATCTCTTGTGTGTTTTATATAAAGCAAAATAAATGTTCATTTCACAAAGCACTTGGCGTCTTTTCTGCAATACTGTTTTGCAAAGGCTGTGGCGCAGCTGCGTTTATGGCGAGTGTAGAGAACTGGGAATCTATTTTTCATGTTATTATGCATGCTGAAAATAAATAGAAACGCTAGCAAACCATGTAAAACCAAAATAATGCGCCAAAAGGGCAGGGAAGGGCGCAGCGCATGCTAACATTCAAATCGCGCGTCTTTCAGCAAAGCCGGAAGTAGTTGCCGCCGGCCGCTTGGTGCACTACAGTCAAATGGGCCGCTGGGCCCTATGGGAGTGTCCGCTCTTTACCAATCTTTCTCTATGGTATGTTGGCTAGAAAGGTTAGGTGACGCGAGCTGGCCGCGAGCGCCGCTCCTACATTTCATGCCTCTCGTAGGTGGCGCTGCTCTCAGCACTTCGATGCATGCTCGGCTCGCGCTGGGGCACGGCCGGTCTCGAGGGAGAGCGCGCGCCCCCTCGAGACGGGCCATGGCTGGGGTAAACTTTGGTGCGATTGCAGCGCAGTCATACCAACAAAATGTTAAAATTATTGTTACCACTTGAAATATTTTAACCAGGTAAGCAAAATAGGCAAGTCAGGAGTGACGTCGACTGCTAATATGCTCTTTGGCACCGTGAAAGCGGCGATGCGGCTGTGCCGGTTGTTTTGCTTGTCGTGCTACTAAATGCTGCTTAAATGAAGAAGTTTTGGTCTGAAGATGCATTACATCATTTCCCGATGGGCACAGTGGTCGAAGTTATAAAGCTAAATATTTTGGTTTGGTGTCGTGAGTTTTAAAAAAGCCAAAGCGACTCGGGCTGAGGGGCGTTGCAGTCGAAGATTACAGAGAATGCAGATGACAAGCGATTATTTAACGTGCGGTTACGTCGCACAGTACGCAGGCATCAGGCTAATTTCTATTCTTTGTTGTCTGCGAATTTCCGGTGCGTCTAAAGTGGGAAAGCGCAATTTTTAGCCAGATGATAGCCAGAACGTGCAACATGCGATGTGAAACGGTATTATAAGTACAGAAGGAACAAATTGCAGTTTTATTCACAAAAACCTCTCATGGATAAGCAAAGTTTTGTTTATTGCACTTAAGGTCAAGAATGCTGGAAAGAAAAGTGAAATATCACAATGTTGAGGTTGCTGTTGATGGCCTCAAATATACATGTAATACAGGTAGAATAAACACAATTTCCAGACACAACTGCTCACAACCAAATAGCAAATTAAACAACCCACCTCAGTTTCAATAGTTTCATTCTCCCTTGCCTTTCTTTTGAAAATGAATTCTGCGTCTTCAGGTGTAGTCTGCTAAGAACATAGAACTTGATCACTTTGTCACAAATTTAATATGTCCGTGACAACCAACCAGCTGCAGTTTGGTCATTTGGAGAATGGATACCAAGTCAATAAGGCTGTCTCTTCGGATTTCACGCGCACTAAAACAGCGAGTAAAGGTGTTTTCATGGGATGTCACAGGGGCGTTTAGATTGGTTGATGGAAACATAAGACCGCCTATGTCAACTGCACTGGTAATTAACTAGAATAGCAGCTTGGGCATATGTTGGTTATGCATCTTGAGGTAACAGCGCGGAACGTGGACGGGAGCACAAGATTAGAAGACGACACAACGAGCGCTGACTTTCAACTGGTAATTAAGACACGCTGCATCTGGAGCAGTTCCGTTCTTGGGACTGAGGAGTTGTCTGCACCAGTCTTCACATTTTGTGCCAGCGATGCATTTCTTCGTCACATATCCAGCGATATAAAATATCAGCCTTGAATCACTCGCCTGAGTGATGACAGATGTGTGTTCGATGCCACAGTCTTTGAGAACTTCATTTGCCTCACTAGGTCTCCCACATAAGAAGCTGGTCATGGATGATGCTGTCACTAATTTTTTTTTTAGCAATTGACTGACCTTTTGCCTGACAATGATGCTTTCATTATTTTTTTTTAGTAATTGATTGGCATTTTGCCTGACAACTATGCTTTCATTAATTTGTTTTAGCAATTGACTGGCCTTTTGCCTGGCAACAATGCTTTCATTAATTTCTTTAGCAATTGACTGGCCTTTGCCTGACAACGATGCTTTCATTATTTTTTTTAACAATTGACTGGCCTTTTGCCTGACAACAATGCTTTCATGAATTTTTTTTAGCAATTAACTGGCTTTTTGCCTGACAACGATGCTCTCATTAATTTTTTTTTAACAATTGACTGGCCTTTTGCCTGACAACAATGCTTTCATTAATTTTTTTTTTAGCAATTCACTGGCCTTTTGCCTGACAACGATGCTCTCATTAATTTTTTTTTAACAATTGACTTGCCTTTTGCCTGACAACAATGCTCTCACTAATTTTTTTTTAGCAATTGACTGGCCTTTAGCCTGACAACGATGCTTTCATTAATTTTTTTTTAGCAATTGGCTGGCCTTTTGCCTGACAACGATGCTTTTATTAATTTTTTTGTTTAGCAATTGAAGGTAATTTTGCCTGACAACGATTCTTTCATTTTTTTTTTTAGCGGGGGGTTTCTAAACGCAAGAGAAACAGAAAAGTATGCACATGTACTACATACTCCCACTAGCACCTCGGCAAGAAAAACTACATAGGCACCAAACAAAACAGGATAACCTGAGCTAGGGCAAAGCCGATTGAAAAATAGCACCACAGCTCAAGCAGCATCTACAGGCAAACAAGAACGAACGAACCGGCGTGCGCCGGAGAGAATGCATCGAAGAGCTGACAGCAGCGCCACAGCGGCGACCAGTGGCGGCGGCATGAACCGAAGGCGCGTTTTCTCCAAGCGGCGGAATGCGCGGTCGCGCCACCTCTCCCTCTAGCTCCTCCATATCTATGGTGCTCCGGCGGGCTACCGCTGCAGCGAGTACCGTCGCGCGCGCGTCCGCGCATGCGCACGTTGGTGCCGCCATCCATCAATCGGCGGCAGCGCAAAAAGTCGCGCGTCATTTCCTGGGGCCAGTTTTCGCCGAGTGACCGCTCTTTACCAATCTCTTTCTCTATGGGAAACACGCGAAACGGAATAGGGGAGAAAACCTGGGCCAGGGGGCGCTGCGCCGCTCTGTGTGTCAGCGCCCTCCATGGAGATCCCTTCAAAACCTACGCGCAGTGCGGCCGCGTCGTTGGCTCCCCGCCGCATAGAAAAGCATGCTGTCGTCTGCTCCGCGCTGCTCTCCAGCACGTGTTAGCGCGCACGCGCTCGGGGCAAGAAAAAAAAAAAACTGGAATGGAAAAGTGACGGCGCACTTTTTCGCGAAACTCGTGAAAGCGTTTTTCTCTCTTTCGTGTTGAAACGATGATTGTCGGTTTTTTTTTTAGATATCTCGTACCGCTCGTATCTCGCACCTCTGTTTGTAACTGGCGGTGCCGCAGCAGCCATCGCAGAACCAAGTCGGCCTCAAGAAACAGATACATGTCATTAATGCCATCACTCGGCGCTTATAAAGGGAAAACACGTACGTTAATCGTCCTATCCTCATACGCGATCCTGCTTCGGGAGCTCAAAACTGCGCATTCGCTAGAGGAGATAACTGAACTAGGGATTGCACAGCGTAGCTGTGGAATTAAGAAGACAAAGGTTTACTTGGAGAGATGTCCCCGCCTGCATGAAATGTCGTCAGGCATTTCCTCGCTCTTCGTCTCGCGGAGAGAGGAAACTGCCGAAAAAATGGCATGCCTCGGCTTCTCGTCAGTGATCCAGGTCGTTAAGAAACCTCTCATCGTTAAAGGTAGATAAGTCATTGATTTCGGATGGCAGCGCCACAGCAGCGAACTCCCCTGACCGCTGTCAGCAGGAACCAAAGAATAAGGCGGCATGCTTTGTGCCTTTGTAGGGAACGCGTCCTAAACGCGCCGAAAGCAGGCACCACGGCGCCGGCAGCATCGCCTAAAACGTCTGCCCTCAAAGAGTTGAATAGGCCCTTTTCAAGTGAACAGTCACAAATGGAAAGGAAGCTCCCCAACCAGCACCCGGAACACTCGTCGCTGTGTACACGCGTATCAATTCTTAACGAGAAGGCTGGACCCTTCATTCTCTGAATAACATGGAAGAGACATCAAGAGGTGCCGCCTCAAGTCCTTCAAAATACCTGTCGCTTGCCTCTGCCTTCGAGTACCGAATTCGCGTTCATGTTTTTTTTTTTTTTTGTCTGAGCCTGCCAACAAGCGCTCTTTGAAAACGATGTCCGCGGCGATCAATTAATCATAATTTCTCACTTTCGAAAGCACCGATAAAGAGCGTGCCTCCAGCCAGCCTCTATGTCAGCTGGGGCACAGAAAAAAGCAAAAATAAGAAACACCACTGGCAAAGAGCGCCGGCTTTGTGCGCACAGACGCACGACCATCCCCCCTCGTCCTCACTCTCCTTCTCCCGCTCCGCGTGCACGCGCGGCTGCCTGTAGCACGCGCTCCCGAGCGAGCGGGCTGCGCTGACTCCGCAGACAGCCGCGCTGCGCGGGCGCGGATGCGCGTAGGCACGGCCGGTCTCGTATGCGGGGGAGAGCGCGCGCTCTTTCTTACGGCCTTCACAATCGCCGCGGGAACAATGGGAACTTTTCTCCTTGAGTTACGCTCTCCGCCGCCGCAAGGGGCGCGACCTGCTCACTGTCCGCTTCGCGTCTGCTTCAGCGGCGGCGGGTGGCTTTTGCCTGGTTTCGCGCTGTCGCTCGCGAGTTTCGTGGTGAATGCAGCCTCGAAATTAAAGAACACAGAAGGTAGATGCTGCAGCGGCATGTCGTCAACGTACTACACACGTGAACGGATATAAAAAACACTGTCGTTCAGCAAACGTTCGACAAGCATGCAATACATTGCGGCATGGTAGCTACTTTTGTCCATTTTAATCCGAATTTTTCCAAACCCTGTACAAGAATAGGAACAAAAAAAAAAAAACTGAATGAGAAGTGATCACATCGAAGCTTCTTCAAAGCTAACATGACAGCAACTCGTCTCTTACAGCAAAACCGTCTTTAGCGCTAGATGCGAAACCATTCATGTAACACCGAAGATGAAAATAATTTCATAAAAATGTAATGTAAATTGCGAAATGCTTGCGTGATATAAAGTATTAGTATAACAGTCAAAGTAAACGTTGTAGGGTTGAGTTTTAAATGTTATTACAATTCATATATTAGTCAATGTGTGGTATTATAAACATTATTTTAATTTTGCATATAAAAGTTTGTTAATGAAATTTTTACATGATATTAAGCTTATTATGAAAACAATCAAAAATGGTTTGATATTCATGGCACCACTCGTGCTGGAAGTGGTAAAAAGAGGCCAATAAATGATGAAGGTGATACTCGATGCAATGACTAACAAATGAGTTCACCTGCTATATCGAAAGTATGCAAGAAACTTCTAAAGCGGTAAAGAAGGACACTCTCACTGAAGACTCATTTCAAGCCCTATATAGCGACCCATTGAGGCTCTCTTCGGGAAAGTAAGGTTAATGTGCGGAAGGGAATGACACGGGTTACTTTGTGACAGATTTCACACGTTTTCATTCTCTCGCTGAACAATTATCAACATAAAGACAAATGAATAGTGGCATAACGCTGCTAAAGCCTTCCCTCACACGACGGTATGTTCTACAAATCCGCATCTTTAATAAAAACGGCAATATTCTGGTTAAAAGCTGTCACAAAGTTGCCCCGCCGTGTGGGGCAACTTTGTGGCAACGTAGTTTTTGGCTGAATATGATTCGGAAAAAAAGGGCTGACATAAAGTTACCCCATCAAAAGTTTATTTGCGTTGTCTACAGTTGGTTTCTGCTCCAGCAGCGTTGCAATTGTATTACAAATGATTGATACATGTACCTCCTCAACCAAGATCTTTTACTTCAAAGATGCCTCGCTTGCCTACTGGCCTAGGGGATTCAATTGTGCACAAAATTTCTTCTTTTGAGTACAAAAAAGGGGTCTTCGCGGTCCGGCTATCTCCAATTCTTTTTGGTCCTCTCCATAGTGCTGACGATGTACCCCTCAGGTTTGACTTCCGTCACTCTTCCCGGGAAAAGTTGTCCTTCGAAGTTTACTACGACAGTCATCCCCCTTGAAGGTGCTTTCTCCGGAAACCGTACCGCGGACCCTCGGGACGTTGCTAGTATTTGGAACCACGGAAGTGGTAGGAGTGTCCGTTTCCGATAGGTTGTCAAGACTTCCGGAGAGTACCTCGGAATCACTTGTATCTCCTTCCGACCACTTTTTGTTGTCTCCATGCTGACCATCTGAAGACGATTCGCTGTCACTGTTTCTTCTGCGCGGTCGTCCTCAAGAGAAGACCTCTTCCTAGGTCGTCTAGCTCTGATACCGGAGGAAGAGCTGCCCTTCTTTCCGGTTGTGCTTGTTGAGTGACTCGTAGCTTTTCGGCGGCGCCTGGTTGTGGCGCAAGATGTAAAATACAGAAAACCGAGCGCGTGTCACAAAGTAACCCCTGCAGTCACAAAGTAACCTCATTTTACGGTATGCTAGATGCGAGGGCCGTAACAGCTAGCGACACATGACTACATTGCCAAGACGGACGTTTCATCTGAGAGCAAAATCAAGGCACTGAAGGAAGTGATGGCATCTCCTACTATCCCATTTCCCACTGTCACATATTCCGGTTTACCTTACGCCGCTGGATATATCGTTTAGTTATTCAACTTCGGGTGTGACGCTTGCGCTATTCTTCTTAAAACTAGCGAAAGAAGCAGCCCCATGTAGTACGCTCTTCTACGAGGACAATGTTCTAGTGGACTGCATTATCCGAAACCAGGGCTTGTTGCCCTATTAGACAAGCTTCTTCTTTTTTCTTTTTTTTTTCGAAAAAGCTGCCGTGCACCTACTATACACACAAATGTTCTCGAAGTACTTAAGATCCTGATTCAGTCAGCATTTCAGAATTCAACACTGAGTTGCCCGAAAGGAATTGAGAACAGCTATGTTATTAGGTACGTCCGCTTTTTTGATATTTGAAATATTTCTCAGAATTCTTCTTCTCAATTAATTATACCAGGAAAGTGACAGAGAAGACCGAGAGGTCAAGTCCTTATGTGCACAAGCCGTGCAGGAAGATTTTGAGACTGAATTTTCTAGACGCAGGTCGCATTTTGATGAATTGATGAACATATAGTGCAATGTGTAACTTTGAAGGACAATTTTTTTATTGTTTGCCGCTCTTTTCGATTCTGCTTAACTGTTTATGCCCATTTCCTTGATTAAAAGTAGTCGCGAGACTACATATACATCTTCGGTCTTTCATCGAGTGATATGTTTTGAACGCTAGAACAGCCCACTCCACTAGAGAAGTGAAATTTTTACTATGAATAAATTTTTGTTCTTTGCTCTGAATCTGAGACGCGCCATGAATTTTTGCCGGTACCTCTTCTGATCTAAACGAAGACGGTAGCGGTTGACAGAATCTCCACCTAACAGTTCACCATGCACTCACGTCACGTCGCGCTACATCTGCTTAAAACATTCAAAGGCACATTGCATAGCCTGACAAATTTATTTTTGTACAAAACTTAGGGGTAAAAATTTTGAAGTGTACCTGAAGCTTCATTCGACCGTGCACGGCCGCCCTGACGAAGGAGCGCGCGCGTGAGCGGATTGTTGACTGTATTTTATTCCTCGTACACCATAAATGTTCGATGCTGATTACGGACTTTGTGTAAACCATAAGGGGCGAAATGTCAGGACCTGCTGGTTGCAACTGACGCGGGCGAAGCTAAAAGCGAGCGCGTGTTTCCCTTGCGCGTGAACGGCTGTAGCGGAGGAGCAGCAGTGGGGCGGTGGCGACCCCACCGAGGCGCGGCGGGCGGTGGAAACAGACCCCGTTGGAGAGGCCGTAAGAGAAGAGAAGCGCTCTCTCCCTCGAGACCGGCCATGGCGTAGGTTTTGTACTTCCTCTCCGCTCCGCTGGAAACCGAGGCGCTGGCGTCGCGGAGCAAACTCCAGCTTTGGTTCCCTATACGACAGGAGAAGCGCGCGCAGTTGGAACCTATACGACAGGAGAAGCGCGCGCAGTTGGAAAAGGCCGAGCAAAAAACAAGGGGGTGGGAGGGTGGGGGCGTAAAAAACACGGTAAAAATGTAGAAAAATACAAAAAACATTTGTGGCGACCGCCCCTCATCCCAAGTGTGGTACAGCTTCACAAAGGCCAGCTCGAACGCCCCAAGCTGGGGTGGGTGAGAGAGAAAAAAAAAAGAAAACTGCGGGGAATCGAGCGGCCGAGAAGGGTGGAACGAGTATGGGAGAATAGGAATGAATGAAGCTGTAGTCGAAGAAGAGAAAAAAGCCTAAAAAAAGGGACAAGCCTGAAAACTCGAGAACGCGATTACCGGGGCCTGAAGATGTCGCAGGCACTGATATTACGCAGACGGATTTTGAAGAGCTTAAGCTGTTTTCTGGTGAGGCGGTTGCCACTTTTCTCGACGATAAAGGAAAGGATGGCAGATGGCACGCGGTCGCTGATACAGCGACACAGCTATGAGAATGGAAACTGCCTTACAGTACCGCACAAACGATCTACAGTTTCTAATACACATTCATGTCTTCCTCTCTGTCACATGTCAGAGTTGTACCATGCTTAATTTTCTTTTTCGTTGAAAGAACGTCCTGCCTCATCCCGACTTGAATGCTAGTTTTCTTTCGTTTTTTTTTTTTAACGATCCTTAATGCCTCTTTAACGGTACATTCAAGTCCTCTGCCACAAAATTAAGTTTTGACAGGGGAAGGTAACAGGTGGCAGCCAGCCGCTCGACAACTTGTTTGGAGCAGGAAGGCAAGATCTATTCAGAGTGTCCACGAATAAGTAAAAAAAAAAAAACATTTTTTTTACTTATTTTTTATTATAGTCTCGATTGAGCAGTATCGCATGAGAAACAGCTTATCATTCGAGGTTCAACAGCTCAGTAGACATCGAAATGTCATTAACACAACTAAATGAATAAAGCGTATGGAATGGCACCTCCTGAATCACATCTACAGGGGAGGGCGAAGTGGATAGCGAAGGATGGCGAGGAAAAAAAAAAAATATAAGGCTGGGGGACGGACAAAGGAAGCCGCCCAAGAGGAGAAGGAAAGTAGCGGCATAAGCGTGGAAGGAAAGGGTGTGGAAAGAAGAAAAGGAACGAGCTGAGAGGAGGACAAAAATAATGAAAGCAAGCAAGCAAGCAAGCAAGCAAGCAAGCAAGCAAAAAAAAAAAAAGTTGCCAAGGCAAATTCGCGAAACTAATGCGCAAGACATAGTAAATGCGCCATTTAAACACTCCATTCCTGTTGATTACTCTCTGCATTGTACTGGTGCTTATGCAAGCCATCGTAGACAGGGAAATATAGACCACAGGACAACATAAATAAAAATTATGCAATGAACAACCGCATCCACGAGGGCCGCCCACAAGCGCGCGCGGCGGTCCCAGTAGCGCTGATGCCTATGAGCTGCCCAATTTCTTTAAAAAATATATATATATATATATATATATATATATATATATATATATATATATATATATATATATATATATATATATTTTTGTTTTGCGGGTTGCGAAATGATGCTAATGCAGGTGAAGGTATAGTCTGTCCTCTTTCGGGGGAAAAATGCTTCGCGGTAAATCTGGACGCGGCAATACCCGGGCATGATTGCCAGCTCACTGCTCGTTGGAAGGCAGCGATTCGCCTTAGCGTCGCTTCGCTTCGTAAAGCTTATTCGGTGACGCGAAAAATATTTTATCAGGCCAGTGAAAATGTGTGCAACAGCAGCAATCCAAGGTCTGCAACCTAGCAATTCATTTGTGACCATAGAATGCTGCGAAACGAAAGAACGAACGGCGAATGCGCCCCACGCACAGCAGATCAGCCGCGTCTCCGTTGCACGGCTGGGCGCACGTCTCCCTACCAAACTGTTCTTCCCGCCGCGAGGGGCGCGCGCGTCGCACCGCGAGTTACTCCTGCACGGTGCCTATAACACAGTTGCTGCCTACTGCGCACTTTGCTGAGCCTGGCGTGAAGTTTTCAAGCACGGAGTGGTTACAAGCGTGAGGCGATACCTGTCACAAGACATGTTTATTCGCGTTGACAAACGCATCACGAAGTTCCGGAAACGAGTGCCTCGCGCCTCTCTCTTCTATCTGCGTTTCTTATTGTGAGTGTTTGGTAATATTTTAGAGGAAACCCTTAAAGCAGAGTGGAGTTTTGGAATGAGGGAGTATATATTACGTTCACCCGTGCGCAGCCGCATGGCGACAAAAGAAAGTTCGCAGATTTCGTGGTTAAAGAAAAAATTAGTCTTTAGGTGTGAATCGTGAATTACATGTAAGTTCTTAGTTGTGGTTAAACGGAATGCAAATAAAGCATGATGCCAGAACTACTAAGGCTTTGCAGTGGTGCGTGACATTGCTTTTTAATTTTTTTTTTGTAGATGTGACCTGCCCACGTAGTGGATTGGTGCCGAAATAATGCCAGGTTATGGAAAGAACAGGTAGGCTGAAAATGCAAGGATATTACTTTTGCATAATATTGACTCTTTTCCTTTGGCTTGCAGAGTGATTAAACATGTACGGCACAGTATGTTGCACTGTGCTGTAGAAGTGTACCACAAAGTTTAAGGGTCCTGTTAGATTTGCTGGCTTCACTCATGTTCTCTACTTAAATCCTTATCATTGTGCATGGACCGTAGTGAGATGATGCCGTGCATTGGTGCAGCCTTGACAAACATGTTATAGCTCACAGAGCTCAATGCTAAGCCAGATATGAGGGCTTTACGGCACCCATGGAGCTACAGGTCCCTGAATTGTAAGCAGACAACTCTTTCTTACTCCTTTGGAGCCGTGGTTTTTCAGATGTGCTGTTAATGCCCTGCTGCATGATTTGTCAATGAACACAGGAACAGTGGTGCAACGACAGTAGCACAGAGAGAGAACCCGCAAACACATGTAAATACACTATCAGCAATTATGAAAACAAGGAGCCAAACTCTTCCTTCACGCCTAAGCAGATGACACATCGCTAACTCGCAAAACCCTTCTATCACCCATGCATAAGGCCAACAAACAACGAAATTTTTTCCAAGAATTAAAACATTGCCAAATAAGCCAAAGCAGTGTCCTCCCAACCCTCGTGAAGTGGTGTGCGAAATCTTTTTTGACAAAACAAGAAAGGCAGCAGATGTGTCAGCGACGCATAATTCCGTTCTTTTAATGGTAAGGCAGTAACTGTAGTAGGGCCCTCTAAGCAGCATCACCTGGCGACAAACAGCGGAAATATAGTCAAAATGAATAAGAGCACATTTGAAGCCTGCCATTCCCGTTGCTTCTGAAAAAAAAAAAAAGAAAAAAGAAGCTGTGGCACAATGGATTAACACTACTTACCTGAGCACTGGTACGTCTGTTCGAATCCTCGGAGTGCAATGTTTTTAATTTCCAATGTTAAAATAAGCTACGAACATCTTTCCTGGGCTGTGTTCCCCTTTTAGATTGTATTATGATGTTTTTGATCCTTAATAGCCGCAAAACCAGCCGTGAACGCAGCCAGGAGGTGACGGTATGACAATGGTTACACTGTACAATTACCTTCACCGTAATCATTTCCTGCCTTCATTGGGTGTATGTTACCTTTAGATTGCGTTCAGAGGCACCTCTCAGCAACAATTACCGTTTAACTCGCTGAGAGACAACCAGTGAAGAGAAAGAAGTTGTGGTACCCTACCGTTGAGGAAACGGAATTACACGTCAACGACACACTCACTAGCTATGCACAGAAATGAAGTATCTTGGTGCAATTTTCTGTATTGTTGTGAGGGTTGTGTGGCAGCTCTGTTTTGCTTTGTGTTTAGGTGTGTGTGTGGCTCGTGACTGCTTCTGGTCTCAATGTGTGGCTGTGTTTTGCTTTGTTTCTTTGGGTGGACACCGGTTTGGCTAAGACATTTGTTATCTTTTCATTTTCAGAAAGGAAAAAATTTATTGTTGATTAGCTGAACCAGACTGTTAAAAGGAAAAGAGTGTGTAAAGGAAGAACATATAAAAGGTGCAAATAGAATCAAGGATAAAATCAGAGCTGAAAGCAACCTCCCCACGTGAAAGGAAAACAGAGGCTGTGCTCATGCATTCATCCTCGAGGTTTGCAATAGTGGCGGCTTCCACTATTCCGCATGTGAGCTTTTTTTGGCACTTTTTCAGAATGGTCGTTTATCCAAAAACGGATACATTTTGCATTGCTGTCACATTTGCAATGTTCACTGCAGATTTCTGAACAGGGAGCATTTAATGTCATTGCTCTCCTTTGTTAGTCTTTTATTGATAGGTACGGCAAAGAGAAACACTGGTTGTGCGATATGACACAAGGATCCTATCTTAGTATGCACAGAAATCGTCATATACCCCATTACTATCTTCTGGCAAGCATACATTGGCCAAACTGGCCGAACTATCAATAGAAGACTAATTTATAGAGTGCAGCAATGATATTAAAGTTTCATGATCCAGAAACCTTCCGGGGCACTGTCACAAATGTGACAGCAATGGAAAATGTTCCCCAGTTTTTTAACGAACACCATTCTGAACAAATGCTCCCGTGGCGTACTGCAAGAATTGGCGAAATTGCTTCTTCGAACACCACGCTTACATTAAAAAATTACAAGGGTCGGAACTGCTAGGAAAAAGGGTAAACGAGAACCACTTTGCTGTCGCGAACATCGGCTCGCCCGTCAAATTTTGCCGGAGCAAAATGTCCTACACCCACCCGCCTAAACACACACACACACACACACACACACACACACACACACACACACACACACACACACACACACACACACACACACACACACACACACACACACACACACACACACACACACACACACACACACACACACACACACACACACACACACACACACACACACACACACACACACACACACACACACACACACACACACACACACACACACACACACACACACACACACACACACACACACACACACACACACACGCACGCACGCACGCACGCACGCACGCACGCACGCACGCACGCACGCACGCACGCACGCACGCACGCACACACACACACACACACACACACACACACACACACACACACACACACACACACACACACACACACACACACACACACACACACACACACACACACACACACACACAGACACTGTGTGTGTGTGTGTGTCAATAAATACTTGTACGTCCGAACCGAATACTGGATGCCATTTCGCCAACAATTCTGAGACGAGCTTCTTTTTGGTATTCACTTGTTTTCCTTTGAAGAATGAACTAATAAATTGCACGGTGGTGTCTCCGAAGCTGCTTCGCCGCATGCACCGTAGGTGAATCTAGAGAAACCGTTTCCCCGTTACTGTCGTATAGTTACAGCACGTAAACGTAAAATAAAGGCAAGAACAACAGAAAGGAGGCGAGCAAGCAGCCCGGAGGGACCGCGCCCCCCGCTGTGCACGCGCTCCTCCTTTCGCCGTCCGTCTGTAGCAGACATGGCAATAATTGAATTACAGTAATGAAATTACTGTAATTGAATTACTTTTCTCGGTAATTTGTAATGTAATGAATTTCTTTCTCGGGTTGGTAATTTAGTAATGTAATGAATTACTTTTTGGCAGTAATTTCGCAGCAAAAGTAATTAATTCCTTTCGAAATTACTTTTACTAAAGTGCGCCACTACTCCTTCAATAGTCAACGAAGTGGAGTGCCGCGAAAGCAAGAACGACGTGCGGCAAGCGAAGCCAGCGTAACGGATCGGCAAAGGGGGACAGATTAAGCATAACAGTGCGTCTGAGACCTCGTGTGTAGCAGGGGCAACCATTCTCCAAGTAGCAGGATACAAGGCGTCAAGGGAATCCCGAAGGGAGAAATGGTGCAAAAAGGCTGGAGCTGAAAACTAGTTGCGAGCGCGGCGCAGCGGCACTCCCTGCTGCGTCGGCTAGTGCACAGTGGTGCCTGGTTACACTCAACACCACGGTGCGAGGGAGCATTGGGGCTGGGGGAGATAGGCGGAAGGGTCCATGAAGTGAGGCACCGTGGCTTGAGCATTACTGAGCACATATGTGCCGACGTCGATTCTTGGGACTGCGGAAGAAATAAATAACTTAGCTTCTTCGGGCCCTTCAAATGGCGGAGACAGCTCCGTGCCAGCAAGACGCTGGGTTCGCCGGTCATTTCACCACTGTTCGACCACGTGTTTTTTTTTTTTTTTTTTTTGTAATAGCCCGTGCTGTAGGAGAGAGGGAAGGAATAGCTCTCTGGGACAGAATTTGGCGGGAAGACGAAAGAATGTGTGTCCTTCGCGTCCGAAGACCAAGCTTTTGTTTTGTTTATTAGCTTTGATTAGTTTTTGCATGGATGGAAACTAGAAAGTAATTTAAAAGTAATTTAATTTCTCAGTAGAAGTAACCATAATGTAATTTCATTACTTTTTAGATCAGTAATGAGTAATGTAATTTAATTACTTTTCTTAGATTTTCAGCAAGGTAATTAGTTATGTAATTTAATTCCTTTTCAAAAGTAATTTTGCCATGCATGGTCTGTAGGCATCTGGTTTTGCTCATGCGGTGAATGCCCAACTGTCACCAGTACACACCAAACGGCAATGGCGTATGTGTGCCAGCTCCGCTTTCAGAGACTAGATCGCGCTTTCCAATACTTGCAAAAGAAAAATAAAAAAAAAATAAATGACCGCATGGGTAAGTGGAAAGGAGGGTTGGGCTATGGGCCTCTGAAAAAGAGCGTAATGTGAGGGAAGAAGCCTGTTCTCTTTTCGGCAGTGTACGAAATTAATTGACATACAAGAAAATAAATATAAATAAATACCATGTTGACGAAAGTAATAACAAATATCGCACACTAAAAACCGAAGAGAACTGCGCTTCCCAGAGCTTATAGAAGGTTTGAGACATCGACTTAATACGGCATTCCTCAGTGCTAGCATGTAATTGGCTTCACATCCCGTACGCTAAAATTGATTTTTAAAGAAAAAAACAAATATCTGAAAAAATTATTCCGACATCTGGCCACAAAAATTTTCATCCGATTGATTTGTCCGTCTCGAGCAGACGGGAGCACAAAACAGACACGTTCAGGTCGCCACACCAATTCGTCCGTCTAGACACCAAAATGTCCAGCCGGAAACCATCTTAATACTTTCTAGCTTATAAAAACATGTAGGAGAACGCTGTTCTCTTTTTGTTTTTGTTTTTTTCTGCGCCTGAATAAGAGATTTCAAGAAAAACCTGATATTATGAAGTTAAGAATCCCTTACTCTCCTCCTTCTTCCCGCATTGCTTGATTTCAATAGAATTTGAGAGAGAAATAAAGGGCCTTAGCGGAGCGAAATCATTTTTTTTTTTATTGCGCTTGACTGCATACAAGCCCCATATATTTTTTTGTCTGTTCTATCTCGGCAAATGGTTAGCATGCGCATGCGTTTTCCTGTATACCAGTTGCGTCTTATAAGATGTGCCGTCCATTTCATCCCATTGCAGTTGTTCGGGGCCACCTGTGAATCTGAATAAGAAACAAGCAGCACAAAACTAAGAGAGGTTGTTCTGGAAAATACAAGAATATAAATTTACAGAACCGAAATATAGAACGATGACGTACAATTCGAAAGGGAGGACTTCGATAAAATGCCCAGATGGTATTGTGCCGGTTTTTCTGGTTTGTTCATGTTTTTTTTTTTTAATCTGTCAGTATCACGTCCCCTAACAATTTCGCTGCACCATTTTCTGTTAAGTTTCCGTGTAATGTACAGCAGGGTCCTTTATCGAATGTAAGGCAGCAGCCGTTATAGCGCCTGGAAACGGACATGCACAAGCCACAGTTCTGCACCGCGCCGTCTGCGCAAAGACAATTTGCTTCGCTTTTTAGTTTGCTGCTTTCTTTGCGGCCTCCGACAAAAGCACCGCAGGTCAACGTGAGTTATGTGCTTTGCGCGCTCCTGGGTGTTTGAGCCTGCCGAAAGCATCGGCACAAACAAGTCAGAGGAAACGGGGGTGGCTGGCGGGGGGCATGAGGAGTTCGTGAATTAAAAAAGGAATATCTCCTTCCAAGTAGACCAGAGGGAAGCGGTCTCGGGCTGCTGACATTACGGTGGAATGCCGAAAGCTGGGCAGGGGCTGCCGCATCCGGTCGTCCGATTGGGGGGTAACCAAACACCGAGAGTCGGCGGGCACAACGTGGCAGTACGCTCGAGCTCCGCGTCAAAAGGGGCGCTCTTCGATGAAAGCCGCGGCAACAGCAAAAAGCCTGGACCTCACAATTTCGACCTCACACAATGACGACCTCACTCAACCTCAAACTCACGCGTGAGGTTGAGGTCCAATTTCGTGACCTCACTCAAAAAATTTCGAGCTGTCACCGACCTCACCTCAACCTCACCTCACTCCGTGAGGTTGAGGTCATTTTGAGGTTGAGGTCGACCTCATGAGGTCGAAACCTCATGAGGTTGCCCACCTCTGTTAGTTGCTTTGTAGAGGCATGCATCCCCCATACTTAGGGATGCATGCCCAATTTCAAGCATTTCATGGACTTGTATAAGTGCATGGAGTCTGCCAGATTTATTAATTGCTTGCAGCAATCATAGATTGGTTCTTTTAAAAAGAGGAGGCATCACTTCCGAATGTCCTCAATAGATACGCCGATGGATATCCGGCGCGGATCTCCGGGGGAGATTCAAATAATTATGTTTGTACATCTGTCGGAGATCCGCGGGATGTCCGTCGGACATCTGCGGATTTCTGACAGATATCCGTATGTCCAGAACAGGACGTACACCGAACGTCCGATGTATGCCCGAATTAAGCTTCCCCGCCTCTGGGTCGCGGCCGAAATCGCTTCCGCTTTTCCGTTGGCTACAGCTTGTTACCGTTTCGGGTTGTAGGCAGCCACGTGTCTGATTTATGGCTTTCGCCCTGTTTTCCCTTCTACCCTGATTGTGTTCAGGATGTATTCTTTGACAATGAAGGAATTACAAATTTCACACTGATTTTGTTATTTAATTCAATTTGGGGGAGATCCACGCTGGGCTTTATTCCGACAATAATATTGGCGCCTGGTGGTTTCAGGTGGTGCCTGAGAGACGAAAGAGTTAGTGATTCTCGCACGCTTCTTCTACCTGGAAAGTACGGCCGGTAGATCAGCTCTTGACAGTGTGTCTCTTCTTAATTACCTTTTCCCTTAAATCCCTGTCTTCTTGACAGTTTTGGTGGAGTCGGCTGGGTTTATTGCCTCCCCGAGCTAACAACACCGAGCTCTTGCCTGTGGACACGCCAGTACACCGCGTCAGCCGGCGAAACCTGGGCCTTTCTACCGAGCAGGGGCCCTTAAGGCCCCAATATAGTCCGACGTAACGCACGCGCGCGCGCACGTCGGCCTCCGCGACGTTACGTCGGCGAAAAACCGAGGTCTATAGTCCAACGTCACGACGTGATGGACGTAGCGAGCGCGAGCCGACGCGGCCCAACGTCGTCGACGCGCAAATTGAATTTCGCCTATTTCTCGCCGACCGCGTCAGCCGCGTCAGCCACGCATCCCAGCATTCCTCACGCGCAGTGAAGGCAGGTAGACAGCGACCGCGCGCGCATTTCAGACACTGTTGCAGAAAAGCTGCTAGAAGGCATTCGAGGGCAGCCCTGCGTCTGATACCAAGTGGATAGACTACAGAGACGTTCAGAGGAAAGAAAAAATGCCTGGGATGCAAACTGTCAGTAGTGCGGCCGGGCACAGCTGTGAGTTCTTCGCTGCGGTGCGTGTGCCATACACATTTTAATGCATTGTTCTAGGAGGTGTAACGATGGTGTTGTTTCACTTACTTGCAGTACATTCAGTGGAAAAATACCGAAATCTGCGGAAGCAGCTTCGCATAGAATTGTGACCTGTACACACCGGAATCGAAGGCCGTACTCGATTTGGCCCCACGGAACGTCAGCGGCTCAACAACCAGGGAATTCGCGAAATTTATGGAATTCTACAGGAACTGCGGCCGGCCGAGAAAGTGATCCTCATTACTGTGTAATCTATAACTCTTCTGTAATCGTACAGATACTTAAATTATGATTAGTTTTCAGTAAAACACGCACGTACACAATCGATCGTTCCGTCTGTAGCCGTCGTCGACGCGGGCTCAGACCGTTGCTGGGCTGGACGTCTCCACGGCTGGCTGTACATGCTTTGTGCCATTTGAACATTCGCAGTAAACACATCGCATCATTGCCTTGATTGCAACAGTAATTAGTGCTTCGATAGGCAGCCAGTTCGTCCCTGTAGATGACGTGTCGTCTGCTCGAAAGTACACACCGAAAATCCGAAAACGTACCAGCCCCCGAGGGTGTCTTGTGCGCATGCGCGACGCGGCACCTGGCACGCCAGCCGCGCCAGTCTAGAAGCGGCAGTTTTTTGACGTGCCCGTCGTAGCCGACGTGCCGTGGCCGACGTCGCCGACTCAGCCAGTCGCGTCGAAAACGTCGGACTGTATCGGGGCCTTTAGAGTCCACTTAGACAACGAATCTCCGGCTAGCCACGCAATGCACCACTTCAGTGATATGTAAGGTACCCCTGTGTACACCATCCAAAATCCCCGAGTGCCCTAGTCGTTCCATGGCACCCCGAATGAAGACGTGGAGGACTGGCTCACTCAGTTTGAACGAGTCGCATCCTATAATCATCGGGACGACTACTTAAAGGGACAGAACACTGGAAAATTAGGTCTCGATTTTTTTCGCCGCAGTATAAAGATTGATGTCTAAAATGTTCGATTTCATAACAGTTTTGTTAGAAACGCTGTAGAAAAAGTTTATCAGGAGTTTTTCGATCAATGCGTGCACCCGTTTTTATGTAGTCCGATGCTGGAAACCATGAGCAGAGACCGCGATGACGACTGGTGGTCGACAAAAAAGACGTATCAAAAACTAATATAAATTTCACTCGCCAGGCATTAATTCGACATTTTTTGCGTAGAGTAACGTCCTTTTCAGTTTCACACTCAATGCTGTTACGACACAATAACGCACGCCCTCGTCGACGAAAGTTTTAGTGGGCACTGTCCTTGCTTCATTCACGAAATTGTAAACACTGTGGCGCCATCTAATGGCAAAACCTGAAAGCATACCTCTCGCGGTGCGAAAGCAGGGGTGGTTTTTATTTAAGGACGCACTGGGGAAAGCGCAAAATATAATAAATTATGGCAAGCGCTCCTAGAACAGAAAAGAACAATGTGCAGCTACGAAGATCAGCGATATTTTGCTAACATGTAGTCACGTGGGGGGCTACACTGAAAGTACTAGGGTTTCTCCGCTAGATAGCGCCTCGGTTGTTTTTATGCGATTTTCAATGGCAAATTAAAATTGTAAAGCTTTTTTTCTTTGATACTGTAGTGCTCGATCTGTACTATATGAGGCAAGATCTTTTCATCTTCACCATAATCTCATGACATATTTTGGCCAGTTTTCTGTCCCTTTAAATCTGCGGAACGCCATTTTCGGTCTGGAAGATCATGCTTTAACGTGAGAAACGAGAAGGCATATTAACATCATGGCCGCAACTCCGCGATCTTATCCTAAAGTCATATGTCAGCCTGGATAGGCGCGAATGAGCAGAACTGGCTCTATACAATTCCGAATACAGATGCCAAACGAGTCCGTCATGTTGTACGTTGAGGACATGACGAAACTCTTTCGACGAGCGTATCAAAACATGTCTCAAGACGGAAAGCTGCGCCACCTGATGTGTGGGGTTAAAGAACATCATTTTGTGGTCTTGTGCGTAGCCCGCCAACTACTGTTACCTCGCTTTTAACACAGTCGGTCACAATAGAAAAGGTGCTCCACCAGCGCTCGGCTGTCTATGATAGACAATCCTCGCTACGACTGCTGCCGAGCCTCTTACAGCCGTTGTAGGCAACATCGACCACCTGACCGCGATCCTATTCGTGCCATTGTACGCGAGGAACTACGGAAGTTTTGTGGCACATCCCAACTCGGGGGTGATTTTCTCGCACACGTCATCCGCGAAGAGATTCAGCAAGTCACGCGTCCATCATTGCATGTTGCTGAAGCTCATATTTCCCCTGTTCCTGACTATCCTCATCATACCTGCATCGACGTTCTCCTACGCCCAGCTCCAGTTCAAGCTCCGTTGTCTGCCACCAACTCAGTGCACGCCCGCCTAGCAGCCAACGCAATACATTCCCGTACAGCAGCCAACGCGGTACGTGCGCCCACCGCGGTCACACGCACAAAGAACGGGCGTCTGGCGGGACTCTAACAACCGGCGCCTTTGCTATCACTATGGGGAGCCTAGTAACATTTTTCGACGGTGCCCGTATCGGGAATTTGGACTGGAGGTTTTTCCGCCGACGCGCCTAGACCGACGTTTGGTCAATGACCTTGCTCAGTGGAAGAAAACATCGCACAACAGCGCCTCCCGATGACACGCCGACAATCCAGGTCCCCATCTTCACGCCGACCATCACCTTCTACTACAGGTGACTTCCCGCAAGCACCGCTTGGTCGCTCGCCAAGCCCCGCCGACACCGCTACATCGTGTTCCAGCCCGGTGACAAAGTCTGGGTGGGGACACCTGTCCGCCGCCCAGACATGTCAGAAAAACTTTCTCTCTACTTTGGAAACCTCTATTTTGGACCCTACAGAGTGTTGCGTCGCATATCAGGTGTTACAAGGTTGTTCCATACAGACATGTACCAAGTTCTATACTCGGATACAGGTCAAGATAAAAGCGGCGAACAGCCCTCAAAGGACCCCCCTCCAGCCAGTGGCATCGTTCCAAATATAAAGAAACAAGCAGAAAACAAGTGTTCATCCACGCTCCCGGTCTCGCGGGCTTTTACCAAAATGGCCGCCTCCGATTGTCGCGTCCGTCCGTCGGTGTCACCAGAGGTGTCGCCATGGAGCCCTACGAGGCTGACGTATATATTTGAACGAATAAAAACGATTAAGCAATGAGTATAGTAGAGTTTTATTTATGCGTCGTGTTATCTGAACTCACATTGGTCATTGTATTGATAATTTTATGGTTAGTCGGAAAACCAAATCATAAATTCGTTAAAAGTTAAATATACAACTGTGTGATGGGAGAAGAATGGGAGCCGAAGGAAGAAAAAAATTAGAGATGCTCAGCGCTGCTGAACCGAATGTGGAGCGAAATCTTTCGCTGTGGGCAACTCGCTGTTGTCGTTATTCTCTACCAGGGTGGCAATTACCGAGTTGTTTACTATACCTGCGGTTTCTTTGTCTTGTCGTCGCTCCTCCGCAACAGAGCTCAAGCCGGTTGCTAGGCAATGGGACGCTCTTTCGGGCACCGCCAAAATGCTCGAGGGTAACGAAGAGTACATTTCGCTACAAAATTGCAGTTCACACTTAAGCTCTACCTTAAGCTCCGCTTTAATTAAGTCGTATGAACGTGCCGGCGTCGCGTAGGGGTAACGTGAATTCATATGCATGGCAGGCTGATTCTAATAACACCCTCCCACATGAAAGAAGAGGACCGAGTTGACGAAACCGGTTGCTAGGCAACGGGAAGCTCTTCCAGGCACTGCCATAATGTTCAAGGGTAGCGTAGTGTAGCTTTTGCTCCAAAAAAAAAAAAAGCTTGTTGCGTTCACTGCCCCCGGCAAAGACCATGCAGGCAGCTGTATTGAAGCGAGAATTTTTGCGTGGCAAGATTTGGGCCGCTTTTTACTTCCTTAAGGAAGTACAACTGCAAGCCTCTAATGAAAAAACTCCCCCTCTCTCCAGGTAGTAAGCTAGCCATAAACCGAACTATTTCTCATAGAACGTTCGCTCTATTTTCTTCTACTTTAGCACTCCAATAAAGAAAGAAACATCCACCTTTGTTTCATTCTTTTTTCTAGCTCAGAAGTTAGATGTGCAGACGAGCAGATATAGAAATGTCACTTGATCGTCTACTACGCAGTATAGAAGCGGGCTTGAAGAACGGCATGAGGATTTGTCGATATAGTGCTGTGCCCCGGGGTATGTCAGTATTGGGCATATTTAAGAAAAGAAACTGATCAGGAGAATTTAGATACCACTGACAGCGTCCGTGTACGTCTTCGTAGATGGGCCACAAATTGGAGAGGGAAAAATAGGTGGCACTTTAGTTTTACAAAGCAAGAATATTCAAGAAAATGGTTTGGTTCGGTTTGTGGGGTTTTACCGTCCCAAAGCGATCCAGGCTATGAGAGACGCCGTAGTGGAGGACTCCGGAAATTTCGACCACCTGGAGTTCTTTAACGTGCACTGACATCGCACAGCACACGGGCGCCTTGCTTTTCGCCTCCATCCAAAAGCGGTCGCCAAGGCCGGGATTCGATTCCGCGTCCTTGGGCACAGTAGTCGACCGCCGTAATCAAGAAGGAGAATTTAACGCTAATTTAGATACATGTTCTTCGTTTAGCAATTCGCTTTGCCCCGTCTTGCGACCATTAGTGAAGTATTTAAAAGGCGTTTTAGGCTTTTCTGAGAAGGAGATGTGGTTAAAGTATTCAGTGCACATTCGACAGGGAAGATGAAAAAGATTAAAATGGCGACATCATAAGCGAAGAGTGAAAGACTGGAAATTTAGTGCGTTGAGAATCGGGCTGGGAGATGGCCCAGTAGGAGAGCATTGCACGGTAGTACATATTGTTCTGTTTTAGAACATTATGTCAAAGGCAGGTAATATTGCAACCCTAAAAAGTCGAGATGGCGCATTCGCCGCTCTTACTGGCCGGTGAAGCTTATCTTTTTGTTTCGGCATGGGTTCGAACACCATTGTCGGCCAGTTTCTTTTCTTTTTTTTTTTTTTTTTTGATTAAGGAGTTCAAAGTGGACTTAGCAGGCACAGCGGCATCATAAAAAAAAATAAAATACGCGTGGTAGAGTTTTTGCATTAAAACCAGCGACAAGCGTTTACTTAGTCCTATGATTAAGAAAATAAATCCTTCAAGTGGAAGCAAAATTTTCTTAGAATGCATGTAAAAACACTCTTCTTAAAAACAAAGCTCCCTAGATATGGGGAACGAGCTGCAGTGTGAGCAGCACTGCTGTAAACTCCACCACGAGCCTCCACCGATCCACTGCGAGAAAACCTCGAAGAGGGAAGGCATGGATAGGATCAATATTCTAGAGCACTATAATAGGATCACGGCAAAGTAGGTTGAACGCGATGGCTCCAACTCCGATATCGATTAGCCTCTTCAAAACATTGTGGCCGCGCGTTTCGGGTGAACACGTCACAGTAGATAGAAAATGCGTTTCACGAGAGGATGGTCAGTGATCCTTTAAATTGATAAGGCCCGTAGCGGTGGCTCAGTGGTTAGGGCGCCGAATAGCTGAATTCAAGAATGCGGGGTCAAATACCGGCCGCAGTAGCCATTTTTCGACGGAGGCAAAAAAGAAATGCGCCAGTGTACTGTGCGATGGCTGAGCATGTTTCATAACCGCGCGTGGTCTAACCTTCAGGCGACTTTCGCTACGACGGCCCTCATAGCTTGAGTCATTTTGCGGCGTAAAACCTTATGAACCAAACCTAACATTTAAAATAACGAAACTAAGGGACAGAAAACGTTAACGTTGACTTGGTCAGCATCCTAACTTCTTGCAATCTTTCAGTAATTGTTTCCTGCATATTAATTGTCAGAATCTACACGCTGTGACTTCTGTCGTGTATTTTTATGCAAGAGCTCATCACCCTTACACGAAAGCGCGCAGAAAGCGTCCGAAAGGCATCAAGGAGAAAAGAGTTCCTTTCCTACCTTGGTGGTCGCTCTTCCCGGTGTGTAACGACTAAGGTTGTGCATTTCGCTCGGCATAGCCTGCGTGCACGCAGTGATCACCTAACAGCGGCAGGGGCTTGCAGTGGCGGGAGGCCGAAGGTACCCGCATGAGCTTTTGGGCTTAAGGACGCGTTGACTATAGCAGTGTCCACTTCGCTTTAACCTCTTTTTACCATTTTACCCTTTTATTGATCCTCTAACAGGACAAAACAGAAAAAAAAGTAAAAGAACCTTCTGTGAGAGAAATCAATTTTTCAACCGCAGTGCAGACTGTTCCTGAGCGCTACTATTGTTATTACTTTAGACGAGAAGAAACAGGTGCCATCTCGACTGACGCCGGAAGACTGGCATTGCCTCTCTCAAGCCGGATTTTCTTCTAAATCAATGCTTTATTTTGAATTTATTTTGAATAAATTAAATGATTTGTGCTATAGCGCTTGTAACACCTTGCAACCAGTATACAAGATGACAAAATGAAATATGATATCCCAAAGAACCATTAAAATTAATTAGTCTTATAGAGCGTTTTTGGCACAATGGCAGATAAAGTAATGTTGCACCACAGATACTTCATGTAATATTCCCAACCTGAGGGTCTTCCAGAGTATCACAAAAAAAATAAAAATAAAAAGATCATTAACAAAATTATCCAAGGTAAATGCTCTGTCTCAATGTGGATTGCAAGCGAGTTCCTCGTTCCTACCAGGAACGAGAACATGAAGTCATTGTGCATTGTAGCGAGAACAGAAAGCCCAAAGAAAATGCGCCTATTTGGAAGCTCATCTTATCAGCCTGAGCCGGCAGAAATGCCAATCACCTGCCTATTGTACAGCACGAAACAGCAAGCTGATATCGAGCACAGGCATATCACTTCGTTTGGCTAATCGAGTTGTGACAATAAAAAATTATCGAGATTGTCACAGAAGAAAGCCAGCTGAAAATAATCTCGCGAGAAAAAAAAAAAAAAAATAAAATGCCCGGAATTTCGTGACCGTTTTGCAATACATCCTTCAATTTTATTGGAAGATTCTCCAATAAATAAGCAAGTGGTTCACAGTCTCGGCGAGCTATTGTATGCCGATTCGTCTGCCATCAAGGGATCTTACAGCTGAGGTAAGCTACGCCCTAATTTCTGCAGAAAACACTTTTATACTTACGTTAAAAAACATACCAGCCACGTTTTGAGAATAATAATGCATTCAGATGGTTCTCAACGCATGTTTAAAAGGCGTGAAGAATCTATTATTTTCATTCTTTTCTACATTTAGTGACACTGTACGAAACATTCACACATGCACAAAAAAAAAGTTTTTTTTTTTTTTTCTCCGAGTATCAAGTTTTTGAACGATACCTCCGGACTTGGCGCATTTAAGCGCAGTTTTTATTTTCAAATGAGCGGGCTTTCTTTTTTATCTCTTCATGGGACCTATTATTAGATTATGAGGAGAAGTGAAAGAACTGCTTGGCTTTTGCATGGAAGAATGAAATCAGTACTTTTGCATAAAAAGCTAAATTTGATGCCTCCTTCTACTCAATTGTGTCTTGTAAAGCTCCGACAGTATTTCTCACGTTGCATCTTGGATAGCTACCACAAGGCTAGAAAGAAGGCAGAAACAGAAAACGAATACGCCTGACCCAAGTTAACGATATTGCATTAGGTTTGGTAAAATTGTTTTACAGCGTTAATTGTGTAGAACAGTGAGTACCCAAATACATTCTGTACCGCGCGTTTATGGTTACCTGCTGTCTCAGACTTAGAAGTATGCAGCTACTGTCGCCGGAGACGGCGTACTCTGAGGTAATCTGTTATTTCCTTGATTTCAGACAGCGCGAATGTTCGTGCGCATAGCCTACCTGCTTCTGCTTGCAGGTAAGTTTTAATCTCTGCATGGCTTCTGTGTTCACGCAAGGCGGACACTAATATGTGGCGCCAAATCAGAAGGCCACGTCACCCATTCTGTTAGCGGTAGCGCAGGGTTTACAGCCACTGACTATCTCCTAAAAGAAAAAAAAAAAAAAGAATCTTCTACAAAACGCCACCTGTTCTCCGCTAAAGTGGCCAATGAAGTGACTTCTGAAGGTTTTGAAAACTGTCCTGAAACATGCGCTAGCGGCAAGCTAAACAGAATTCCACATACGAATAGCAGTTCCTGCGTCCATCAAGCTGCGTCCATCAACGACAGTTCGCGCAAATTTCAGCTAAAAGCTCTAGCAACATAGGTACCGAATGTGATGGCGGCTAGCCGGCACCTCATGAGCTAAACCGATCCTATTGCTGTCTATGCCGTTATGCTCGGGAAAGATAAATTTATTCTTTTATCAAGTATGTCTTCCCATTTGTGCTGCCAGCCATTCGCTCTTTAAAGTTTGGAACTAATGTGAGGTTTTGTCTCGCTCTCCGATCTGTCTATATACCACACCCACAATGTGTTAACGTTTTCTTTCCTCCAGTTCATTTGATAGCTTGCTTTAGGCTCAGCGTATGGCGCACCAACTTCGCCATCGACCGGCTGTTGGCCAGCAGCGGCTTGGACCAGATTCCGTTGCATGACATCTCTTTTGACGTGAAGCACTCGGACAGCTTTTCAGGATACGTTGAATTTCACCTGGAAAAAGGAACTCTGGGCAACTTGCGGAGAAGGGTGAGTACATTGCACGTATACGCTGCGTTTTCAATGACAGGGACTTCAATTTTTTTTTCATCTACCGGAGTTACTGAGTCACACATACACTACTTCTACAAAGTGTATAGCTCTCATAGAATGCATGCGCCTATCTGGAGTGTTCGGACAACAGAGGGCGGGACCCAGGCGTTTTTAGCCCACACCGTTGATGGTGTTCAGAAAACCAAGCGTCGGTGTTGGTGGCGCCGGCGTGGTTGAGAAAAATTACAGTGGTTGAGCAGTTTAGCTAAGAGCACACTTTACGAGTGAAAGCAAGTGCGTACACACTAAATATGCTCAGTTAGACCTATTAGGCTTATTGAAGCCTAATCAAGCTAATTTGGGCTAGGAAGGTGAAATTATGGGCATTGTACCTTGTAACAGCAGTGCATTAAAGTAGTGCGACCTTAAAGGTCTTTAGGCTTAGCTAGGCCTATGAGGCTAAACGGTGTCTAACACGTTCAGTTAGGCTTAGTAAGGGTCCAGACAAGGCGCTCTTTTCCTTGCCTGGACGCCGTGCATGTTTAATTAATATATTTACACTCAGTCATGCCAATCATGGAAGTCATGGGATCACTAATAGCAAATTATAGTATAACCATGCCTATCATAGTTAGGTTTGGTTGATGCCACTGGGACGCTCGGTGATGCTGACGGAATTCGTAAATGGGTGAAGTTCATCGCGGACTAGATGCATGTGCTTTCGAACTGCAATTACGAGCTCGCCTCTTGCGGGTGGTTGTTTAGAGGTCACATGGCAGAGTTTAGATTGGTCAGCAGTTAGTGCGACACCTCGAGACCACGTGGCATAGCTGAGTAGTCAAGAGCGACTTCGCCCTCCTGCGGGACCTTTGGATGCCGAGACAGACACGCTGCTTCTGTACTATGCAGGCCTGTTAGTACGGCTTAGTTAAAGCGGGCTTTATACCTATGTCCGGTGGTCCCACAGATACGTTTTCAGATTACCATTGTGACAACGTGCGCTGAGACAGAACGAAATTAAACACAGGCGCTGACTAGCCTGTGGCATTTCATTTCGGAAATACAGAAAATATATTGCGCCCCATGATGGTGAAAACGCTTATTAAAAAGAGAGAATTACATGAGGTTGCTCTGTGGTCAGGCTTAGTTCTCTTCCCCTCACGCCCGCAGGGGACCTCTGTTAAAGCTGATGTTTGTGTGTAATGTGTGACACCACGGACCCTGAGCACCCACGCTTAGCCGTGCGTGGCACATCCGTGTCTGGGGAAAAGGGGATCCTGGTGGTTGAGCCGATGCTGAGTGTTTGGACCTTTCAGGCCCCTCTGCAGAGGCAGCACATCATTTCGGCCCACGCTTCTCACAAACGGCACCTCCAGGCTGACCCACCCGGGGGAAATCAACAATCGCCTTTTCCTATCCTCGTCTTCATCTTTTGCTTTCCTACTTTTTTTCTTACAACTCTCCTGTCTTCTCCTACCTTCTTTGTTTCTGCCTACTTCCAGGCGGCGAGGGTTAACCTTGTGTGGCTAACCACCCTGAGTTACGCCGTATTGGGTTATAGTTACGGTGTACAGCTGGCGTGGGTAGGACATGATTGCCAATTCCTGTGCCGTCCCCTCGTTGGGCTCCATGGTGGGTGGCTGGCACCGCAGACCGAACAATATACATTTTTTTTTATGGCTTTCTCTTCTTCTTCAACTGATCGCCCTCCCTCGAAACGAGGGAGCACAGATCAAACTGCCCAGTTCTTCTTGAAAACAGAGCACCTTCCCTCACTTTCATGTAGTTCATAGTGAGCACTCAGAAAAGACAGCAAGACAAGTCTCACCATTCATTGTTGCAAAGACACTGACTGAAGCTATAGGCAAGGGTTACAAGATCAAGAAGCTTGCAAATGGAGACCTGCTTTTGGAACTTTTATGTCATCATCAGTATGAGAAACTCGCAGGAGTCAGCGCTTTTGGTGACATTCCTGTTGTGATTAGCCCACATTGTTCTTTGAATACTGTTCGCGGTGTTCTTTCCGACAACGACTTAAAATACATTGCAGAGGAGGAACTGCTGGAAGGGCTGAACGAGCGACACGTGACAAATATATTCCGATGAAAAATAAGACGTGACAACAAAGAAATCGAGGCTAAACACTTTGTCCAATTACCTTCGCATTGAGCGGACTCCCCGAGTCTGAGGTAGGGTACACAAAACTCAACCTGGGACCGTACGTATCCGAATCCACAACGCTGCTGTAACTGTCAGATTTTGTCTGTTTTGGTACAGTTGAGTTATTTGCCTGAAAGTGTAGGCCGGTGTGAATTCCTCTGCTTCGGAGTAGGGAGACGAGGTTGCCCGGTTAGAAAGCGCGCGGGCGGCGGCATCTGCTGCCTCGTTTCCTAATAGCCCCGATTGGGCCGGAGCCCAGATTATGAAGCGGCGTGATGAACTTCCTACTTACGAGCTGTATTGCAGTAGTCGGTAGGCCGTTCCGAGCTGTTTCGTAGTAGCCAGGTATGGGACCCAGCCTTGTTGAACGTTCATACACGTCCCTCGTGGGTCCGTTATGATTGTTTAGGAATCAGTGTGTGTTGCTGCTAACGCGATGACGACCTCCACTGCCTGTGTTACGTTTCGGGCTTTAAATGTGTGCCCGCTCACAGTTTTGGACTCGTAGATTACTGCCGCCGTGCACCACCCGCCTTTCTCCTCCTCCTCCTTGGTTCGGGTCGGACGCTCTGCCCTGGCTATGCGCTCACCCTCGTGGTCGTCCCTGGACAAGTTATTGGGGAGTGGTTTTACGTGCAGGATGTATCGCCACTCGTGGGAAGTCTTACTCTCTCCTCGGTTAGAGTCGTGTGTTGTATGTGTAGCGGGTTAATAGGCGACGCCTTGACGTTGTCTGCGAAACTCGCGTGTACTGACTTGTGAGGTGGGCTTCTCTCAGTTCCTCGAACGAGTTCGTCATGGCCTTCTTCACTATTTTGCGCGTGATCCCCTAGAGGATGTTCTCATCGTGTTTCTTGAGGTGGAGATAGCGAGTCATGTACAAGACTCTGCTTGTTACGAAGGCACTGGCCAGCCGTAGAGCGTCTTTGCTTCTCAGGCCCCCTTTTTTGTTCGATACTCTACGGACCATTCGGCCCACCTGGTCTCCCACCTTTATTAGCTTGTCGAGCGTGGTCGCCGCCAGCTTACGCTGGTGAATGAAAATACTTTCTCCAGGTGGACCGGGAGATTCCTCATTGCCATGTTGAAAAGCAGCGGAGATAGCAACGCTCCCTTTAGCGTTCCTCTCGTGCCTATGCAAAAAATAAATAAATAAATAAATAAGCAACACATGTCAAGAATCAAGTTGCTGCAGAAAAATATGTTGGTGAAGTGAACGGCATAGCTCTGCATGGCAGAGAATCACCACCTCATGGTAGCGAGTGAAGTCCCAGTGGTCATGAGCCCGGTTTAAATAAAACTGTATGTTGCTTTTTAATTTCCTCTCAGCGCACACTTTATCAACGCGCTCACGTTTTGCATGGTTTTCCATGCATTTTCGTAGCTGTCTGAATTGAGTGCGTGATGTTAAAACAAATTTATATCTTTCATTTTGTTACTGCCTGAAAGTGTTGTAAAGAGGCGTGACAATTTAAGTTGTTGCCGATTGGTTGCACTCGGGAAAATACTATTCAGTACAGTTACGTCATCGTTTGCTGTGCTTTATTCTATGTGTATTTTCGACCTAAAATGTTGCCTATCTCCCTGAATGCAGTAAATACTACAGAAAAATCTTTCAGTGTTTACTAAGCAAATAATTCCTGGTGACTGCAGATTTATGTGTTAAACATTTGCTTTCAGATGTGCAGCGAGTGGCCTAAAAATTGTGGGATTTCTGCGATTTTAAAGAAAACGTTTCGAAAATAAATTCAATATTCCACTATGCGACTCTCTTTGCACAGGTGCGACGAGAAGAAGACTGTACAATCAGGGACGAGACAGATTCATCGTCTCCCTTTCTCGCTATTATATACCTATTATATGCCGCCTCAGCTGCGATGGCTTGGTTGCCAAATACTCCGCAGAGGTGATTGCAGACGACCACTCCAAGTGGATGGAGGCCGAAATGCTCGTCGATAGTTGCCAGTACTTTCTAGCCTTTCATCATGCCGTTACCGACAACAAAGGTGCGTATTGTACTCTCACTTCATATAATCTTGAGTGCGAACCTGCGTGCACCTTGGAAGCGTGCCTTATGGGTACGGTGCTGATGTAGAAGTTTCATTTCATTTCATTTCATTTATTAACCTTAAAGGCCCCTTTCGGGGTATTACATAAGGGGTGGGGTAGACAATCATAAAATATTGCACTTTTTTTTTTTTTACAGATTTTCACGTGATAAACACATTTCAATGTTGGCACTGAAGGATGATGGACAGGTGATGGTAACGACGGAGTGGGATAGAAGTAAACCTGTTGCAAGACTCAGTCGAAAAAAACTACAGAACTGTGTCAAAAATACGACAAAATATCCTGCAGTTCTGTCGTAATCATCAAATTTTTCTATAGTTCTGTAGTACGTTTCTGTAGTTCTGTAGTTTTTCAGTAGTATATTTCTGTTGTCTGTAGTTCTGTAGCACGTTTCTATTGTAATTACAGAAATTTCCGATGTTACTGCAGAACAGTCTGTTGTCACAACAGGTTTCCCGTCAAAAACCGCACAAAAATTCTGTCGTGACGACAGAAAATTTTTTGTAGTTTTTTCTGACTGGGGAGGACGGTGACTTTAACCTTAATTCCGCGCAGTTCCTCTCTGGATTAAAACGATATCCGCGCACCGACAGAATTGAACTACCAAGTCTGGGTCCGCCCTTATGCTGATGGCCAGACGTAACAACACACTTTCTCATGAAATTAAGATGTGGCTACCCTGGTATTATACCTCGCTAGTACATAAAACCTGAATGCAACAAATAACCTTGGATCCTCAGTACTGGCTGTTTTCGGAGTAACTTGTCAAATTTATCCTCAGATCACTGAGGAAGCGGCGGGGCTAAAAAACTTTGATTTCTTGGAGACTACCATTGGAAGCGCACCTCTAGTATAGTTAATCTTTACCCCGCCGGGGTGGCGCAGTGGTTCTGGCGCTCGACTACTGTTCCCAAGGACGCGGGATCGAATCCCGGCCTCGGCGGCAGCTTTTCGATGGAGGCGAAAAAGCAAGGCGCCCGTGTGCTGTGCGTTGTCAGTGCACGTTAAAGAACCCCAGGTGGTCGAAATTTCCGGAGTCCTCCACTACGGCGTCTCTCATAGCCTGAGTTGCTTTGGGACGCTAAACCCCACAAACCAAAACCTATAGTTAATCTTTGACACAACTACTTGTTGCACCTCAAGAGTGATCGGAGGAGAGGAGATTTCGAGTACGTAAAAATACGAATGCTAAAGTTGAGCTAATTAAAAACAGAAACCATGTAAAGTGCAGTTGAGAAAAGAGAATAGCGAATTGAGGCAACATCGAAACGCCTGTCAGTTTTCTTAGCCCTGATGGTTTTCCGCTGTGCGCCTTTAGCTAGCCATATTTCCTTAGGATCCCGACATGCTAGCGGCTGTCTTTGTGTCATTGTCGGAACACATGCATGAGGAGCTTGTGGCGCATCGTTTTGTGCATATTTCATATTGTATGTCTTTATGCGATTTTTTTAATGATTTAGTTCTGTAAACATTCTTCTTACTCGGTGGATGGGCGTTCGTCAGGTGTCGGTACACCTTTTGTTTGCTCTCCCTCGGTTTTCATTGCTTTTGTAATGCACCCCCCCCCCCCCCCCAAAGAAAAAAAAAGAACTGTAAAAAAAAAATTACCGCCGATTACGTTACTTCCCAATGCGAAATTTGAGCGCAGCAAATAAGCTGTTTCACCTTTTCGATAGATTGAGGCAAAGAAATCGAGCAACACATGTATGCGCTATCACAGAATTTTTTAGAGCGCGCGAAGAAAGGAATTAAGTTCGAGCCGGCGCTTTGACAACCGGAGACTCGCAGGAAGAGGGGGGATGGGGGCGGCGTGTACACCCAGCGGCAAACGATGGGGGCAGAAGCGCGCGCAGCAAACGGACAACGCGATAAAGGGAGGAGGGAAGAGATAGCAGCGACTGACTGATGCTGCTGACGCCGATAGTGAGTCAACCCCAGCTGCGGAGTTGGTTTCAGGGACAACGCCGCCGATGCCGACGCAAACAATATGATACCCTCGCTTCCGCAGCGCCAAGAACCAGGTCTAGCCGTGGGAAGGTGGTCACGTATCCGTCGACGTGCCGGGGCCTACGTGAAATAACCGGCGCGTCGGCAACTGAAGAGCACCCTATCCGCCACGCAGGAACAGGGGGGGGGGGGGGGGGGACCCTCCCCTCCTCTTTCTTCATGGCGGCGACGGTGTTCTATGCAGTCACGTTATCTTGACTCTCTAGCGGCGTCAGCGGCATCCAGCGGTATCAGTCGGTCGCTGCTAGCGCTGGGGGGATGAAAGGGGGGCGGAGCTGGTTACGAGGCCGACGCCGACGCGAAACCCAGGAACGGACGCCAAAGAGCTGCGCTCTAAAAAACTTCCCTATCTGTCGTCAGTGCCACCATATCGATTACATATCGATGTCTTATGGGTTGTTGAACCTCATATGATGAACTGTTTCTCGTGCCATACTGCTCAATCGCAACTAGTAACGTTGGTGAACGCTACCAGGAGAGCATAAAATTTATTTGGCAGATCAGTCGGTTTCGCCGACTACGTTACTTTCACGTATTTGTTCTTACATTACCTATTTTCAGTGCGATCGAGTTAAAAGTCGAATTGCGCCGGAAATGTGGCTTCGGCGTTCAGCACGTTGGGAATGTGAGCTTAATATCACGGGCACGGCTCTGCCAGATAGTGCATTAGAGGTCAGATGGCCGAGCACTGATTGGCCTGTGGTTTGTGTTACGTAAAGAGCCCACGTGACGTCACAAAGTTAGGAGGATCTGGGGTGGTTCATTTCAGGTTGGAGCGTGTAATAGGAATGAACCTTCCAGGGCTTTTGGGGGCATAATCAGACATGCTGCTCCTAGGCCATGTAGGCAGGTTCGTACGGCTTTGCTGTAGCGGGGCTTCACATCGATGTGGTTGGTCGCTTCCCTACTGAAAAGCCAAAGTTCTACGGGGCAATAACCTCATAAAATCTCATCTAATCGCATAGACTTTCATACGGTGAACATCATTATCATAAAATATCGTACATAATTTATGATAATGTACAAGAATCTATGAGACCTCGTGAAATTATATGCGACTTTTATGTGATTTCTTATGTGAATTGAGGGAGCTTGTGTGTGAAAATGTGAGGTTATTGACTCATACAAGTTTTTCAGTAGAATTATGAGTGCTATTTAGATAATGCGGTAGCCTACGAGTGTACGTTAATTAGTATGTGTGTGATAAGAGACACATAATTTAAACGAGTGCTCATTAAGTCAGCACATGCAAACTACATATATGCGAACGAAGCAGGAGCCGCAGAAGGGAGCCGTTAACGACATCGCCTCCTGCTTAGAATCAGAGCTTATTTGTCCCCATAATTCTGAACTTTTCACACTTTTCGCTTGTACATTTTTACATGAGTGTTTCGTTGTGCTTATTTCTTCGCAGATTCGGAATATTACAGTTGCAATGTGAAGCAGGGCCTGTCCGCTAAGTTGAAGCCCGTCCATTTGTCCATGGACTTACCCAAAGAAGTTTTCAAGCAATTCGAAGAAGAAGTCGTTCCTCGAGTTGTGATAGAAATTGCCCGCGCGCTGAACACTACTTATAGTGCTGCACTACAGAACAAAACGTATGCACTGAAAATCAGTGACTTCATTGGATAAGCAATGAGCACTTTGGAAAGAACAAAGAGGAGTCTTGCAAGCAGCCCTTAAAAGATGTGCGCTTAAATAAATATAGTTCGCACTTGTCCACTTTTTTTTTTGCCTCTTCTTTTCGTTATCTTGAAATGATGCGAGACCACTTCCCACTTACAGTGAACTCAGTTTTAACAAATATTCATCTATTTAGAGTTTGGGCATGGCGGCCGGAGTGAAATGTTTATTTGCAGCAATGGCACCGTGCCTCTGGATAAAATAACGCACCTGCGTCATACAGAATTAAATGAGAAATATCGAAAAGACGCCCTAGGTGTCGAAAAAATTCCTCTTCCCTCCTATGTAGAAGTTGGTACGATTTAAAAGAACGTGGTACTCCTAATCAAGAACAAGAAAGAGGGTGGAATTTTAATCTCTTTAACCGGCAATCATTTAGGCCCAACGAAAAATAAAAATACAATCGGTGTGATTGTCAACTGCAGTAACGAAACTGAACTACTTCACAGATGGAGTGGTAATGAACCGGAGCTTGTGATTAGAAATTGTTGATACCACTCACGGTGTATGCCTTGCTGTCAATGCTGGCAGATTGGTTGGCGTCACCCACTCAATCCAAGTGAAATCATCTAAAAGTGCACAATTTGCGAGAACATGTCATGCCCTATCATTTAAGCCTGTCATTTTACACCTTTCACAAAGATCAGAAATGTGGAGATAGAGTTAATTGTTAGGGATGTTAGTGGAAATAAGAGCGCGAGGAGGCGCTGGTCGAGTAAAAAGCTCCTAAGCGACTAAGGAGCCGGATCTTGTTTCCCGCTTTAGGGCCTTATTTATTTTGAACAAATGGAACTATTTGAGCTATAGCGTTAGTAAGATCTTGCGACCAACATAAGGGATGACAAAATGAAATTTAACATTGCAAATGACCATTAAATTTAATTAGTTATATGGAGCTTTTTTGGCACAATGACAACTTAGGTTATGTGACGCCACAGATAATTTAACTTCGTTTCATCTACCCCTCATGTAATATTCTCAATCTGAGGGTGTTTGCGAGTGTTATGAAGAAAAGAGTAAATATAAATGTGTACGGTAAATGCTCTATTTCAAGGTGGATTGCAACCAAGTTGAAAGCATTGTGTATTGTATCGAGAACAGAAAGCGAAAAGAAAATGCGCTTCTTCGAAAGGTCATCTTATCAACCTGATCCGACAGAAATGCTAATCACCTATATTGTACAGCGCGAAGCAACAAGCTGATATCGAGTTTAAACAATAGCCAGTTATTCAGATTGTCACAGAAGTGAACGACTGGTCAATTATAAAGAACGCCAAGAATTTCGTCAACGCTTTGCGATACACCTCTGCTCTTCCATTCGGCTGGAAGGCTGTTCAATTCTGTTCGAAACAAGTGGTTCACATTCCTGACGAGCCATTGCATGCCGATTATTCTGCCACCAAGGGATCTTACACGTCAGGTGAGCTACGCCGGAAATTTGTGCGGCAAAATTTTTTACTCTCCCGTTAAAAAAATACCCGCCACCTTTTGAGAATAATAACGCAATCAGAGTGTTCTCAACCCACTTTTAAACGATTGAACGAAACCGTTTTTTTTTTTTACTCTAGTCAACGTTTAGCGAAACTGTACGAAACATTAATAAAAATACGCCTTTTCTCTAAGTAACAAGTTTTTGAACAATACCTCCGGACTTGGCGCATTTTAGCGTAGTTTTTATTTTTAAATATGTGGCCTTTGTTTTTTATTTCCTCTTAAGACCTTATGAATTTACGAGCACAATTACTAGATTATGAGGAGAGGCGAAAGAGCTGCTTGGCTTTTGCATGGAAGAATGAAATCAGTACTTTTACATAAAAAGCTAAATTTGATGCCTCCTTCTACTTGTTTCTACTTGTTTAGTGAACCCCGCCGGGGTGGCGCAGTGGTTACGGCGCTCGAATACTGTTCCCAAGGACGCGGGATCGAATCCCGGCCTCGGCGGCAGCTTTTCGATGGAGGCGAAAAGCAAGGCGCCCGTGTGCTGAGCGTTGTCAGTGCACGTTAACGAACCCCAGGTGGTCGAAATTTCCGGAGTCCTCCACTACGGCGTCTCTCATAGCCTGAGTTGCTTTGGGACGTTAAACCCCACAAACCAAACCAAACCAAACTTGTTTAGTGAAGCTCCGACAGTATTTCTCACGTTGCATCTCGGATGGCTGCCACAAGGCAAGGAAGAAGGCAGAAACAGAAAAAAACGCCCGACCTAAGTTAATGATATTGCATTGGGTTTGGTAAAATTGTTTTACAGCATTAATTGTATAGAACAGTGAGTTACCCAAAGATATTCTGTAACACGGGTTTAGGGTTCCCTGCTGTCTCAGGCTTAGAGGTATGCAACTACTGTTGCTCGGTGGGACGTACTTTGAGGGAATCTGTTATTTCCTTGATTTCAGAGAGCGAGAATGTTCGTGCGCATAGCCTACCTGCTTCTGCTTGCAGGTAAGTTTTCATCACTGTGTGGCTTCTGCGTTCACACAAGGAGGACACTGAAATGTTGCGCCAAGTCAACAGGCCACGTCACCCATTTTGTTAGCGGTAGCGCAGGGTTTACACCCACTGACTATCTCTTAAAAAAAAAAAAAAACAAAAAAAACAAATGGAACCTTCTGCCAACCCCATGTGCTCGCTAAGTTGATTAGATTTTAATTACTTGCGAATTCTTCGAAAACTGTCCTGAACCATGCGCTAGCGGCAAGCTAACCAGACTTTAACATACGGATAGCGGTTCATTCCGTAATCAGTAAGCTGCGTCCATCAACAACAATTGGCGCTAATTTCGGCCCAAAGCTCTAGCAATACTGACCCCGAATGTGATGGCGGCTGGCCGTCACCTCATGAGCGATATCGATCCTATTGCTGCCTATGAAGTTATGTTCGGGACAGACAATATTTATTGTTTTATCAAGTATATCTTCCCATTTGTGCTGCCATCGATTCGTTCTTTGAAGTTTGGAACTAATATGAGATTTTGTCTCATTCTCCTCTCTGTCTTACACCACGCCCACAATGTGTTAACATAATCTCTTTCCTCCTGTTAACTTGACAGCTTGTGCTAGGGCCAGCGTATGACGCACCAACTTCGCCATCGACCGTTTGTTGCCCAGCATCGGCTTGGACCAGATTCCTTTGCATGACATCTCCTTTGATGTGTGGCGCTACGTTGTCAATGATGCGGACTTTTCTTTCAGGCTACCGGAGTTACTCAGCCACACCTTATCACCTCTACCGAGTCCTTCGCGCTCAGTAGAATGGGGAAAATGGAGGTGCCTTTCTGGAGTGTTTGCACAACAGATGGCGGCACCAGGGCGTTTTTAGCGCCACACGGTTGAAGGTGTTCAGAAAACCAAGTGTCGTGTTGTTGGCGTTAGCGTTGTGTGTATTGTGCGCGTGTGGACGTTGAGAAAAATGGCAGCGGTTTAGCAGTTCAGGTAAAAGAAAGCTTTACGAGCTAAAACAAGCGATTTCACACTAAATATCCTCGGTTAGACCCATTAGGCTTATTGAAGCCTAATCAAGTTATTAGGGTTAGGGTGGTGTAATTATGGGCAATGTGTTGCAGTGGTGTGACCCTAAAGGTCCTTAGGCTTAGCTGTGCCTTTAGAGGCCAAACGCACTCAGTTAGGCTTAGGAAGACTAAAGAAAGAAGAACGTCTTTTCAGACAAGTTCCTTTTCTTGCCTGGCCACTGTACAGGCTTAGTTAATGTTAATTACACTTGGTTAGTCATGGCAATTGCGGTAATCATGGCCACTAATAGAAAATTATAGTATAACTGCGGATGTCAGAGCTAGGTTTGGTTGTTGCCACTGCAACGCTCGGTGATGCTGACGGAATCCGTAAATGGGCGAAATTCATAGTGCAAGACTAGTACTTTCGCACAAAAATTGCGAGCTTGCCTCTTTCTGGTGGTCATTGGGAGGTTATATGGCCGATTTGATTGGTCCCCAGTTTGTGTGACACCTCAAGACCACATGCGCAGGTGAGTGGACAGGAACGACTTCAATGAAATTAGAGGATAAAATTGAAGCCGTGACCTTCGGGACCTTTGGATACCGAGACAGACACGGCTATAGAGGCCTGTTCGTACGGGGTTTGGTAAAGTGGGCTTTATACCTATATCTGGTGGTCTAGCAGATACGTTTTCAGCTTACCGTTGCTACAACAGCACTGAGGCAAGACGAAATAAAACACAGGCACTGACTAGCTAGTGGCATTTTATTTCATAAAGACAAGGTATATACTGCACCCCACGCAAAAAACACACGGAAAGAATCACGTTTCTGCACAAAAAATATATAAGCGAAGTGAACGGCACGTGCTCTGAACAGCAGAGAAAAACCACTTTGTGGTTGCGAGTGAATCCCCAGAGTCCATGAGACTGGCCTATATACAACTCCTTTATAGTTATATTTTCCATTTGCCCTGCCAGCGCCCATTTTATAAAATGTTGCATTTTACATATTTTAAATGAATTTTCTTACATTGCTGTTGAATCGAGTGCTTGACTTTAAAAAAAATTATCTTTAATTTCGTTATTGCGTGGAAGTATTTATAGAGAATGGTGCAAATTTAAGTGGTGGCCGGTTGGTGGCACTGGGGAGTATGATATTGAGCAAAGTTACGTCCTGATTTGTTGTGCTTTATTCTACGTGTATATACGGCCTAAAATGTTGCCCATCTCCCCGAATGCAGTAAACCTTGCAGAATGCCTTTCAGGGTTCACTAACCAATTGAATAATTCATGTGATTGCAGATTTGTGTGTTAAACGTTTGCGTTCAGGTGCACAGCGAGTGGTCTAAAAAGTTGTGGGATTTCCGTAGATTTAAACGCACGATTCAACGAAAAATAAATTCATTATTTCAGCATGCGGCTCTGTTTGCACAGGTGCGACGACATGGAGACTGCATAAATAACGACTACCGAAAATTCACATCTCCTCATCTCAGTATTGTTTGCTTCCTCAGTTGCGAAGGCTTGGTTGCCAAATACTCCGCAGAGGTGATTGCAGATGACCATTCCAAGTGGATGGAGGCTGAAATTTTAGTCGATTTTTGCCATATCTTCGTGGACTTTAAGCATTGCCTTGCCGACTGCAAAGGTACGTATTGTGCGCTCACGTAATATAAGCTTGCGAATGAACCCGCGAACACCTTGAATGCATGCCGTGCGCGTACGGCGCTGATGTAGCACGTTGGTTTTAACCTCAATGCCGCGGATAAAATGATATCTAAGCACCGATAAAATCGAACAGCCAAGTCTGGGTTCGGCCGGATTCCGATGGCTAGACGCAACAAGGTGCACTCTCTCATGAAATTAGGATGTGGGCATCCTTTTGTAATACTTGGCCAGTACATAAAATGTGAGCACAACAAATAACGTTGTACCATTAGTACTGGCTGTCTTTGGAGCAACTTGTCAAGGCTACGGTCAGATCACTGACGTAGCGGTTGTGCTAAACATTTTTGACTCCGGAAAGACCGCAATTGGAAGCGAACCTGTAGTAGTTAATTATTCACACAAGTATGGTTGCACCTCAAAGGTAATCAGGGTGGTGGGGGAAGGAGATTTGAGGTAGGTACAAATACGAATGCTGAAGATGAGGCGATTCCAAAACAGAAACCATACTGCAAATCGCAGTTGAGAAAAGAGGACAGCGAATTGAGGCAACACGGAGACGTCAAGGCAACAATAGACCCAGAGGCGCTGCAGCTAGACCGTTTATTTACATATTGAAAAGAAAGTGGTGCTCTACCGTAGGAAGCAAAACACCCATGGAAAACTGCAGGCACCAGCAATCGTCTCCGTGATATCAGGCACAACCGTTGTCAAATATATACTGCCTGAGGGTTTTGCTTCTAACCAGAGAAATTAGAGGGCCTCTTAGATGTCTTTTAAGAGGACAACGACGAAAGCTTATCCTTCTTCTCCTATCTTTTCCTCTTATCCTTTGCCTCTTAAGATAAGTCATGCCTAGTCATACCCAGCATCTAATTTCCACTAAGTTACGGTCATTACAAATAATTGTTTGACATACTGGTCGTTCTGTGGTCATGCTGAGTTATGCATAGTCATTACCACTCATAGCTAAGCATATTTACTCCTTTCCAGTCACTCCGCAGGTGGCATCAATACAAGAAGATATTTTCGTGTACTGTGCAACAACACGGACCCCGATCACCCACTCTTAGCTTTGCGTAGCATCGCCATGTGCGGGGGAAATTGGATTCTGGTAGTTGAGCCGACTCCGAATGTTAAGATCTTTAATGCCCCTTGGCGGCGGCAATACCCTACTTTGGCCCACGCTTCCCATAGACGGCACATCGGGGCTGACCCATCAGGGGAAATCGGCAGTCTCCTTTTCCTCTGCTCTCCTCCATATTTTGCTTTCCTATCTTCTTTCTTACAACTGTCCTGTCTTTCACTACCTTCTTTGTTTCTTCTTATTTCCAGGCGGCGGGGGTAAACCTTGTGTCGCTGACCACCCTGCGTTACGCATGGGTTGCAGTTACGGTGTACGGCTGGCGTGAGCAGGACTTGCTTGTCAATTTCTGTCCCGTCCCCTCTTTGGGTTCCCTAATCGATTACTGGCTGCGCAGCCCAACGGTATATATTGTTTATAGCTTCGTCTTCCTTTCAACTGGTCTCCCTCCTTCAAAACGGGCGTGCACCGATATAACTGTCCAGTATTTTTGAAAACCTTTCCGCACTTTCATGTAGCTTATAGTGAGCACTCAGAACAGACGGCAAGGCAAGTCTCACCATTTATTGTTGCCAAGATACTGACTGAAGCTATAGGCAAGGGTTACAAGATCAAGAAGCTTGCAAATAGAGACCTTCTTTTGGTCGTTCTGTGTCATCATCAGTACGAGAAACTGTCAGGAACTTTTGGTGACGTTTCAGTTGAGATTAGCCCACTTCGACCTTTGAATACTGCTCGCGGTGTTTTTTTCTGATCGAAGTACATGGCAGAGGAGGAACTGCTGGATGGGTTGAAAGAGCAACATATGTCAAACGTGGACAAAATAATATAAGACGTGACAACAAAGAAATCGACGCCAAATACTTTGTCCTTACCTTCGCACTGCGCGTACTTACCGAGTCTGTGGAGGTAGGGTATAAAAAATTCAGCCTCACACCCTACATTCCGAATAAAAAAACAATGCTTTAACTGTTAGAATTACGGCCACACTGCACTGAGCTGCCGAGGCCGACTCACTTGTGCCAAGTGCGTTGCACGCGAACACCCCACTGATGACTGCCAAACGCAACCGCCTTTTTGTGCAAACTTTCAGGGCAACCATCCTGCCTATGTGTAGCTGTTCAGTGTGGAAAACCGAAAAACAAACATCATCGCTCTCAAGGTAAAGGAAAATATCACATTAATCGAAGCACGCAAGCGGTTTTCAGTTCACAATTCTTCCTACGCTGCTGTGGCGCAGTAGGGCGTGGCACCACAGGGGTCTTCGGCACCTACCCAGGCCAAACACAGTGAGCCTGGGGTGGTGCCATCCGCGCCCTTAGTGGAAATAGCTGGTGCTGCTCCACAATTCCTAAAACAGGCTGCACCGAGCCGGAGGTCAGTGGGCCTAAAGCCCTCGTCCCAAGGGAGGAGGTCTAAAACAACTGTATCCGTACCTTCTGCACGAACTACCAGTACATCTGAGAATGTGATGAACCCACCTCCCTCCTCGCCCCCGCAGCAACAGCGGCGAGCTCCCTCGAGTGCGAAAGAAGAAAAAAAGTCAAAATAACCGGTCCAAAAGACAAAACAACCTCGTTGTTTTTTTAACGCTATCTCCAACTAGTCCTTCATCATGACATTTCTATAGTTCACTGGAACTGTCGTGGACTGGTACACTACACGGATGTAACAGATATTTTAAATTCATTTTCCCCGGTCGCATTGTGTCTCTAAGAGACTGACCTCGGGCTGCAGAACAAAAAGCATCAAGTCTTCTGTTGCGACCGACAGAACTCAAGCAGGCTATCTGGAGTCACTGCTATTGTGGTCCAAGGCAATGTTCTTAATACAGTCTCGCGTCTAAGAACGTTGATACAAAGTGCCGTTGCAACACAAGAAATCGATTTTAGAACGTCATGTGAAGCAGTGGCGGTCACCGGGATTGATATTAAAACTATACCGATATGTTCTTTATACCTCAAACCTCATTTAACTATCACTGTTCATTATTTAGAAACACTTCTAATGCAGGTACCGGAGCTATATATTTTATTAAGAGATTTTAATGCTCATTCTTCCTTTTGGGGAAGGGAATAATCGGACGTCAGAGACCGTATTTTAGATTTCATTCTCTGCAACAATGTTTGCCTACTGGACACGGACAAACACACTTACTGCTCTCCAAGGACAGGAAAAATGAGTTGCTTAGATTTGTCTTTTTGCTCACCAAGACTTTTTCCTGTTTTTACACGGGATGTACTTGACAACCCCTATGGGAGATATCATCTTCCCATGATTATCACTCTAACCTCCTCACCAATAATGCCTCTAACTAAAGCAAGGCGCTGGGAACTGTATCTAGCCAACTGGGCGCTCTTCCAAGAACATCAAGCCTTAGATAAAATCTTATCGAACAGCATCGTTGCTGATGAAATGAGAGGTTCACAACATGTATAATCGCCGCAGCTCATTGCATTCCCCAGACTTCAGGAAAGGTACGGAAAAAATCGAAAGATCTGGTATACACATGAATGTAGATCAAGGACAAAAAGAAGCAGAATGAAGCGTGGGGAATTTTTCGTCACTACCCAACACAGGAAAACCTAATTAAATATAAAAAGGCAAAGACCAATGCTCGAAATATCCATCGTAACGCTGAGAAACGTTCTTGGCAAGGTTATGCGTCTCCCCTTTTACAGCTCCTTTCCTGACACCCTTTGATACACAAACAAGTATTCTCGAGCAGGCTGACTTACTTAGAGAGCACTTCTCTCAAGTTTCTAGTTCCCTACACTACAGCGACTCCATCCTAAAGCATAAAAACACCGCAAAAAAAGCAAGACGTCCTACAAGTGGTGTCCTGCACTAACGAACCCTAAAATAGCTTGATTACTGTCCAGCAACTTCTTAGAGCATTAACTAACGGTAAACAGACCGTACCAGGCCCGAATGAGATACATTATCAAATGCTAGCCCATCGGTATGAACCTGCAGTAGAATCACTCTTGAAATTATTTAACAAAATATGGTTGTCGTGGAAAATGCCCGAAGCTTTCAAAAAAGGCTGTCATTGTATCATTCCTGAAACCTGAAAAATTGCCAACCTCTGCTACTAGTTACAGGCCAATAGTTCTTACCAGCTGCCTTGCCAAACCTTGAAAGTATACTAAATATTAGGTTAATGCATGTGTAACCTTGAATCCGGTGAACTCCTTGATATCCACTAGTGCGGCTTCAGAAGAGCTTGTTTAACAGTGGATCATCTAGTTCTGCTCGAAAACATAGTCCGAGAAGCCTTCATACATAAGCAACGCTGTCTTGCAGCTTTCTTTGATATGGAAAAAGCTTACGGTACCACGTGGAGATTTGGGATACTCCGCGACCTGTCAGACCTGGGCATCCGCGGCAGAATGTTAAACTGCTTAGAAGTTTTCTTGTCTAACTACTAACTTCAAGTCAGCCTCAGTTCTATACACTCTCGAGGAACTTCACTCAGAAAAATGGAGTACTGCAAGGATGCATATTGAGTAGCACGAATTTCATCGTAAAAATGAATTTTATAGCCAATGGAAACGCAAAGTCTGTTAGGAGCTCACTTTATGTCGATGGCCTATAAATCGCATGCACATCATCCAGCCTACCGACATGTGAAAGAAAGATACAACACGCAACACGCAGTAATTGGGCAGACAAAAGTGGATTTGGGTTTTCCTTGAAAAACGTGTTACCGTTCTTTTTTCTCTCAGGATAGGCCTGCAGCTCAATCCCATCCTGTACCTAAATAAAATCGTACTCCCAATAAAACAACATTAGCACAGCATATTCAGAACTTATGTAGGGTATACTGCTGGGCTAGTTGGTGGTGGTTATCAAACATTATGGTGTCGCAGCGCTGGCAGGCAAGGACAAAGGACTAGGGACACACACAACTGCGCTGAACTACCAACTTTTTTTTTTTGTGCCCCTTTTTACACCTCTTCAGGAAAAAAACGTACACCTGCTCTGATGCTGGCCACCACCAGGTCCAATGTCGTATGCCAACGCTTGAATATTGAGTCCTCATCACCGGATCTAACTAGAATCACTTATGGAATGGCGCCTATATATTTTTAAATTACCATTTTATGCTGCAAGACACGCCATATTGAAAAATATAGCTGTGTGTACTCAATCGATTTTAAAAGGATAGAAGTTAATTAAGACTTCGAAATTGAAGTATGGCGCGAGAGAGTGGCAGTTTAACACGCAGGGTGTTGTTGTTGTTGCCTTAGATAATATTCGGCGGCGGCGATGGCAGAGCACAATCATGCCAAGCTTATCCGTTAGGGCCGTCCCAGTCGAAATGCAGTCAAACCCATAATGTTCCTCTGTAAAGGCAAGAAGGACCAGACCACACACACAGATAATGTCTTTTCTGTTGAATGGAATCCTACTAACGAGATAAAGAAACGCTTATATGGTGTCAGATGAATTTGGCAGCCAGTTTCTGCATTCAGTGCAAATTCTTTTTCTTTGTTTTATTTTCTTGTCTTTTTTAAAAAGAAGCAAACGATGTTACAGTCTATAAAAAAAAAAAAGGGATTGAATAAAATTACCTCTTTATTTCTTTTTGCAAGAAAATCATAAAATTTGTTTGGAAGATCAGTCGGTTGCGCCGGTTAAGTTACTTTCACGTAATTTATTCTTACATTACCTATTTCAATGCGATAGGGTTAAATGACGCATTGTGCCGGAAATGTGGCTTAGGCGTTGTCCACATCAGCATTGTGAGCTTAATATCACGGGCACGCCACTGCCATGTGGTGGATGGGAGGTGATATGACCGAGCTCTGATTCGCCGGTACGTTCTGTGTCGTAAAGAGCCCAGGTGACGTCACAAACTTCGCAGGATCTAGGGTAGGTTCATTTCAGGTTGAAGGGTGTGATAGGAATGAACCTTCCAGGGCTCTTGGCTGCCCAGCAGGCATGTCAGTAATTGAATTACAGTAATGAAATTACTTTAATTCAATTACTTTTTTCGGTAATTTCTAATGTAATGAATTACTTTTTCAGTTTGGTAATTTAGTAATGTAGTGAATTACTTTTTGGTAGTAATTTCGCAGCAACGTAATTAATTGCTCTCAAAAAAACTTTTACTAAAGTGCCCCATCACTCCGTCAATAGACAACAAAGTAGAGTGCGCGAAAGCGGGAACGACGTGCTGCAATCCGAAGCCAGCGTAACGGATTGGCAAAAGGAGACAGAATTGAGCAGAACTATAGTCAACTAGAATACTCTGGAGAACAGGTTGTTGTTTTGTTTAATAGCTTTACTTAGTTTTTGCATTTATGGAAGCTAGAAAGTAATTTCGAAGTAATTGAATTACTAAGTAGAAGTAATTGTAATGTAATTTTATTATTTTTGGAAAGCAATAATGAGTAATGTAATTTAATTACTTTTCTGCGATTTTCAACAAAGTAATAGTAATGTAATTTAATTCTTTTTCTGAAGTAATTTTGCCATGTATGCTGCCCAGTCGGACATGCTGCTCCTAGGCCACGGAGGCAAGTTTGTACGGCTTTGCTGGAGCGGGACTTCATATAGATGCAGTTGGTCGCTTACGAGCGCTATTTAGATAATGCGGTAGCCTACGAGTGTATGTTAATTAGTATGTGTGTGATAATACAGGCATAATTTAAATGCGTGCTCATTACGTCAGCGCAAGCAAACTACATATATGCGAACGAAGCATATCAAAAGGAGCCGCAAAAGGGATCAATTAACACTATCGCGTTCTGTTTAAAAGTAGAGCTTATGTGTCCTCCATAATATTGAAAACTTTACACGTTTCGCTTCTACATTTCTACAAAGAGTGTTTCGTTGTGCTTACTTCTTCGCAGGTAGTGAATATTACAATTTCAAGGTGTCGTCCTCCACGTCTGCTAAGTTGAAGCCCCTCCCCTTCTCCATGGACTTACCCAACCAAGTCTTCAAGGGATTCGAAAAAGAATTCGTTTCTCGAGCCTTGGTAGAAGTTGCCCGCGCGCTGAACACAACATATAGTGCGGCATTGCGGAGCAAACTGGCAGCACTCAAAACAGCTGACTTCACTGATAAGTGATGTGCACTTCTAAAATACAAATAGAAGTCTTGCAAGCAGCTCTTGCAAAATATACGCGTAAATAAACATAGTTGGCATTTGTTCATATTTCGCGTCTTTGTTTTGTTATTTTCAAGCAATGCGAGACCGCTTAACCACTTACAATAAAGTCAGTTATAAAAAAAAAAAAATCATTGTTTGTCTATTTCGAGTGTGGGCATGCCGGCCGACGCGAAATATTTATTTGGAGCAATGGCTTCGCGCCTCTAGTTAAAAGAACGGACGCACCCGCACCATACAGAGTGAAGTCAGAAAGACTGAAACGTCGCCCCCTGATGTCGAAATAACTACTCTTCCCTCCGATGTAGACATTCGCATGATTTCAAAGAACGTGGTGGCGTCCCAATCAAGAAATACAAGGAGGGTAGCATTGAAATTATTTAATCGCTGTTCAGTTAGGTACTGAGGAAAAAAGAAAGCCAATCGGTGTGATTATACAACTGCAGCGATGAAAACGAGACTACTTTCGCAAATGGTGGAGGGGATGAAAAAGTGCAGGTGATTTGAAAAGTTTGATGCCACTCACGGTGCATGCCTTGCTTTTTCTGCTGGCCCACCGGTTGGTGTTGTACACACAATCAACTTGAAGTCATCTGAAAGTACACAACCTGTGAGAACGTGCGATGTGCTATCTATGCCTGAACCTCTACAACTTAGGGACGTGAGTGGCTACAGGAGTGCGAGGAGGCGCTGCTCAAGTAAAACTCGCCTAAGCGACTAAGGAGCCGGACCTTGTTTCCCGTGTTAGGGTCTTCCTAAATGGGCCATCCTAAGTTTACAGGCCGGGTCATTCGAATAACTACAAATCCATCACCCTGTGTTGTATTCGTGACTGGCGAATTGAAGTGCTAGTGGTCGCTCGCTTCCTTGCTATCCAGAGTTTGTGTACTTACGCGTCTTTGGCTTCGCTTCTTCATATGCAAGTTTTAGCGTTTTTGTCGCGTCATTGACTCCAAGCTTGAACAGCAACTATACCGGATATCTGCCGAGATACGTTTACAAGAATAAGCTGTCTAAAAACACGGCTCCGAACGTAAACAAAGGAAAAAGGAGTCGTCGGTAGCCTCAATGAATCCTCCAGATGACGCAAGTGGCGCACCAATGATAGCTATTCGCCGGCGGGCTTACCGACCTCTCCTAGCAAGGGCTTTGGCGAGCATCCATTGATGAAGTCGTGAGCCTTGAATGATGTCAAGCGCGAGTATTTGGGCGAAATTCCGGCGCCGCAGGTCTTCACGAGTCACGAATGGAAGAATTTTCAACAATGTTTTGTGCGTTATAAGCTATCTTTAGACGCCTTGTTGATGTTGCTTATGAGGATGGCGCGAAAGGGACGAGGACAAAGAAGGAACACGAAAACAACAGGACAGGCGCCTTCGTGTTCCTCTTCTTGTTCTTTCTTTGTCCTCGTCCCTTTCACGCCGTGCTCAGAATCAACATCAGCTATGAACCAACTAACCAAACCAAAGTACTTCTTGAGACGTCTTGTATCCGCCATGGATAATCAGTGGTCGACGCGCCACAAAATCTGATAAGTTGTATCGCCAGCTGCCACACTATTTCCAAGGCCATTTAAGCTGTTAGTAAAAGTAAGCTGAGTAAATGCACTTTCCTCAATTTCAATACCATATGGGTTTTAAGGGCGTTGTGAGGACTTCCTTGTACGGCTGAGAAGCATATTGTATTATACGACAGCCCTAAACATGTTGTGTTATGTCAGGGCGGGCTTTGCAACTCACCCTCTTGCTATAATGATGAGATCGAACATATTTAGTACGCCAAAATACGGTTTGACTGGCGGAAGCTAGAACGGGTAGATTTATAAATTGTTTAAAAACTAAGGAAAACGTATTGAATGAAAAACAGCGCAACAGGCAAACACTGAAGCAGAGAACCACAGGACGAGCGCTGACTCACAACTGAAAGTTTATTCAAAGAAGGAACATATTATATGACAAAACATTGACCACCCTCTCAACAAGTGAACAAGCCAAAAACACGTTTGCTACGTAGGATGAAGGCATGCAAACCTCACCTTCATGTAGAAAAATGGATGGCTTACTAACGCATAACCTTGCTTTTTTTCTTCATGTGGTAGGCTTCCATTACCTCACGTGTTAAGCATCCCGGGTGTTTCTACAAGATATCGCAACAGTGCAATAAATGATGACAATATTCGCAGTCACAGACGTGGTTAACGATATTAGTGGATTTGTTAGCGTCCAAGTTATTTGCATGCTCTCAAACATGTATTAATGCACCGCCCCGTCTGCCCGATGTACACTTGTCCATATGACATTGGGAGTTTATAAGCTAAACCTTCAGCGTATGGTACATACTTAGTTTCATGCTTAACCCCATGTGTTATTTCAGGTTCTTGTACGTGAAAGAAAAGAATTACATGGTTTTCACTTCATTTATTCCCGAATTCCTTGAATAGTCGTATTGGTTATAAAAATGTCCCGTCGTCTGCGCGAATTCTCTGTATCTGCATCTGAGAACATGTTCGCTTTCAGTGGGATCATCTTGTCGTTTACTGCCTGCAAGTAAGTTGTGTTCAGTTCACGGATGAGCTCTGTCTTCACTCTGGGTAGCGCTATGCTTTCAAATTTGCCGATCAAGTCGTGGTTCCTTATCCAGGGTTCTATGGGCGTTTTAATGGGCTTGAACTTGGCAGATATGTCCTTTATGTCCCAACGGTAGATGTGGGTACCTGCGCAGGTACACAAGTAGGTACAATGATCAGATAAAAAATGTGAAGCTTATCTATTCGACAAGAGTGCATTAACAAAGGAAATACAATTCATAGAAGTCATAGGGCGTTCTATTAAGGCTCACAGGTGATGGTATAGAAGTACTCGTTTCTGATAGGGACTAATTCATCAACCATTTATGTTAACAGCGACTAGTTCACTTGGCATTGTCCTGTTTTTGTGCGTTTGGTTGTATTGCAGGAAGAATGAAACGCAGGAGTACCGCCTCAACCGAACAACACTGAAGTTGTTTAACGCTGACGCGGGTCGAGGGCGCTGCTGTTACCAAGGTAAAGAACAGGGGCTTCTGGCTCGGATACAACTGTGCCTTAATCACAGCCGCGTGCAGAATGAATTGGCATCGGTATTATAGGAGCATGTTAAAAAAGAAGACACTCGTCGGAGCAAGCACCGTGACTAAAGCGACGCCGGTTACTTCCGCAACAGCCCCTCGCTGCTTCCCCCCCCCCCCCCCCACCTCACCCCTCATTCCTCCATTCTCTCGTTCCCAATTTTCTCCTGTCATGCAAGTCGTAGCAGCTTGTATAACGGCGCTTGTTCATGAATGCTCAGCTTGCAATTTGGGTAGAAAGAGAGGAACAAGTCTGCATATTATGAAAGACCACAGAACACAGGTTCAAGCCAGCGTTTCAGCAAGAGGACTTGTCTTCGTCTGGGCCAGACGATGACAAGTCCCCTTGTCGACATGTTGGCTCATCTTGCGAAATGTGGTTCTTTCTCAACCCTTGTTCTGTTCTTTCAAGTTTGAATTATTGTGACGTGAACAACGAATACATTATTACAACTACGCAAAATGTATACGCATAAAGCGAAGGACAAGGAGTAAAGTGAATATTTATATAAGAGCAACTGTACTAGAAATAATTTTAAACGTATTTGATTGCGCAGTATTCATAGGAGATGACCAGGGTGACTCCTTAAATCATTGTAGCCTTTCATACTTTCGGAACGCAATCGGCGCTTTTTCTTTGTGTGATACTGCGTCAGTTGCGTTCAAGCACGCGTTCGTTACACGTGCTCGATCTTCAAGCTCGGACATGCTTGTAGCACCCTTGCCTTTAATATGAAAGCATTTCATGGCTTATTGGTAGCGTAGACAGAGCCCGGTATCAAACGTGCCATCAAATGGTCCTGCACGAAGAGTCATGCATCAATCCCATGGGTAATTAATATAACAGCCAATTAAGTAGATATGTAAATAGGGGGAATAACGAATAAAATGAACGAAACGTTTGTATGACTAGCTAAAATTTAATTCAATTAATTTAGATCTGGACAGGAGCTGGAACAGAGCGCGCCCGCACAAATGACCAGTTAATTTGACCAAATTTGGTATGCAATCTAATTCGATTATGGCCAACTCGATGGTAACGATCAAATTTGGATGGACTACTCCTAAACATTTACCTCTTCAGAGTTGGAGCAAAACTGATGTCTAACTTAAGTCGAGTACGGCCAATCCAGTGATGACCTAGAAATTCGGATCCGCCACCCTCCAAATTTGTCTCCTAGACCAAGGTCGATCTAACCTATTCAAGTATGGTAACTCAGTGGTGACCTCCAAAATTACTCGAGTCACCTCCAAAATATGGTCTCCCTAGAAACTGAAAGTTTGACTTCCTCCGAATTAAGCCGAATTGGTGTCTAATCTAATTTCACATGGTCAACCCAGTGGTGACGTCCAAATGTAAGGTTGGCCACACCCAGAATTGTATAATTTGACCTCCAAAATTTCACTTCGTTCGAGTTTGAGCAATGAACATGTCAACTAAGCAACAGTACTAAGCGACGAAACGCAGAACTAATTGGAACTAGCAACGGCCACATATGTGGACATGGCGCCTGAAAGCTGCTACATGAAGGAAAACATTGCAACATTTTCTGCATTTTCTAACCAATCGTTAAGCATGAATAAATTTTTTCTTCTGAGAATACCTTGACGCCTTCAAGATTGAGACACCTCACAATGTTTTCTCATTTCTGCACCTAAGCAGACTTAAATGCACTCCTATAATTATTTTCCTTCCTCTGTGTGTCTGGCTCATAGGGTGCATGAAAACAAAAACTTGAAACCTTATTTACTGCTTCGTTAGAAAATCGAATGCGAAATCATTTTCTACCAATTAAATTCAACCCATTTACCATTCCAACTTCAATCATTTTTGGGCGGGCCTAAAGAAAACTTTTCGCAGTGGTTCGACTACGAAATTTTGTGAACTGGTCAGCTGCCCAATTTTTGGAAGTCCTTAGCAATCTCTTATTTTGGGGGTGCCACCATTTGACATTAGTCACGTTATGTCTTCATTGACTAATCAGAGAATGTTGTTACGAGAGAGCCGAATATATTTTGTCTGCCGACGACCTTTATACTGTCACATTATTAAATTTGTTAGCGCCAACAGTAATGTCATATGGTTCCTGCCTCCGCCGCCCACCTCACTTACAACAAGGAACACTACTGGAAAGTGAGTGAACTAAAGTTCCACTCCGTGGTGACTCAGTTGTGAACGACTTCAAAGTAAGCTAATTTAAAAACTGGTGTTTAAGCATTGCTTGAACATTGTGATACAAGCAAAAGCTGTGGTAAGCATGGTTATGCATGGTTTGGCGGCTTTAATTAGAAGGCGCCCAAACTTTGCATTAAGAGTACCTGCGATATAGCCCTTGTAACACCGCCTTTTGAACCCGCGATTTTTATTTACCCATTTAATTTAGGTTTTGGGGAAAGCGCGACGCATCTAGGCTGTACATCTAGCCAAGCCGCATCTTGTAACTTTGTTAACCCGTGCCAACTCTACTTAGCTTTACTGAGGGCTATTTGCTTCTGATTACCGATTATGACATATCGATTTTTTCATTTAAGATTTAAACTTGGTCTTACCTGCAGACTACAGTCAAGGTTGGCGCACGTGTGCATTGTTGGGAACTATATATCAAGTAGCATATTGAATAAAATTTAATTGAAACACTTTTTATATTTCGTGATCAGCGTACAAATGATTTGAACATAATTGTCAGAGTATTCGATTCGTATTCAAATCGGTGCTTTAACTATTTGATTCGATAGCAAGGCTGTACTATAGGCATTCGATTTGGTTGGAAAATGTATTATTCGCACATCCTACTGTTTGGCATTCTTTGCTTGGCTGGAACAATGATGTCAGTGCACATAAGAGCCCCTAGGTTATGGAATGATACAGAATTCCTCCACTGCGGTACCTCTTTCTCTCTTCCACTCTCGCCTTCTACTCTTTTCTATACGGTGTGACTCAGGTGTCAATCGAAAAGTGTGAAAGATACTGTCCCATTCATTTCCTCATTGTACTGTGCACGGGCGGCGGCGGCGGCGGTGGTCGAAGGGCTCTTGCCTTATCTGCTCTCTTTTTGCCTGTCCAAGTTGGTAAATTCACTTACAGTCCTGATACTGCTTCGCTACTATCGCCGTCGCCACCGTGTTTCGTAATTTTGCTCTTTGCTGTTTGCTACATGTAGTACATTTTGTTTAACTTAATGCTACGGGGCGTATCTGGAGCAACTGTCATGGCAAACACATGCTGCGACGAGCCCCCGCCAGATGACGGACGCTTTCTGAAGGGCATCGAATGTGAGTCTTCTTACCATATCGGTAGTTGTTCTGGCTGGTCAGAGTCAACATTTAAGACTAAAGGATGGAGTGGCCGCAGAGCATGGTGATGTGCAGCTTGCCGTTCAAAAGCCAAATGTGGGGACAAAACGAATCCTGATTCTGAGCTAACTATCTGGCAGACTTGTCTCGAATGCTCGATGCTCTTGCTGGGCTGCCTACTCAGGTTAGCGAGATTCAGGATTCAATTGAGTTATCCTCCCAGAAGTACGACGACATCTTGAATCGGCAGATTAAACAGGAAAAAGACATCAGTGGTTTGAACAGCCGTGTAGGCAAATTAGAGGCGGCATGCGCTTCCTCCGACATTTCGCAACTGAAAACGACTGTTAACGATCTTGAGTTCCGTAGCCGGAAGCTAAACGTAGAAGTGCATGGCGTCCAAACTTCGCCAAACGGGGACTTGCTCGCTAAGTTGAATAATGTGGCTAAGGCCGTAAACCTGCCAGACCTGACAGGGAATGACATTAGCGCTATTCACAGGCTCCCATCAAAGCCAGACAAAGTGCCAGGAATTATTGTTCGATTTTCCCAGCAGTCAACCCGGGATAAGTGGCTGGGAAAGCGGAAAGCGCTCAGAAATAATTCATCGAGTGTTTCAATTACTGAGAACATGACCCGGCAAAACAGAGAGCTGCTTCGCTGCGCAAAATAATGGGCAGAGAACAATGACTACCTTTTTACCTGGCATTGCAATGGCAAGATTCTTGCAAGGAAAAGAGAGGGTGATAGTGCTGTTCACATTCGTTGTGCTGCTGACCTCGATAAGCTCTGACGCTGTTTCGCTTGACAGTGCCTTCTGACCTTTCTTTTGTTTTCCTTTCATCATGTCTCCTTTTGCAACTGAGCTAGTAGACGTCACTAACCTTAAAAACTTGTATGACCCTGATTGCCGAAAATGCCTCAGTTGTGTTCATTTTAACCTTAGATCGGGCAGAAATAAGCAGGATGAACTTGATAATTTTTTAGTGAAGCGCAAGTACGCTTTGATGTTGTCATGTTTTCAGAAACGTGGTTTGCCTCTGAAGAAGATGTGTTTGCTTTTACAACGTACAAATCTTACTACATGAATCGCACAGGAAAGAGAGGTGGTGGCGTAGCAATGTCTATTGCAAACTCAATAAATTCTGAAATAATGTCTGAATTCTGCTTCATCACACCCTTTTATGAGACGCTCGCTGTACGATGTGGTACATCAATCTTTTGTGTTTGTTACCGACCTCCCTCAATTAATGTCAGTTTGTTCTTTTCTTTTTTAGATTCTCTTTTAGAATTCGTCAGTGAAAAAAGAAATGCAGTATTTATAGGCGGCGACTTCAACATTAACATATTTGCAGGTAGCAAGGCTAAGATAGAACTAGAAGCACTACTAAACTCTCATTCCTGTCAAAACTACATAATGTCCCCTACTCGGATCACCCCGCAATCAACAACACTTCTAGATATGTTTATAACCAACTTAGATTCTTCCCTTGTTAGTGCTATAGAACCTTAAATAACAATATAAATGACCACCGGCCATATTTATGTTTGTCAATCAAGTTATTAACGCACCTAAACAGCTACGTTTGGAATATTCATACAGACTTATTACTCCTGAAACGCTAACTGCTTTTAGAGACTGCTTAAGCCCCGCAAATTGCGCCGTTGTGCTTGCAGTGAGTGACCCCAATTTGGCATTTGATCTATTTATGGAAGCGTTTTCTGAAGTATACGTTGCTTGTTTTCCGTTGAAGACCCAAAAAAAGTCTGAAACCATGGATAAATAAAAAAAGCCTCAAACTTATAAAAACGAGGGATCAGCTGTTCAAAGCATTTATAGTCAGCAAATCCCCCGAAGCGTTAAAAGAGTAAAAAAAACACAGACATTTTGTAACCAAACACCTTCGTAATACAAAAAAGCAATATTATTCTAACCTGTTTAACTCTACTGAGGGACGCACTGACAATGTTTGGAAGGCACTTAACAGTGTATTTAATAGTACATCTGAATCTGTAATTAAAGTTGTTAAAGATAGTGTAGACATTCAAGGCCCTGAGTTAGCCAACGCATTCAATGACTTCTTTCTTTCAGTCGGTGACACTACCACCTACAGCTCTGACCTAAATTATATGAATGACGTAAGTAACTCAACCATATTTTTAGAACCAGTTTCAAATAGTGAGGTTGTAGTGGCATTTGTAGCCCAGAACAATAGTAAAGCCGTAGATGCCTGCAATATTCAAATGTAGCCTGTAAAGCATGCAAACGATCTGCTGGCACCTTGTCTTACCCATATTTTTAATATTTGCTTGTCGAATATTTTCCCCGCAATATGCAAATGGCAAAGGTAACTGTTGTATTTAAAAAGGGTGATAAAAATGAGATGCCCAACTACCGACCTATATCGATTTTACCCGTGTTTTCCAAAGGCTTGGAGAAAATAATTTTGAAACGCCTGACTTTTTCACTGACCGCTTCAACTTGATTAATTCTTCACAGTATAGTTTCTGCAAAAACAAATCTACAGAACTCGCATTAGTTGACCATACGTTTTAGAAAACTTTTAATGCAGAAATATGGTACTTGGGCTTTTTCTGGATTTTTCAAAAGCCTTTGACTTAATTAATCATAAAATTCTGCTTAAAAAATTTGATCAATATGGCGTAAGAGGTATCGCACACAACTTAATTGAATCCTACTTGCAATATCGCTCTCAATTTGTCACCATGGGAGGAGAACATTCCTCGATAAAATACATTAAAACAGGCGTCCCTCAGGGAAGCATTTTGGGACCGTTTTTATTCATCCTCTACATAAATGAGATAGTCCGCATTGATGAAGCCACACATTATATAATTTATGCTGCTGACGCTAGTTTTTTTAGATAGATCACGTGCCGATTTGGGTAGTCAAGCCAATAGGGCGCTTTCCAAAATTAATGCATGGGCTCAAATGAACTGCCTAAACCTAAACAATAATAAAACGAAAGCTGTTTTATTTCACCCTCGCCACACACATGTACAATTGCCCCATAGTTTGTTAACTAACAGTGAAATCGAAGTGACTGAAAACTTTAAATCACTCGGAGTGTACTTTTCACAAAACATGACATGGGATGATCACGTGAACTAACAAACTGTCAAGGACGGTCGGCATTATGTGCCGCCACTGCTACTTCCTCCCTACCTCTGTTAACGTTCTCATATACAATTCTTTATTCTCTTCTTTATTAAGTCACGAGTTTCTGGTTTGGTCAACAACAACACCGGGAAACATTGGCAAACTAGCTGTCTTACAGAAAAGAGCTTTACGCCTAGCGTGTAAAGTTCCACATCGTTTTCACACTGCAGGTTTATTTAAGAACCACCATATAATTCCTGTTTCATCAATGTATGATTACAAGCTATGCCGCATGTATAAATTTGGTGTATTAAAAAATAATGATGTCATAACATGCCTCGCACGGCTAACAGAAAACTTCCGTGTTTATATTGTACGCTATCCTGAAAGGTGGCGTGTAGCCAGATGTAGAACAAATTATGGGCATCAGATGTTGAAATTCCAATTACCCACATTTCTAAATCGAATAATTCAAGACACTGACACTGACATCTATCGTACACCGCCAAGTGAACTGCGCTCAATATTTGTACAATGATGTAACATAGCGACTTCACTTTCTTTTTTTATAATGTTCCTTTTTTAAACGATGTTCCATGAATCCTGTAGGCTTTCGTTATTATACTGTTTTCCCTTAGCCGCACGCTCCTCGGCTTCCCGTGTGGTTGGGGGTCAGGACTCTTCAAGCTGTTCTGACAGCTTTTTTCATGTCCTTCATGTAAACTTTTGTTTGCAGAATACAATTTGAATTTGAATTTGTAAATTGCTTATAGGAAGTGAATTTTTAGGTTGGTTCATATGAAAAGAATGCCGCAGTATCTGTCACGCTTCTCCGTTGACGCCTGAACCGTGCCGTGAGAGAAGAGAGGACAATGGAAAGAGAGAAGTGGGTGCTGTAGTGGAGGGACCACCTCCTGTCGAGGAAGGCTCCACTTCTCTGAATTTCATGTATACTGAGGCAGCGCTAAAAGTTATGCTTAAATATGAAACGTTTCTGCGCGATGATTAATTTTCATGGAAATTAGATTAATTTAGCGATAAAATCTAAGCTCATAGAGCCCAGCTTTTACGTACAGGTGATGTTGCCACAGTTCTTGAAGCGCGTCTCGAAGGTCATGTCGATGTAGCCGGTGTCGAGGAGCACTTCGATCACCATCTTCATTGATCGGTCGTCGGCGATCACGTCCACATTGTACTTGGCAATCAAGCCACGAAGCAAAAGGCGACATGACAGTGTCAAGTGGGGAGTGGTCTTGTACGCTACCCAGCTCCGGCGGTCAGAAAAGAAGCAGTCTCCTTGGCGTCGTACCTGCGTAATTGGGACGCATTTTGCGTATACCGAAGGGCATATTGGTGATGCTAGCTTAAGCGTTTAAAGCTATGCTTTAAAAGCTATAGCAGTTGATGCCCACCAACTGATGCGGGATCGAATCCCTGCCGTACGACCGCTTTTTAATGGAGGCGAAAAGCAATATGTCCGTGCGCTCTGCGATGTCAGTGCACGTTAAAAAACTCCAGGTGGTCGATATTTCCGCAGCCCTCCACTATACGGCGTCTCTCTCAGTCTGAGTCGCTTTGGAACGTTAAGCCTCATAAGCCAAACCTAATGTCCTCCAAATATTCAAGTGGGTAGAATGAAAACCTTAGTAGCCTATACTTTACATAAATCCTTAAAGATTCGCTGGAATTTATCTTGGGAGAACGCTTAGGTACGTTTTGGTAATATATGGTAGGAGTAGTGCTAATACTAGTAGTATGTGGTTCTTATAGTGTTAAATAAAACAGAAACGGAAGTAAATATGTTCTTGCCAGCGTATCTGCCATCGAGAAAACTGAAGCAGCTGAACTGGGGCGGCAGAAAGAAAGGGATAGCGATGGACAAGGCGATAAATTACAAAGGTGAGCACGATAATTGTGACCCCACTGATGACTAAGAATAAGTATGTGCCTCGCCCTTTTTTCCTTTTATGGACTTATTTCACAATACAATAAAATAAAAATACATAATTAGTTAAGTTCTTTAATTCATCATCTAGTCATCAACTTCTTTCAGTACATGATGCCCGCTTTGCAATAAACCCCACCTACACAGATTGCAGAGATATGTCACTCACTGTTTAGAGAATAGAATTTGGTGAATATAGTTCACAAATTTACACGCACTGTATAGTATATATTTTAAAGGAGTAATGCATAAACGCGGTTGCTCGTTCGAACGCCTAACTTTGCTCTCCTTTCGTTCGCTTGTCTTCCGTCCCTTTTCTCGCCTCTACATATGGCACATATCCACAGTAGGGGATTGACCAGGGTTCAGAGCAAGTACGAGATCGAATACACTCTAGTATGTATGTATGTATGTATGTATGTATGTATGTATGTATGTATGTATGTATGTATGTATGTATGTATGTATGTATGTATGTATGTATGTATGTATGTATGTATGTATGTATGTATGTATGTATGTATGTATGTATGTATGTATGTATGTATGTATGTATGTATGTATGTATGTATGTATGTATGTATGTATGTATGTATGTATGTATGTATGTATGTACGTACGTATGTATGTACGTACGTATGTACGTACGTACGTACGTACGTACGTACGTATGTATGTATGTATGCATGTATGTATGTATGTATGTATGTATGTATGTATGTATGTATGTATGTATGTATGTATGTATGTATGTATGTATGTATGTATGTATGTATGTATGTATGTATGTATGTATGTATGTATGTATGTATGTATGTATGTATGTATGTATGTATGTATGTATGTATGTATGTATGTATGTGTGTATGTATGTGTGTATGTATGTGTGCATGCATGTATGCATGCATGTATGTATGTATGTATGTATGTATGTATGTATGTATGTATGTATGTATGTATGTATGTATGTATGTATGTATGTATGTATGTATGTATGTATGTATGTATGTATGTATGTATGTATGCAACATTTTTCGCACTTGCTTACTATTTTTTAAGCTCTACATACATTCAGCAAAAAAGGCTCATTTCTCTGTCAACGGATATTTACTTTTATCATAAAACAAATACTGCTCATTAGGTCTAAATTTGATGTCCCGATCTCGATAAAATATTCCTCCTTGCCTTGACGGGAGCACTAGCCTTCTGAGTGGCGTACGATCTGCCTTGTCACCACTCAAAACGCTGTAATGTGCAGGAATGTATCAAACGTTTGAAACCCCTGTAATTGTCCCGTGAATACGCACCCTGCGACGCATATTTCCCAGGGTGCCGTCCTCCATGTGAAACTCGACGTATCCCGAGAAAGTCCAGGTTTGGTTGTCCACGTCGAACGAGATGTCTCGCAGAGGGATCATGTCCACGCCGGCGCCATTCAGTACCTTGTCTACTATGAAGTTGGTACGTGTGACGCTGGCAGAAGTGGAAACTGTGGCAAGGGGGCGTGATAGGACAGAAAATATCGACGCAGATCAATTTTTAATAATAGTTAATAAAACAAGTTTGTATAAAAACATAGGATGCAACTGCTGCTCAACCACCAGCGCTACTCGGTGGACAGGTGGTTTTTTTTGTAGTGAAGCAAACTGAGCTGCGTATCTAACCAAAAATCGCTTCTGTTGCCTTGACTTCATACACGCCGAGTGATTTGAAGGCCTTCTGTACTTTGACGCGCTTAAAAACCTCAACTACCACGCGCTGAAATGTTCCACACTTTTTAGAGCCTACAAATTAAGTTTATATTGAGAATAAGCACGTGCAAACTTTCGTAATTAAAATAAGCCACTCTGTTTAGTTTCGAAGAATAACAGTGAAAAGGCAACGACATAAAGTTATGGGAAAGGAATAAGCACTCGTTATGGCTACACCTAATATCCTAGGGCTGCACCTGTCCCTTGCCCTATCTTACTGAGCTGCTTTCGTTCAAATTTATGAACCATATTGAGCTACAAGCACCGAACTGTAAATATCCATGAAAAAGGAAGTATATCCAGTCGCCCGTATGTCTGTTCGGCTATACACAGATTGATTCCGTTCACTGCTGCGTGTTTTTCATGGATACCAAAGGTTAAAACACGATTCCATTTCCACTCCTCGTCTGTAACAATTTGAGTGACCGCTTTTGAAATAATTTTTTTTTGGAATGCTTAAAAAGGACAGCGGACAAAGTAATACGTCGGCTGCAGTATTACTTTAGAAAACACGGTACTGGTGCACAGCTTTGTTCATTCATGCGCACACAGAGCAATGCTGTGAACAAAAACGCGAGATAAAGGGGGCGTTGGAAACAATATGCTAAAAAGAAAGGACAGAGAAGAAGGCTGGAAAGCCCTTCAGGGGCTTCAACGAAGGGAACTAGCGAAAAAGGGCTTGAAAAGGACATTAAAGTATACGAGTTTTATTGCGATAGCAATACTGCGCCATCCCGACGGACGCCACGCTTGACCTTCAACAGCCGAGTAGGAGGAGGAGCAAAATAAGAAGAAGGGGAGGAGGAGGAGGAAAAGAAGGAGAAGGAGGAGGACGACAAGAAGAAGAAGACTGGTAACTTACGCTCTCGCGTCGTACTCTTAAAGGATGAGCTTAAGTGTGTCTAACAATGTTGCACCTTACACTGATAGGGCGTGATAAGGGAATACAGTAGGCAAAAGAAGCTTCCGCCGTTGCTATCACAATTCAACTAGGGTTAACCAGAGTTAAACCCCAACTATTTGTTTTTCTATAAAGGCTGCCGCTTTCCTCCGCCATTGTCCAAACTCCTACAGCTCGACACTTTTCTTTCTTAGTAACTACACCCGACGGTTTGCTTTATTTATTCTTCGTAAGAAAAGCTTCCAACTATTTTTTCTCCGTCGGTGTCTTCAATCTTGCTAATTTGCAATTTGCAATGATTTATTAGATGGTCTGGTGCTACTGTAAATTAGTTTGTGATCACTTGTCGTTGAGACAGAGAAATGTCTGGCCGAAGTGTCTATTCTAGGAGCTCTTGTGTATACCGGCAGACGTAGCTCCGAACAGGCTCCTAGCATTCTGGGGGTGTTGAGCTTATGTCACACTCTTGACACCTTAATTGGCAGAGTAAAACAGCAACGCTGGCACAACGCCCCCTTCTGCAATTGACCTACCCTATCATCTCTTCACGTCAAATGGGCTTACTTGACTTTTTTTTCAGCCTCCATATAGGCGACAGTGAAGCGGCAATTAATATCTATTTAGCCTGAGTATTGGTTCCTGCAAGTTTTTTAAATGTTGTGCGGCATAACTTGTGAGGGGTAATGAATGCGGTTATACACACTGTTTTATTAACGTTTAGGTGTTCACATTTTAAAACCGTAAGCGATATGTGTGTGTCGCTTGTATAGGTACGTTGTACAAGAAAACACAGGCGTTGTACGTGGTAGGACTTAATGGTTATACGATAATTTGCCTGTAAATAATTGGTCAACTTTTTATTTCGAAATATTAAGTGAAAAATTGCATTACATGATTGTGTCACGCCAGTCTCAAAGGTGATCCCAGTTTTTGAATTTTCTTGCTCAGTAATGTCCGTCGAAAATTTGTAGGTTACAAATAGACATTTTAAATCTAGGTGAGTTGGATTTCAAGCATGTGTATTTCCAAATAAGGTCGCATTTCGTTTGCACGAGATGGAGACGTTGTGTTTTTAGTAGTGCTGAATTCAACATGATTTTGTGAATAATACTACGCACAGCAACGCCAGCTCATAAATAAGGCAGCCTAAACCATTTCTCAGTTTTTCGCACTATGCTGCGAAAAACGAAAATCTTTGTATTAGGTTCACTTTTCATCTTCCGTGCTTTATATTTGGCGATATAACATTGTCCTTTGATAAGCGAATGATTACTGTTCAGTATTCCTCTCAAGCGGAGCGATGCGGCTACAGATTAAAGCAAGTATCTTTCTTACAACCTTCGTAGTTACAAAACAATTCTTCCTTTTCAAGGGATGGAACTCAGGTTCACCGGGGCAGTCAGTATACTGACTGAAAAAACTGGAATAGTCAGCAGATTATATAGTAAGGCGAGAGCGAATGGATAAAAAAAAACACAATATGGGAATGATGGTCGTCCAACCAATACCGTTCCCAAAAAGTAGAGGGAAATTTGCGTAAACAGGATGGCAGTTTAGTTATTCGTTTGTGAAAATGGCATGATGTATATTGCCCAGATTTCTGTTTGATTGCCAACTTGTTGATAAGCGCACCACCGTTACAGGACAAACATTATTGAGGCACTCAAGACCCCTTAAGGGCGATAAGGCGGATCTATTTGAGGCTAGTTCTACTGTAGTGTTTATTTAACAGAACCACCGATCAAACAGTGCAGGACAGCGTCTTCTTCTAAGTAGCTCCACTCGGACAAGGAGAACTGAGATATGATTCTCACGTGCCCGGCGTGGCGTAGTCGGTTAACCCACTCGGCTGGTGATCGGAGGGGTATGCTTTTTTTTTTTTTCCTTCTTTCTTACAAAGTTAGACAGAACCCCGTAGACATTCCTTGGAATCTCGCGAACAAATATTGTCAACTCGAGATTTTCTCAATGAGCGAAGTAATGCTTTCGCCTTAAAACGCTGAGAGAAATCGGAGCAAGAAACGATTACTTCAAGATAGTCCGAACAAGTAGGTCTTCAGAAATAAACCTCTGTGCAGATTATTGAGCCGAAATCTTAAGTCGTAAGAAAACCAAACATCCTGTCGTGGCACATTCGCCATATAATACACTCACGCTCAAGAAATGAGAACTTGGCATGCAGTTTTCAAGTCTGAGAATTAAGGTCAATATTTTTGAACCCAGCCTAAGTATAGTATCATGCAACGTTGAAGGGAAGAAAAAGGTTTGGCCGAATGAAAAGAACCACTACCACCAACAACGGCAACAACAACAAAAGAAACTAGCCATCTTCTCATGAACGCACCAGGCTGAGGTTGACCCACCTGTGTAAATAACTCTCGACAGCACCTAAAAGGCAACCATGGATCGATTGTGTTCATGGGCTTGACTTAGCTGAGTTCAATGTTTAAGGGGCCATTGATCAGACATGTGTGCTTTGCTTATCTGAGAGCTACATTCATAGCAAGCGGGAGCTTACCTGCCAGCAAAAGCACAGCCGCAGCCCACACGTGCATCATCGTTGCCTGCAATGAGTGAAATACAGTAGAGGTAATTAATGTTAACACTCGCGGCAGCATACGGGCCGCACTCTTTTCGGGTGTTGTATTTCTTCTATGAGCGAGCAGAGGCGTCCACTGCGATGAGAGCTTTATGTATGCATCAGGCTTTAAATTTGCATACAGTACTCACAATTCGGAATCAGAAATTCATAGCGTCGAGAGGGGGTTACTTGCTGCACCAGCTTAAATTTTATGGTTTGCACTGTGGAACCTAATGTGTAGCGCTGCTTCAGTATTTGTACTGAAACCTGAATTTACTTTAGTTACAGGCTTTCATGTCCCATTGCGACATACTTGACAAGGTATTTACCGTTCTAATGTTACATCAACTGTAAGGGGCGCTATACGTTTGGTATCCGATAAGGGGCCACCTCCTGATGATAAGATAAATGGGATGTCGGCTTGGCGGCTTGTTGCCTAATGTATACTCTGACGTTTAGTGTCTGCTGTCTTTTAGGGGGATAAACAGAAGTTGGCTTACAGATCCGGAGTACAAAAAAAAGGAGATCATACCTAAACTCAGTATTCGCCGATGATAATAGAGAGCCTAGCAATGAAACATATTGCTGAATGATTAACTCGCCCCATCAAGTGACTCCTGTGAAGATCACGAAATTTTCAATATTTTGCTTGTATACGTAGTACATGAAACATTTAGTTCATCATAATTGAGGACGAAATTCACGCTTTCGAAAAAAAAAAGTGTAACTGACCAAGAGAAAGCAGATCATGTATGGGTTAAGAGGTGCCACAAAAACTGTATAATAATTTCGGCCGCAACTTCTGTAGCTTAAAACATGAAAAAGGGGCCATAGGGCGGGCTTACCTCGTCCAGAGGGTGCGATGAGAAGTAATACTCTGCCCGTTATGCGTATGCTGAGAAAGCTCTTTATATCATTCTGAACGCAGGAATTCGTCAAGAAAGGCTCTCGTTGGCTCTCGTTGCGTTACGAAACATCATGAAACTTGGCCAGAGTTCGGGGACGTACAATTATCTTAACCACCTGATAAACAAGAGGTCACAGGAGAGCTTTGTCTAAGCTCAAACCCTGTGGATATATATTGTGCTGTATACGATAAGAACTTGAAATGTGGAACTTCGTTTTTGATTATTTCGAAGAACAATACTGTAACCTGCAGTGCCTTTTGTTCCCACCAGAAACATGTGGTGTTATCTTACTGCGCTTCTGCGTTAGAACCCAAAACTGTCCGAGAAGTGATTAGTCCCCTCTATAACATCATCAATATAAGGTTTGCTATATATCTGGCCTTGGTGGGGGTGTTAAATATTGTACAGCGGCCGCTGTATGATCGTCACACTCTCGCATCATGACTTTTGTTAACGATGGCTTCAATAGTATAGGTAACTAAATTTAGATTTAGCGATACTGCTGCGCTTCCTATCTTTTAATGTTACCCGTACCATTTTTCGTTCCATAGCCCTCTGGGTTGTCCTCAACTTAAGTAGAACCCTCTTGGTTAGCCTCCACGTTTCAGCGCCATAGGTGAGTACAGGTGAGATGCAACTGTTGTATACTTTCCTCTTGAGCGATGCCGGTAAGCTGCTAGTCATAATATGCGAGTGCTTACCAAACACGCTCCATCCCAATCTTATAGAACGAAACATGGTAGGGGTAACATTAAGTGATAGGAAGCGTGCAGAGTGGGCTAGAGAAATAACTCAAGTTACTGACATTCTAGTGGAAATCAAGAAGAAATGGGCATGGGCAGGACATGTAGGGCGAAGAGAGGATAACCGATGGTCGCTTAGGGTAACAAACTGGATTCCAATGGGAGGAAAAGCGTAGCAAGGGGCGGCAGAAAATTAGGTGGGCGGATGAGGTTAAGACGTTCGCAGGGGTCAAGTGGATACATCTAGCACAGAACCGGGTTAAGTGGAGAAATATGGGAGAGGCCTTCGCCCTGCAGTGGGTATAGTCAGGCTGATGATGATGATCATGATACTGCTGAGAACCTGACAGCTGGAAGATTGGTTTGGCTTGGTTTGTTTATTAAACTTTAACGTCGAAAAGGGGCTCAGGCTACGAGCGACGCCGTATAACTGTTCTTTAAATGCATTGCCATCACACAGTACATGGGCGCTTTACTTTCCACGTGCATATAAAAGTGGCCGCTGCGGCCGGGATTGAACCCGCTTCCTTAGGTTCTACAATAGAGCGCCCAAACCACAGAGTTACTGGGGTAGGGCAGGCGGCTGGAATCGGAGTCTTGTTTATGAAAGAGCAGGTCCGACAAAGGCAGGGCTCATGTTTTATTTATTTTTGCGTATGTACTATTTTACAAAAGAACTGAAGGCTGTAAGCTTTTGCATTTTCACTCTTTTGCTTCAAAATCATCGTCCGGTACCGGATTGTTTTTTCGATTTTGAATTGCGAAAACTGTCCTACATTCCCGGCAGCAGTGAACTGCGACACAAGTCAGAGCCTAAATGGCGGGTTTCTTTTATCATATTCTTGTTTCGCTGTGCAAGACATAATGTTAGGAATATAATGTTAAGGCCGAATTTTCGAATGTCAGTACGTTTCAAGCGCGCCTGCAGATCTACCATGACCAAGGAACACTACCAAGTGTATTTATTGCAAGTGGGGTGGTAATACACGGGTGTCATTGGCTGAGTGAAGTTCTTTCCGTCTCAACTTCACAAAACACAAGCTAGCTTTGACTATCTCGTTGCTTGACCAGACAGCTTTACGACAGCGCAAAGGGTTTCAGCCCGCTTGTGTCCCCCAAACTTTGGGAGAAAGAAAAGATGCCTGTAAGCCCACCTCCGCATTTACAACAAGTTATATTCTCAAATTAATTCGATTGATCGCGGAGTACTCAAGTCCTGCTGTATACAGCAAGAAATCGGCAACCTCGGCGAAGATTTCGATTTTTCCCGCCTTAATGCTTTTATATATCCTGTTAATGGTTTCTGTGCGACTAATATGCATGCGTACTTATGCCTAGTCCTTGCAACAGAAGACGACTTAATATAACATTGTTTCTTAGACTTTCTTACCAGACGCTGATTCCGAGTAATTTTGATAGTTTAATGATGATTGATGAAGTTGTTACCTAGAAAATAATTGCTTTCGACGTGTCGTAAGCATACCCGTCTCACGTCAACAAGCCGACAGATGCTGCGATCTTGCTTTCACAGTTGCTCCGCGTTATAGGATGGTAGTGATGACTGGAAGGTAGATTGCAATCAGTGTGAAACTTAAAGCTCCCTGCTAAGTGGGCATTTCGCTAAAAATATCTGAAAATATACTTGGCGGCGGGAGATAGAGAGAGTAGACCTTATTTAAACCAGGTGATGAAGGCGCTCCCGCCCTCCCTCATTTGGGACGGGTGATGGGGGCCTCGCCTTCGAAGAAGGCCGGCAGACGTTATTTATCTGCAAATACTGCAAGCAGGAGTGCTGCCCACACAGGAGAGGGTTACGAAAGATAAGTTTACAAAGTAAGCTCTAAATCATCAACATTACCAAATCCAACAACCTAAGCAGGCGGGCGATTCTATTGTTCGATTGTGCCTGAAAAATAGAAATATATTTTTGGAACCGCTTAGTCCTGCATTGTACGGCCATATCACTTTTGTGTTTCAGCTTTGATAATCTTTGCGGCGCAGAAAGTAGATACGATTCACGTAGCAATCCCGTTTTGTTATGATAAAGTAAGTACAAAAAATTTAACCTGGCAGTCTGTATGAGCAATTGCAGCGGCTCCAACTTCGGCTGCCTCAGCCTATTAGTAACAGATGAGCGTTTCCGGTAATCGGATAAGATGGCTGCATGCCGTTGGATGCGGTCCACCTACTCGATGTTTTTCACGTGGTATGGATCCCACACAACAGAGGCGTACTCTAGGACTAGCCGAATCATAGTGCGATATGCTACGCTACAAGTTTTACGCTGGAAGGGAAGCCTTTTATTTCCTTGCGTAGGTAGCATAATTTCCTGAATGATTTCGAGCATGTATCATTAAGATGCATATCCTATTTAAGGTTGGTAGTAATTGTCAGGCACAGGAATGTAATGGATGTGACTGTATTTATGTACTGATCTCCAATTTTGTAAAGATATTGATGCGGACGAGGAAGGACGCCAACAATTCATTAAACATCATCTCACTGTCATCGAACATCTTCTCTCTGTCCTCTGTTCTCCTGTGTTCATCGGCTCGGGCCACGTAACAATATTGTAACGGTTGTACCTAGATGTAATTATCATTGAAGCGATTATAGAAAAATTAATTTTCATTGCCCTTTTTTCACACCAGTCCGCAACATTACATAAATTGGTATTCAGTAGTTGCTGACAGGAAGAATTCTTGATGACGGAGTAAATGACACACTCATCGGCAAAAACATTTATAATTGAGACCTTCATCAAAATTTTCAGCAATATCATTGATATAAATGAGAAACAAAAGCGGTTCATGCATTGAGTCCTGTGGTACGCCAGACAGAGCCTGCAAACACTCGACCCCATTTCCACCACCATCTACAAATTGTCTGCAATTCTGTAGGTACAGTTTAAACACTCTAATAAGATTGTCCGGCATCACGATTTCTCTTAGCCTGTCAATAAACACGTTGTGCGGTACACAATCATAGGCCTTAGACAAATCCAGGAAAATGGCATCTATTTATTCACGACTATAAATGGCCAGAGAAGAGTCCTGAATTAAGGATAATAGCTGCGTTGCAGTGGACACGCTTGCAGGGAAACCATGCAAGAATTCGACAAAGAAGACCGATTCAAGTTAGTTCGATATATGATGAGCTATTATGTGCTCGAGCAATTTGCAAAACTTGCATATAAGTGAAATAGGCCGCTTGTTTCCGGCATTTAAGTTTTCACCGGACGTAAAGAGTGGCACTATTCTGGCAACTAACTAATCACTAGACAGGAAAAATTGGTCAAGTGAGAGGTTAAAAATCGCGTAAAGGTAGTAGGCAATAATCTCAGAGTACCGATGGAGAAAAGCTTTAGGAATGCCATCAGCACCATTTGACTTTTTGTTTTTAAATTTAGTAAAAGTGCATGTAGGCCCTCGCGGCTTAAAACTAAATCCGGCATGTTAAAACAGGAAGGGAATGTATTAACACTGGGGCGATACGGCGAGGTAGAAATCTTTGTGAATGCTCTTTGAGACGTATTATTGAATTAATTAGCAATGTCTTCAAAATCTGAATTAACATTACTATTAATGCGTAGCTGATCGACAGTCTGCTTAGTACCGGACAGAAAGTGCCAAAACGTGCCAATGGAATCTTTCATGAAAGAAGCAAGGGTACTTGCATAGGCGTTTTTGCGCATGTTTCGCAGATTTAAAACCAAATTTTCTTTGAGAGCACTCAGGTCAGCATCGCAACCCTTTAATTTCCGCTTCCGTGCTAAGCGCGTTTAGGTGTATATCATGGTTGATACAAGGGTTCTGATACCTCGTTTCCTTACTCCGGGCAGAAATAAATCTGTTCACGCATTCCATGACCATTACCTTGAATCTGTTCCAAAGGAGCGAGACGTCTCTTACGTGTTCGAACTCTGGAATATTAAAGTACAAGGTATCGTCATCTGCAGCCAAAAAATCACGAAACGTTTTAAGAGATGACATTAATTTGCTGCCATGTGCGTTTAAAGTTACATGGACTGACTTATAATCAGCGATGCCTTTAGGGATGGACATATTACAATATACAGAACAAAAAAAAATTAAGAAATATGAGATCAAGGGACATTGCAGTTGTTTCCTTCACACGTATAGGAGCAGGTAACCAGTTGTGTTAAGTCATGAGAAAAAAACTGCATCAAAGAGCAGACATGCATTCTCGGCACCATGCGATTATGTTATTTTAAAAGCGTTCCAGTTTATACCAGGCAAGTTTAAATCCCCGGCTGGCCGGCGGCGTCCCAGTCCAGATGTACTGCGGCTAGCTGAAGTCCAGGGTTCGGACCGCACGGTCCCCACAGCACGGTCTCCCACAGCGCAGCACGGTCTCCCACAGTTCCAATTTCAGATTTAGACCCCTCCTGGGAGAAAATTGGCAGTACCAGATGATATGCTCGAAGGTCCCTCTCTTGTCGCAGTTTATGCATAATTCTGATTTTTCTCCCGGGAGCATATGGCTCACCAGGAGCGGGTGTGGGAATGTCCCAGTCTAAAGGCGACGCCAGGCGACGGCCTGCCTGCAACTTTAGTGCAAGGGCTGGCGCAGCGGCCATCTCCCTACTTAGTCGACAGTGTTTTAGAATTTCGCTGTAAGATTTGGCACGCTCCGCGCTCTCCGCTACGAGCCGCACCTCTTTGCCGTCGGCTCGGTGGTTGGCGCCGGGAACAGCGATGTTCATGTTTGACGCGAAAATACCTGCGGCTGTGAGCCAGGTTTTTCTTTCGTGACTAAGACACGTGACTTAATCACTGCAAGTGGTTGTAGGCCAACACTGAAGAGTTGGCAGTGCACCAGAACTGCTGATCGTAGACAAAACTTGTCTGCAGAAAAACGGGGGAAAAAAACTAAAAAGATATGAGGTCGTCTCTAGCGTGGAGCAGAAAGATATGGCGTATAAGCGGCTGGTAGTATAGATTATGAACAATGGGATTTGAAACTGTTCCGCGCTTCCAGGAATTATGTCTCGGATTACTTTCCAACACGCCCTCAATTCTCTTTGCCATCAGTTGCAAATATCAAAACAAATGTGCCAAATTAACCTTTATACTAACTGTTGAATTGTCGCAGGTGTGATTAGTGGCTCAAAGATGCTCGGAGAGGCTCGGCGGGGATAAGATGTGACATTTGGGCAACTCTTATCACTGTTGCTCCGAACATTTTGAGGACGCTGATTGCACGGATCCGATCAAGAGCAAGCCACCAGCATGTGGATAAAATGAAGGTGCTCTGCAGTGCTCCGTGCCTCGCGAATGAATTCGGGGGCGTATATATATTGTGCTTATATTATCAATATACATTTATCTTTTGAAAACTCGTATAATAACGCAGATATGTAGTGATCAAACTCGATGCTTCAACGCAAATTCCTTTATGTGTATTTTTTTTCTACATGTTTATTTCAGATCGTTCCTGCTAATTTACCTTATTACATTTCATTTTTGATTTCGTTTCGACGCACGCTTTTTCAGTTATGTAGGCCGCTCGTTTATCGAGTTTCTATTCGATTGTCCTTTTAAGATATTTGTGTACCATAATAGAACATCGATGTCCTAATACTAGAAAGAAGCTGTAATTAGCTGTACTTATCATGCACATGCCCATGATAAAGTTTAAAATTTATAAATCTTCCCTTGTGGATCTGCCGGAGTGAAGGTGTGATAGGCGTGGGCTTTTAGTCATGAAAATAAAAACATCTAAAAGCGTTTTCCGTTCCCTTATTACAATTTATCAATGCGAAAACATTAGAAGTCACGTCAGAGGGAAAGCCGGCGTCATTTAGGAACGTGGCATCGTAAAACCATCTGCTGACGCCTGTCACAATAAATTGAATTATGGAATTGAAGTGAAGTGAAATTTACTAAAACGCAATCCAGTTACTGTGTACCATCTGACATTGTGGCGTGCAGGGGGAAATTGGGCGCGACGAAAATGCCCCTTATCTGTAGTCTTTGAGATTAAGTGCCTTTGAAATAGAGGCTGCTAGTGGTGAAGGACATTTAAGATAAACCTCCTTTGAAATACAGTTAGGCTGCATTGCCTTTGCATTAACAACCCGTAAGGCAATATCACTGCGCACAATGAACATTGTCTTGCATCACTGTATACCAACTGTAAATTAGGTGAAGCCACAGAGAGTGCTCTAGTATTTTTGGTTGTGTACTCTTTGAAAAAATATGAACGTTTGTGGGCCATTATATTGCCCCCGCACGTCTAGTGTGAAAGTAGGCGCATTGACCCAAGAGCTTTTGACGAATTTCGTGAATACGAACGTGATAACCCGCTTCATTTAACGGAAGAAAATAGTTAAACTGGCGAACCTTAACTTCAGTGAATCACCTGAACACAACGACCGCAAGGCGCTCTCTTCCACCACGTCACCACATGTCAACGAGAGCGTAATGCCATCACACAAGAGGCCGTTGCTATGACAACAGGAAGACCTCTATTGGCTTTCCTCCGACGAATATCATAGTTCAAGGTGGTCTATATTTTAGCGCCTTAGCACTAAATTGTTCACTTCGCCATTTATCATTTGTGTAATGTCTAACGTTTCCAGGTTCGTGCAGTTGCAACGCTCGTGCTGGCTGTGTTAGCGGTTAGAGTGGCATCACGAGATTGCATGTCACGGTCTAATAATAATAATAATAATAATAAAAAAACTTCGCGGCTGAGAGAAATATGCTATCTGCGCTGGGCAATTCTTTAGACCGCCATGCCTTCTTACTCTCTATATTTCTTGATTTCACACAAACGGAGTATAACAAAAATAAGCAGACCTACTACCATAGCTTTGGCTGAACACGTTTCCTAACCGCATGTGGTCTAAACTTTCGCTACGACGTCCCTCATAGCTTGAGTCGCTTTGTGACGCAAACAAAACCGTATGACCAAAACCAAACCAAACTAAGTTAATGGCTGTGCTTACGCTAGGCAGCATAAGCGCGAAACTAAACGGCAGCAAACGTTAACGTTGCCTTATAGTAAGCACCCCTAGTTCTTTAACTCTTTCAGTAAATATTTCCTGGAGAGTAATTATCAGAATCTGCCCGTTGTGACTTATTTCGTGCGTACAACTCATCCTCCTTACAGGGAAGAGCACAAAGTGTCCCAAAGGCAGTAGGAGAAAGAGTTCCTTCTTTGAGGTCACTCTTCCCGGTGTGTAACAACTAAGGTTGTATATTTCGCTCGGCATAGCCTGCGTTCACGCAGTGATCCCCTAACAGCGGTTGGAGAGCTATGCTTGGTCGGCAGGGGCTTGTAGTGGCGGGAGGCAGAAGGGGACCGCATGCCCACTTGGGCTTAAGGACGTTGTTACTAGAAGTGTCCACTTCGCTCGAACCTCCTTTGAGACAAATCATTTTTTTTTTGCAACCACTGTGTAGACCACTCCTGAGCTCTACGATTATCACTACCTAGTGACGAGAAGAAACAGGCGCCGTCTGAGTGTGACACTGACAACCTGGCATCGCTTCTCTCAAGCTTGATTTCCTTTTAGAATGATGCTTTATTTTGAATTTATTTTCAACAGATAGAACTATTTGAGCTAAAGCGCTAGTAAGATCTTGCGACCAACAACAACAACAACAACAACAACAACAACAACAACAACAACAACAACAACAACAACAACAACAACAACAACAACAACAACAACAACAACAACAACAACAACAACAACAACAACAACAACAACAACAACAACAACAACAACAACAACATCATCATCATCATCATCATCATCATCATCATCATCATCAACATCAACTCAACAACAACATCAACATCAACATCAACAACATCAACAACATCAACAACAACAGCATCAACATCAACAACAAAACAACAACATCAACATCAACAACAAAACAACAACATAATCAGAATCATCATCATCATCATAATCATCATCAGCCTGACTATACCCACTGCAGGGCGAAGGCCCCTCCCATATTTCTCCAATTAACCTGATTTGTTGGTTGTCTCTGATCATCCGTTAGACTGTTTTGATTTACTTAGTGGGCCGGCCCTAGTTAAGTTTATCGTCTTTGCAGCAGAATTTGCTATTTCGTGTTGATTTAGTGTACGCCACTTCGCGTGCTGGTTTCCTTTCTTTTTTTGTGGTTAGATAGTAGCGGAGATCGCGTATATATGCCTTGGTTTTCTTCGCGAAATAAAGTTGTCAGTCTGTGTTTGTGTGCGTCCTGCATTTCCTTCGTCCGTGTCTTATTAGCGCAGCTTTTTATTGCATTGGACTATGAACCAACTAGCCCGACAAGTTTTACTCATTTAACATACACATTACACACTTCGACCAATACGCTGTTGACTCTATATGATGACCTAGTTCCTAATTATACGTCTCAGGTTCGATATCTTTTTGGTTTTTGCGAAAAACAGAAGCAGGCTTATAGATCAGACGTACACCACAAAAAGGTCGTGCAAACCCCAGTATACGGAACAATGCTGATAGTATATAACCTAGCAATACGTTGTACTGGTATCAACTCTGACAATTCAATAATCCAGCTTAACAGATCACCATAGAGCAAACAATTCTTCTCATGGGGTTGACTCTACTGAGTGCAGGTCGCCCTAAACAGGGCGACCTGAATCTCTCAAGTGTGATTTGCAGATCTGATTGCGGCAGTGATCACGAGTCGGAGATTACTCGCAAGAAAAAACACGGCCCGTAGCCCCTACGTTCAGCATCGCTTTCTGAAATCAATGCACGAAATGTTCATCGAAGTACAGGCATTGAAAGTCGGCAGCATTCACGGCATCACACGTGGCTAACTCTTGCAGGGTGTTTAACTTTTCTGAGAGCAGATACGTTCACTGCACAGCAAACTTACGTATGCATTTAGTTTCAATGTGGGATATATTGATTGCAATCCGCAATTCATAGCGTAGGTGCGTGGCTACACGGCGTAGCAGGGCGAACTTTGATTTGCTTGAGGGGTAAATATCCAGCGCTACTTTAATAGTAGTACCAGAAGCTAGGTTTAATTTACTGAGTTTAACGCCACAAACTGTAATGAGTTATGAGGGACACTGTATTTAGGTTTTCAACATGTTCGACTTCCCGGAGTATTTTGACGGGCCCTGATACTGCGCAGTACAAAGGCGTCTCACCTTTGGCCTCCTTTGAAACGGGGTCTGTGGCCGGGATTAAACCAGCATTCTCGATATCAGCCACGATGACAAAATAGCTGCTGGAAGCTTTGTATAAGAAGAATTGGGATGCAGCCTTGACGGCTTGGTTTGTTGTGTAATCCTCTATATTTTGCCATCTTTCTTGGTGTTTGAAAAAAACATAAGTGGTTTTAAATACCCGAAGCATGTCACTAAATGTCGTACCTCATCTCGCTACACGGTATATAACTGGTAGCATGGATCCTGGAAATGAAATATATTGCTAAAAGTTTAGCCCCGTCGCAATACGTGACTCCGGCGAAGATTCTCGAAATTCTTCAATATTTGTTGTGCGTATGTGCGACATGAACGTTTAAATCATCATGTATGAGCCCCGCCGTGGTGGACCAGTAATTAGGACGCTGAACTGCTGATTCCAAGAGCGCGGGATCGGATCTTGGCTGCGGCGGCCGCTTTTTTTATGAAGGCGAACAGGTAGGGCGCCCGCGTCCTTTCTGATGTCAGCGCACGTTAAAGAACCCCAGATGGCCGAAATTTCCGGAGCCCCCACTACCGCGTCTCTCATGCTTGAGTCTCTTTTGGACATTAAGCCCCATAAGGTAACATCATATTTCAGGAAGGAATTTATGGTTTCGAAAGAAACAGGCAAAAACTAACCACAAGAAAACAGAGGATGTATGTGCTAGGAAGTGAGAACAAAATGCCTAATAAATTCGGCAGCAATTTCTGAAGATTTAAACACACATAAGTGGAGATGGAGCTTTTTTTTAACAAAAGGACAAAGCGCTAACGACACATTCACAAGAAAGAAGACACGGATAAGCGCTTGTCCGTGTCTTCTTTCTTGTGAATGTGTCGTTAGCGCTTTGTCCTTTTGTTAAAAAATGCTGCACCAACTAGCCCAACAAAAAGTCCTTCTTGAGGTGGAGCTAATTGCGACGTCTTAACTTGCGCTGAAGTTCGGGGGAGCAGCAATAAACTGGCCGAACTTATACCGAAGGAGCCTTTTATAGCGTTCTGAAGGCAGAGTTCGTAAACAAAAACATCTGTGTGTAGTGCAGAGATTACGGAACTTAACACGAGTTATCTTTTTATCTTTTTTAGTTTATCTTTGCTAGTCTTGGGTACAATTGAGAAAAAAGAGTTCCCAGAATGAATGACAACTTTCTGTTCCGTCTCAATGGGCTGCTACTGGGCTTCACAAGAGGAGACTCGCATGTGGGACTTCCTCTTTATGTTGAGAGAAATAATTGTCGCGTGCAGTTCTTTTCGTTCTCGACAGAAACAATTGGTGTTATCATACGCCGATCCTGGTCCAGAACACGCAACTGAGACGCTGTGCAGGATTCCTCGATTTCTCTGCTCGCTCAAACTTTATCCGAGCTTGCGTCACGGCAGTCAATGAGCGCAGATAGCAAGCAGCAGATAATAAAATCCGAAGATAAAGCCTCACGAGCGGCTAATGTGCATACTGCTTCCTCGTTTCAGACATGGGAGTCTGAGCAGTGCAATGATCCGCGCTGATGAAGGTTATCGACACAAAATTAAGAATCATCAAGTAATGACTACACACTCCCTGCAACCCGCTTGTCATGCCTATATCGGGAGCTTGTCTAGATAGTTACGGTCGAGAGCGTTTCATCGCTTTCGGTCATTATCTGTCCAGCCACACTCGAAGGGGAACAGAACGCATGGGGTGCATTCTCTTGCCAACAGTCTTCACACTATCGAATACGCTAAAGGTTAACTATTATAGTGCTAATATTTTAATCAATTATGTGTTTTTGCTTTGAATTCAAGCGAGCCTTCACGTAGAGTAAAGCATGAGACGAAGGCCCAAATATGGGCACTCTATGCAGTGAGCCGCGACAGAGCCCCAGATTGGCGGCTAAATGAAACGTACGGAACACACCAGGAATCTCATGATGAGATGCCGACAGTAGGACTGAGAAGCACATTGTATTATACGACAACCCTAAACATGTTGTGTTATGTCAGGGAGGGATTTGCAACTCACCCTCTTGTTATAATAATGAGATTGAACATATAAAATACGCCAAAACACGGTTTGACTGGCACGAGCCAGAGCGGACTGATTTAGAAACTATAAAAACTAAAGAAAACATACTGAATTAAAAACAGAGGAACAGGCAAACACCGAAGCGGAGAACCAGAGAACGAGCGCTGACTCAATAGAAAGTTTATTCAAAGAAGGAACTTATTATATGGCAAAAAATTGACCACCCTCTCAACAAGTAAACAAGCCAAATACACGTGTTGCTACGTAGAATGAAGGCATGCAATCTCACTTTCGTGTAGAAAGATGGATAGTGTACTAACGGACAACTTTGTTGTTTTTTCTTCGTGTGGTAGGCCTCCATTATCTCACGTGTTAAGCGGCCCGGGTGCTTTTACGGGATATTGCAACAGTGCAATGAAGGATAACAATATTCGCAGTCACGGACGTGATCAAAGAGATTAGTAGATTTGTCAGCGTCCAAGGTATTCGCATGCTCTTTCAAACGTGTATTAATGCACCGCCCTATCTGCCCGATGTACACTTGCCCACACGACATTGGGAGTTTATAAAATACACCTTCAGCTTATGTCACATACTTAGTTTCATGCTTAACCCCAGATGTGTTTTCACGTTCTTCTAGGTGAAAGAAAAGAATTAAATGGTTTTCACTTCATTTATTCCCGAATTCCTTCTTGAGTGGTATTCGTTATAAAAACTTCTCGGCGCCGGCGCGAATGCTCTGTATCTGCATCTGAGAACATGTACGCTTTTAGTGGGATCATCTTATCGCTTACTGCTCGCAAGTAAGTTGTGTTCAGTTCATGGATGAGTTCTGTCTTCACTCTGGGTAGCGCTATGTTTTCAAATTTGCCAATCAAGCCGTTGTTGTTCATCCAGGGTTCCATGGGCGTTTTTATGGGCTTGAACTTGGCAGATATGTCCTTTATATCCCAACGGTAGATGTGGGTACCTGCGCAGGTATATAAGTTGGTACACTGATCAGATGAAAGAATTTGAAGCTCATCTATTCGACAAGAGTGCATTAACATAGAAAATACAATGCATAGAAGTCAAAAGGATTTTTATTAAGGCTCACAGGTGATGGTAGACACACTCGTTTCTGGTAGGAACTCATGCATCAAGCATTTATGTTAACAACGACTACTTCTCTTGGAATCGCCCCGTTTTTATGTGTCTGGTTGTCTTGCAAGAATAACGAAATCTGCCCCAGCTGAACAACACTGAAGTTGTTTAGCACTGACGCGAGTCGGGGGCAAGAATACCGGCTTCTGGCTTGGATAAAACTGGGCCTTAATTACAGCCGCGTGCAGACTGAATTGGCATAGGCGCGAAAAAACATATTAAATAAGACGACACTCGTCGAAGCAAGCACCGTTACTAAAGTGATGCCAGCTTCTTCAGCAACAGCCCCTCGCTGCTTCTCCGCCCATTCGCTCGTTCCCGATTTTCTCCTGTCATGCGAGTCGTACCAGCATGTATAACGGCGCTTGTTTATGTAATGCTCAGCTTGCAATTTGGGTAGAAAGAGAGGAACAAAATGTCTGAACATTATGAAAGAGAACATAACGCAGGCCATCAAATGTGTCTGCACGAACTGTCAGTCATCAATCCCATGCGTAATTAATATAACAGTCAATTAAGTATAGATATGTAAATAGTAGAAAAAATAAATGAGATAAGTGAAACGTTTGCACGAATGACTAAAAATTAATCAATGAATTAAGATGTGGACAGGAGCTGTGAGCAGAGCGTGTCGACAAAAATTACCAGGTAATGTGACCAAATTTGGTAATCAATCTAATTCGAATTTGCCCAAACCGGTGGTAACAACCAAGTTAATTTGGGCGGATCGCGCCTAAAATTTGACCTCTTTGGAATTGGAGTAAAATTGACGTCTAACTTATGTCGAGTAGGGCCAATTCAGGGGTGACCTCGAAATTGGAATCTGCCACCCACGAAATTTGGCTCCTGGATTCCCAAAGTTTGACCTCGTAAAAATTTGACCAAGGTCGATATCTAACCTGACTCGAGTATTATAATTGATTATGCACCTTTAAAGTTATCTGGGATACCCCGAAATGTAGCGTCCCTGGGCACCAAAACTTTTACTTCCTCCGAATTTGACCAAATTGGCGTCTAATCTAATTTGATTATGGTCTACCCAATGGTTACCTCCAAATTCGGGTTGACCACACCAAGAATTGAATTCCTTGACCTACACAATTTAGTTTCGTTCGAATTTGAGCAATGGGAAATCGAACTAAGAGCGATTCTAAGCGACGAAATGCTGAACTAATTGGAACTAAGAACGGCATTCGAAATGTTTTTGCATTTTTGCACGTAAGCCGACTTAAGTGCACCCTTGTAATTATTTTCATTTCTGTGTGTGTCTGGCTCATAGGGTGCATAAAAACAAACAATCTTGAAGCCTTATTTACTGCTTCGTTAGTAAATCGAATGCGAAATCATTTTCTACCAATGAAATCCAACCCATTTACCATTCCAACTTCAATCATTTTTGGGGGCCGAAAGAAAACTGTTCGGGGGGGCTCAGCTTCGAAATTTTAGGAACTGGTCAGCTGCCAAGTTTTTGGAAGTCCTTGGCAATCTTCTATTTTGGGGTGCCATCATTTGACGTTAGTCACGTTATCTCTTCATTGACTAATCATAGAATGCTGTTACGGGGTAGCCGGATATATATTGTCCGACGACGACCTATATACTGTCACATTATTAAATTTGTTAGCGCCAACAATACTGTCATATGCTTCCTGCATCCGCCACCGACCTCACTTGCAACAAGGGACACTACTGAAAAGTGAGTGAACTAAAATGCCCCTCCGCGGTGGCTCAGCTGTGAACGACGTGAAAGTAAACTAATTTAAAAACTGGTGTTTAAGCATTCCTTGAACCTAGTGATACTAGCGAAAGCTGTGTTAAGCATGGCTATGCATAGTTTGCCTGTTTTAATTAGGAGGCGTCTAAGCTTTGCATAGAGAGTGGCTGAGATAGCCCTTGTAACACCGCCTTTCGAACCCGCAGTTTTTATTTTCACTTTGAAGTTAGGTTTTGGGGAAGGGGAGGCGCATATGGGCTGTACATCTAGCCAAGCCGCATCTAGTAACTTTGTTAACACGTGCTAACTCTATTTGGCTTTACTGAGCGCTATTTTGTTCTTTTTACCGAATATGACACATCGAAATCTTTTGTTTAAGATTTAGCCTTAGTCTTACCTGCAGACTACAGTCAAGGTTGACGCATGTGTGCATTGTTGTGAACTATATATGAAACAGCATTTTGAATGAAATTTAATTTCACCACTTTTTGTGTTTCATGATCAGCTTACAAATGATTTGAACATAATTAGCAGAGTATTCGATTCGTATTCAATTCGTATTCAATTCGCTGCTTTCACTATTTGATTCGACAGCAAAGCTATAGGTATTCGATTCGGCATGAAAACGGTACTATTCCCGCATCCCTACTGTCTGGCATTGTGTTGCTTGGCTTTTTAGCATCAAGAAACTGGAACAGCGATGTCAGAACACATACGAGTTCCTAGGCGGTGGAGATGATACAGAAATCCTCCACTGCGGTACCTCTTTCTCTCTTCCACTCCCACATTCTTCCCTTTTCCATACGGCGCAGCTGTGGTGTCCATCGGGAAGTGTGAAAGATACTGTGCCTTTCATTTTCTGACTATAAATTGTGAATTGTTTATAAGAAGTTAAATTTTAGGTTGTCTCATATGAAAAGAAAGCCGCAGTATCTGTCACGCTTCTCCGTTGACGCCTGAACCGTGCCGTGAAGGAAGAGATAAAGGTAGGTGCCGTGGTGGAGGGAATGCCTCCTGTCGAGGAAAGCTCCACTTCTCTGGATTCCATGTATACTGAGACAGCGCTAAAAGTTATGGTTAAGTATGAAACGTTTCTGCGGGAGGATTAATTTGCATAGGAATTTTGTTAATTTAGCGATAACATCTAAGCTCATAGAGCCCAGCTTTTACGTACAGGTGATGTTGCTGCAGTTCTTGAAGCGTGTCTCGAAGGTCATGTCGATGTAGCCGGTGTCGAGGAGCACTTCGATCACCATCTTCATTGATCGGTCGTCGGCGATCACGTCCACATTGTACTTGGCAATCAAGCCACGAAGCAAAAGGCGACATGACAGTGTGAAGTGGGGAGTGGTCTTGTACGCTACCCAGCTCCGGCGGTCAGAAAAGAAGCAGTCTCCTTGGCGTCGTACCTGCGTAATTGGGACGTATTTTGCGTATACCGAAGTGCATATGGGTGATGCATAGCGTTCGGAAAGTTTTCTGCAAATGTTTAAGCGTTTAAAGCAATGCTCTCAAAGACAAGCGGTTAATGTCTACCAACTGATGCGGGATCGGATCCCGGCCGCATGACCGCTTTTTAATGGAGACGAAAAGCAAGGCGCCCGTGTACTGCGCAATGTCAGTGCACGTTAAAGAACCCCGGGTGACCGAAATTTCCGGTGCCCTCCACTACGGCGTCTCTCATAGCCTGAGTCGCTTTGGGACGTTAAATCACGTTGAATCCATAAACCAAATCTGATGTACCCCAAATATTCAAATGGGTAGAATTAAAACCTTAGTATCCTATACTTTACATAAATCCTTATAAAAAAGATTCACTGGAATTTAGCTTGGGAGAACGCTTAGGCACTTTCGTATTATGGTAATATATGCTAGGAGTAGTGGTAATACCAGTAGTATGTGGTTCTAATATTGTTAAATAAAACAGAAACGGAAGTAAAAATGTTCTTGCCAGCTCGGTATCTGCCATCGAGAAAACTGAAGCAACTGAACGGAGGCGGCAGAAAGAAAGGGATAGGCAATCGACAGGGGGATGAAATTACTATGGTGAGCGGCAGGGAGAAAGGACCAGGCAGGTTAAAAATAAAAATATATAAAGGTATAGCATGCGACCTTAAAGGTTTGAAAACTTGCATATTAAACACTACGAGCTCTACGTTTGTGTGGCCTGTGAAGTTGGGTTTTACAGCAATGCTTGCAGATATAAGCGATAGAACTTGATCCTACATGAATGATTAATTAAGATTACTAATGAACCTCTTCTTTCTTGGTATTAGGGACATGATATTGCAGAAATGAAGGCCGTCAACATGAAAGCGAAGTCTTGTTTATGAAAGCTCATACTTTTCATACGGTTCGAGACATTCAATATCAAATATGCCTGTTTCGGAGATCGATCAGCTGAATTTCCCACATTGCCCCAATATACAATGACCTCGTAACGGAAAGTTATATCTCCAGACCGTGCCAACTTCTTCAAAATTATCCAATACGCGATTGGCGCCTGTATTTATTGTGTAAGAATTCCGGTAGATATAGTACATTTTGAACCTAAAATGCCCCCGAAAAGAAAAAATCGTAATGTGCTTTAATATTCGTAATTTTGACGCAGAATAATTTTGACCCCACTGATGACTAAGAATAAAAATGGCTTCGGCATTTTTTCCTTTTATGGATTTATTTCAAAATACTATAAAATAAAAATACATGATTAGTTAGATTCTTCGTCTAGTCATCAAACTCTTTAGTACATGATGTCCGCTTTGCAATAAACTCCACCTACACAGATTGCAGAGATAAGTAACTCGCTGTTTTGAGAGTGCAATTCGGTTCATAGTTTACAAATTTACATGCATTGTATAGTATATATTGTAAAGGAGTAATGCGTAAACGCGATAGCTCGTTCGAACGACTAACTTTGTTCTCCTTTCATTGCCTTGTCTTCCATATTTTTCTCGCCTCTAAATAAGGCACATACCCACAGTAGGGGATTGGCCAGGGTCCAGTGCAAGTACAAGATGGAATACACTTTAGTACATACGTACGTACAGTCGCGCTCAATATGACTTCCAACCTGTGAGCGTTGCAAATCATATTGAGCGCGATAGTATGTATGTATGTATGTATGTATGTATGTATGTATGTATGTATGTATGTATGTATGTATGTATGTATGTATGTATGTATGTATGTATGTATGTATGTATGTATGTATGTATGTATGTATGTATGTATGTATGTATGTATGTATGTATGTATGTATGTATGTATGTATGTATGTATGTATGTATGTATGTATGTATGTATGTATGTATGTATGTATGTATGTATGTATGTATGTATGTATGTATGTATGTATGTATGTATGTATGTATGTATGTATGTATGTATGTATGTATGTATGTATGTATGTATGTATGTATGTATGTATGTATGTATGTATGTATGTATGTATGACAATCAAGTGTTCAACGCTTTATCTAGGCCACGCAGACAGGTGCGTACGAAATGGTGAATTGGTTAAGCGGGGCTTCACATTGTAGCTCACGAGTCTATGGTAAGGAAGATGTATGAGGCAATAGTGAAACATTTTAAGCGATTAGGGTTTAATCGAATAAAAACGCTATTATGTGTAAGAGAGTGAGCAAAGGGAACCGCAGGCGTTTAACTATTAACTCTGGCACGCCATACCCGTACAGCGGTGCTTTAATGTGTACCCCCCCCCTCCTCCTCCCCCATGTTTATTGGCATCTGTGAGAGCTCTTCGCCTCCCCGAAAGCATTTCCAGCCTTAAAGATGATTTTCGTTCCTTACTGTAAAAGAAGATGCAAGATTGCTGAGAGCATATTTCACTGTCATGTTCCCGAATGCACAATAGGTGGAACTGCCCTGGATATAAGCCCTTAAAAAACATCGTTTCATATATAAAAAGATAGTTCCTCAAGTTTTTCTTACTCACATAAGTTTTAATAATAACTACAGAAAAACGTAAACTGGAGAAGACTTCTCTGTCCACGAATATTTACTTTTCACATAAAACGAAATCTGCTAATGAGGTCTAGTTTTGCGGTCCCCTATCTCGATACAATATTGCTCTTTGCTTGACATTTTGGCAGAATGCACAAAGCTCAAGACCCCCTTCCTCCCCTTCCCGCCAATACCCCAGTTCCCAGCCCCTTGAGCCATGGGAGACCTTGTTATCCAGCCCCGCCCTATCGATTCAGCTCACACTGACAGACAGGCGCCAGGAGCTGCTGGGAACATATGGGTCCCGCAACTAGGGAACCACCCCTTCTGGTGCCTGCGTGCATTATCGATTTATTTCGGGTCCAATAAATGTTGATTCTTCATCAACACCTTGATAGGAGCGTAGGCGTTCATGAGGCGCAAATGTCAGCGACACGAAATCGACCTGCGATCAGCCTTGCTGCTATTTTCAAGGCACTGCAATCTATCGGAATGTATCAGGCATTTTGAAAGCACTGTAACTGCCACGTGGATACTCACCCTGCGACGAGTATTTCCCAAGGTGCCGTCCTCCATGTGAAATTCGACGTATCCCGAGAAAGTCCAGGCTTGGTTATCCACGTCGAACGAGATGTCTCGCAGTGGGATCATGTCCACGCCGGCGCCATTCAGTACCTTGTCTACTAGGTAGTTGGTACGTGTGACGCTGGCAGAAGTGGAAACTGTGGCAAGGGGGTGTAATAGGACAGAAAATGTCGGCGCAGTTTGATTTTTATTCATAGTTAACAATGAATGGAGGGTTTTCTTTGCAGTGAAGCAAACTTAATTGCTTATTTAAGCAAACATCGCTTCTGTTGCCTTGACTTTTGTACGCCGAGAGATTTGAAGGCCTTTTGTACTTTGACTCGCTTAAAAACCTGAACTATCGCGCGCTGAAATATTTCACACTTGTTAGAGCCTACTAATAAAGCTCTTAGAGAGAATAAGCACATGCAAACTTTCGTACTTAAAATAAGCCACGCTGTTTAGTTTCGAAAGATAACATTGAAAGGCAACAATATAGAAGTTGTGGGAAAGGAACAAGCACTGTTATGGCTACACCTAATATCCTCCCAGGGCTGCACCTGTCCCTAGCCTTATGTAATTAAGTTGCTTTCGTCCAAAGTTATGAACTATATATATCGAGCTACAAGCACCGAACTATAAAGACCTATGAAAAAAGAAGTACATCCGGTCGCCCAAATGTCTGTTCTGGTGCACACAGATTGACTCCGTTCACTGCTGCGTGTTTTTCATGAATACCAAATGTTCAAGCACGATTTCACTTCCACTCCTCGTCTGGGATAATTTGGGTGACAGCTTTTAAAAGGAATTTTTCGGAATGCTTACAGAGGACAGTGGAAAAAGTAACACATCGGCGGAACTTACGCTACACATAAGCTCTAGTATTACTTTAGAAAACGCGGTACTGGTGCACATCTTTGTTCAGTCATGCGCACACAAAGCAATGCTGTGGACAAAACGCGAGAAAAAGGGGGCGTTGGAAACAATATGCTAAAACAAAAAGACAGAGAAAGAGGCTGGAAACCCCTCAGAGGCTTCCACAAAAGAAACTAGCGAAAGACGGCTTGAAAAGGACAATAAAATGTACGGGTTTTTTATATTAAGGCTACCCCCCCCCCCTTTTTTTTTTTTTTGCTTAGTAACTAAACCCGACGGCTTGCTTTATTGATTATTATTAAGAATAGCTTTTAACTATTCTTCTCCATCGGGGTCTTCAATATTGCTCATGTGCAGGAAATATATTTGCGAAGGTTTCAATGATTGCCTAGATGATCTTATGCTACTGTAAATTAGTCTGTTTGCGATTCCTTTCCGATGAGACAGAGAAATGTCTATTCTAGGAGCTCTTGTATGTCGGTTTGCTACCTGCTTTTTTTACCGGTTAACCTTCCTGCCTTTCCTCCTCCTCCTCCTCCTCCTCCTCCTCCTCCTCCTCCTCCTCCTCCTCCTCCTCCTCCTCCTCCTCCTCCTCCTCCTCCTCCTCCTCCTCCTCCTCCTCCTCCTCCTCCTCCTCCTCCTCCTCCTTTTTTTTTGTATCCCTGCACAAAACGTCGCTCCGGACAGGCTCCTAACATTCAGGGGAGGTTGAGCTTATGTCACACTCTTGACACCTTAATTAGCAAAGTAAAACCACCTCGCTGACACAACTCCCCCTTTTGCAATTTACCTGCCTTACCATTTCTTTATGTCAAATGGGCTTGCTAGATTTCTTTGCTAGCATCTATTTAAGCGACAATGAAGTGACAATTTATATTCATTTAGCCTGAGTATTGTAGCCCCTCATATGGTTCATGCTAGTTTTGTAAATGTTGTGCGGTTAAAACTTATGCGGGGTAGTGAATGCTGTTATACGCACTGTTTTATTAACGTTTAGGTGTTCACATTTTAAAATCGTAAGTGATATGTATGTGTCGCTTGTATAGGCACGTTGTACAAGAAGGCACAGGCGTTGTACGTGGTAGAACTTAACGGTTATACGATCGTTTGCCTGTAAATAACTAATCAACTTTTTATTTCGAAATATTAAGTGAAAAATTGCATTACATGATTGTGTCACGCCAGTCTCAAAGGTGATGCCAGTTTTTGAATTTTCTTGCTCAGTAATAGTCCGTCGAAGAAATGTATGCTACAAATAGACATTTTAAAAGTAAGTGAGTTGGAGTTCAAGCATGTGTATTTCCAAATAAGGTCGCATTTCGTTTGCATGAGATTGAGACGTTGTGTTTTTAGTAGTGCTGAATTCAACATGTTTTTGTGAATAGTACTACGCACAGCAACGCCAGCTCATAAATAAGGCACCCTAAACCATTTCTCAATTTTTCGCACCACGCTGCGAAAAGCGAAAATCTTAGTATTAGGCTCACTTTTCATCTTCCGTGCTTTATATTTGGCGATATAACATTGTCTCTTGATAAGCGAATGCTTACTGATCAGTATTCCTCTCAAGCGGAGTGATGCGGCTACAGATTAAAGCAAGTATCTTTCTTAGAACCTTCGTAGTTACAAAACAATTCTTCCTTTTCGAGGGATGGAACTCAGGTTCACCGGGGCAGTCAGTATACTGACTGAAAAAACTGGAATAGCCAGCAGATTATATAGTAAGGCGAGAGCGAATGGATAAAAAAACACAATATCGGAATTATGGTCGTCCAACCAATACCGTTCCCAAAAGGTAGAGGGAAATTTGCGTAAAGAGGAAGGCAGTTTAGTTATTCGTTTGGGAAACTGGCATGATGTATAATGCCCAGATTTCTGTTTGATTGCCAACCTGTTGATAAGCTCACCACCTTTAGAGGACAAAAATTATTGAGGCACTTAAGACCCCTTAAGAGCGATAAGGCGGATCTCTTTGAGGCTGGTTCTACTGCAGTGTTTATTTAACAGAACCACCGATCACACAGTGCAGGACAGCGTCTTCTGTATGTAAGGCAGTTAGTTGCCCGTTTCTTCTTTTTTTCGTGATTGTTCACATCCGATTATTAGAGCATTCCTACAAGTTAATTTCATGAATCTGCTTCCCGACTTAGTAAAGGAGCATTCCTACAAGTTAATTTCATGAATCTGCTTCCCGACTTAGTGGCTTCTTCAGATTTTACTGACCGCCCGGAGTTACTAGGATTTATGCAAGAAGTTTATGCTTCGGTGAGGTTTTTTACAGTACGATTCTCGAATGAGTACTTATATTCCGTTTCGCGCAAGATACTATACAAGGATTTGGTAGCAATGCTTTTTCCGCCACCACTGTATCGTTCTTTATACTTTGGTTTTAAGGGTCATGATGCGTTAAAAAGGGTTCGCAAAATGCAGATTTCTCCTTGCATGAAAACATTTTTCTTTAAATTACACACTGAAGCTCTACCTGTTAACACATGGCTCCATAGTAAAAATATTTTTGTATCTTCTGTAAACTGCCGTCTGTGTGATGTGCCTGAAACAATTGAGCACTGTTTCATTAATTGCAAAGACGCAATTCTCTTTTGGGACGTGCTGCAAAGAACTCTAAAGAAAGACTTTGTTCTAAATTCGTACAGTGTGCGGTATCTTGCTGTTACACAATCTGATTACGAACCATATGACATGTTTTTTCCTTATTGGACTTCATAGCTTGTGGAAGAAACGCATGTTGGACCGCAACGCTGAACCTGTTGTTTCACCTAGACTCCATTTTAGCAGAATGATGCTGCAACTGAATGACATTAATGATGAAAATGACTTTCAACCTGATTGGTTTCCGCTGGTGACACGGTGCTTATTTTTACCCGCCTTTTAAAAAGTTTTATCTTCTGTTGTGCATCTCAGCAATGGCTGAGGGAATTGTAAATAGTCTGCGTACATAACCCTTTCTGTATAATAAATACCATGACAGAAAAAAAAAAAAAAGTCCGGCGTGGCGTAGTCGGTTAACTCGCTCGGCTGGTGATCGGAGGGGTAGGAGTTAGAATCCCGGTGGAGTATGCTTTTTTTCCCCTTCTTTCTTACAAGGTTAGACAGAACCCCGCAGACATTCCTTGGAATCTCGCGAACAGATATTGCCAACCCGAGACTTTCCCCGTGAGTGATGTAATGCCTTCGCCTTAAAACGCTGAGAGAAATCGGAGCAAGAAACGAATACATAAAGATAGTCCGAGCCAAGTGGATATTACTAAATCTATGTACGAAACGTCTGTGCACTTTGTTGAGCCAAAAACCTAAAGTTGTAAGAAAACCAAACTTCCTATCTTGACATATTCGGCATACATATTATACACTCACACCCAAGAAATAGGAACTTGGCATGCAGTTTTCAAGTCTGAGAATTAAGGCAAATATTTTTGAACTCCGCCTATGCGTAGTATCACGATGTGGCTGACGGAAAAGAACCACCACCAACAACAACGACAAAAACAAATGAACCTAGTCATGTTCCCATGAACGCGCCAGGCTGAGGTTGAACCACCTCTGTAAATTAATCTCCACACTACCTAAAGGCAACCATGAACCGAACACCAATTGTGTTCATTGGCTTGACTTAGCGGAGTTCAATGTTTATGGGCCCATCAATCAGTCATGTGTGCTTTTGCTGATCTGAGAGCTACATTCATAGCAAGCGGGAGCTTACCTGCAAGCAAAAGCAAAGCCGCAGCCCACACGTGCATCATAGTCGTCTGCAATGAGTGAAATACAGTAGAGGTAATTAATGTTATCACTCGCGGCACCATACGTGTTGCACTCTTGCCGGGTGTTTTATTTCTTCCATGATCTAGCAGAAACATTGACTGCAGAGGAGATGTTTCTGTATGACTCAGTATTTAAATTTGCATACAATACTCACAATGTGAAATCTGTAATTCATAGCGTCAAAACGGGGTTACATTCAGCAACAGCTTCGATTTTATGATTTACATCGTGGGACCTTGTAGCGCTGCTTTAATAATCGCACCGAAACCTGAGTTTACTTTAGTTTACAGCGTTTAACGTTCCATTGCAACATAGTTGACAAGGTATTTACCGTTCCAGTGTGACACCAACTGTCACGGGCGCTATACTTTTGGTGTCCGGTAAGGGGCCACCTCCTGAATATAAGAAAAATGAGGTTGCCTTGGCGACTTGTTTCCTAATGTACACATCTGACGTTTAGTGTCTTCTGTCTTTTGGGGCGATAAACAGAAGTTGACCTACAGATCCGAAGTACAAAAAGAGGAGGTCGTACCTAACCTCAGTACACACCGATAATAATAAAGATTCTAGGAATGAAATATTGCTAAATGATTAACTCGCTGCATCAAGTGACGCCTGCGAATATCTCAAAATATTCAATATTTGGCGCACGTGCGTAGGACAGGAAATATTTCTCATCATATTTGAGGACGAAATTCACGCTTTCGAAAAAACAAAAACAAAGTGAAACTGACCGAGAGAAAGCAGATCATGTATGGGTTAAGGTGCGACCAAAACTGTATAACAGTTTCGGCCACAACTTCTGCAGCTTAAAACATGAAAAAGTGGCCATAGGGCACGCTTTGACATCTTACCTCGTCTTGAGGGTGAGATGAGAAGTAATGCTCTGCCCGTTATGCGTATGCGGAAAAAGCCTTTTATATCATTTTGGACGCAGAAATTCGTAAAGAGAGGCTTTCGTTCTGTTACGAAACATCATGAAACTTGACCAGAGGTCGGGGGCGTACATTTATTTTAACCGTACAGGGACACACCTGATAAACAAGAGTTCATGGGAGAGCTTTGTCTAAGCTCGAATCCTGTGGATCTCAATTGTGCTATACGATAGGAACATTATATGTGGAACTTCCTCCTTGATTATGTCGCAGAACAATACTGTCACGTGCAGTACTTGTTGTTCTCACCAGAAACGTGTGGTGTTATCTTACTGCGCTTCTGCGTTAGAACCCGGAACTGGCTGTCAAGGGATGAGTCCCCTCTATAACACCTTCAGTATAAGGTTTGCTATATATCTGGCCTCTGTGGGGGTGTTAAATATTCGACAGCGACAGCTGTTTGAGCGTCACACTCTCGCATCATGACTTTTGTTAACGATGACTTCAGTAGTATAAGTAACTAAATTTAGATTTAGCTATACTGCTGCGAACCTGACAGCTGGAAGATTGGTTTGGTTTGGTTTGTTTATTAAACTTTAACGTCCAAAAGGAGCTCAGGCTACAAGCGACGGCGTATAACTATTCTTTAAATTGTCATCGCACAGTACATGGGCGCCTTGCTTTCCCTGTGCATATAAAAGAGGCCGCTGCGGCCGGGATTGAACCCGCTTTAGGTTCTACAATAGAGCGCCCTAACCACATGCAGAGCCAATGGGGCAGGGCAGGCGGTTGAAATCGAAGTATTGTTTAAGAAAGAACAGTCCTACAAAGGCAGGTCTCATATTTTGTTTATTTTTGCTTATACACTATTTTACAAAAGATCTGAAAAATGTAAGCTATTACGTTTTCACTGTTTTGCTTCAAAATTCTCGTCCGGTACCGCATTTTTTTGTCTATTTTGAATTACGAAAGCAGTCCTAAATTCCCGGCAGCAATGAGCTGCGACACAAGACAGAGTCTCAATGGCGCGCTTCTTTTATCAAATTCGTATTTTGCCGTCCACGACATACTGTTAAGGCCGACCTTTCGGCTGTCGGTACGTTTCAAGCGTGCCGGCAGATCTACCATGACCAAGGGATACTACCAGGTGTGGTGCCAATACACGGGTGTTCATTGGCTGAGTGAAGTTCTTTTAGTCTCAACTTCACGAAACGCAAGCTAGCAGTGACTATCCCGTTACTTGGCCAGACAGCTTTAAGACAGCACGAAGGATTTCAGCCCGCCTGCCTCCTCCAAACTTTGGGAGAAAAACAAAGATGCTTATAAACCCACCTCCGCATTTATAACAAGTTATATTCTCGAATTAATTCGATTGTTCCGGGAAAACTGAAGTCCCGCTGTACACAGCAAGAGATCAGCAACTTCGGCGAAGATTTCCGTTTTCCCTGCCTTAATTCCGTTATACCTATATCCTGTTAATGGTTTCTGTGCGACTAAGGAGCATGTATACTTAGGCCTAGTCTTTGCAACGTTGTTTCTTACATTTTCCATATAACGTTGTTTCTTACATTTTCCTACCAGGCGCTGATTGCGAGTAATTTTGATATTTTAATGGATGGTTTATAAAGTTGTTACCTACAATATTATTGCTTTCGGTGTGTCGTAAGCATACCCGCCTCACGTCAACAAGCCGACAGAAGCTGCGATCTTGTTTTCATAATCTCTCTGCGTTATAGGACGGCAGTGGAGGCTGGAAGGTAGAGAGAAATTAGTATCAAACTTAAAGTTGGGATCATTTTGCCAAAAAAAAAAAAAAAAAAAGAAGCAGAAAATATACTTGGCGGCGGGAGATAGAGAGAGTAGACCTTTTTAAACCAGCTGATGAAGGTGCTCTGGCCCTCCCTCATTTGGGACGGGTGGTGGGGGGCCTCGCCTCCGACCAAGTCCGGCAGACGTAATTTGTTTATCTACAAATACTGCAGGCAGCGGTGCTTCCCAGACAGGAGACGGTTACGAAAGATAAGTTTGCAAAGTACGCCTAAAAGCATCAACATTAGCACATCCAACACCCGAAGCAGGCAGGCGATCCCATTGTACGGTCGTGCATGAAAAAATGTGTTTTTTCTTTTCTTTTCTTTTTTTTCTTTTTTTTTTTTAGCTGCTTAGTTCTGGCATTGTATAGCCATATCACGTTTGTGTTTCAGCCTTGATGATCTTTGTGGCGCAGAAAGTAGATATGATTCACTCGTCAATCCTGTTTTATTGTCTCGGCACCATGCGATTATGTTATTTTAAAGGCGTTCCAGTTTATACCAGGCAAGTTTAAATCACCGGCTGGCCGGCAGCATCCCAGATCAGCTGGACTGCGGCTAGTTGGGGCCCAGGATTCGAAATGCGCAGCACGGTCTCCCAGAGTTGCGGCTTCGGATTTAGGCCCCTCCTGGGGGGAAAAAGGGTGGTTCCAGATGATGTGTTCGAAGGTCCCTCTCTAGTCGCAGTTTATGCATAATTCTGATCTTTCTCCCGGAAGCACATATGGCTCACCAGGAGCGGTTATGGGAATGTCCCAGTCTGCAGGCGACGCCAGGCGACGGCCTGCCTGCAAATTTAGGGTAGGGGCTGGCGCAGCGGCCATCTCCCTACTCAGTTGATAGTGTTCTAGGATTTCGCTGTTAGATGTGGCACACTCCACGCCCTCCGCCCCGAACCCCATCATCGCTCGGTGGTTAGCGCCGGGAACAGCGATCTTCACGTTTGACGCGAAAATACCTGCGGCTGTGAGCCTGGGTTTTCTTTCGTAACTGAGACACATGACTTAAGCCCTGCAAGTGGTTGTAGGCCAACATTGGAGAGTTGGCAGTGCACCAGAGCGGCTGATCGTAGACAAAGCATTCGTGTCTGTAGAATAACGGGGGAAATAAACTAAAAGATATGAGGTCGTCTCTCGCGTCGAGCAGAAAGATATGGCGTATAAGTGGCTAGGTGTAGATTATGAACAATGGGAATTGCAACTGTTCCTCGTTTCCAGGAATTATGTCTCAGAACAGCTTCCAACACACCCTTAAACCTCTTTGCCATCAGTTGCAAATATCGAGACTAACGTTCCTAATTAAACTTTATACTAATGTTGCATTGTCGCAAGTGGGATTAGTGGCTGAAAGATGATCGGAAAAACTAAGCGGCAATAAGATGTGGCATTTGGGCAACGCTTATCACTGTTGCTCCGAACATTTTAAGGACGCTGATTGCACGGATCCGATCAAGAGCAAGCCACCAGCATGTGGATAAAATGAAGGTGCTCTGCAGTGCTCCGTGCCTGGCGAATGAATTCAGGGGTGCATATTGTGCTTATAATATCAATATGCCTTTATGCATTGAAAACTAGTGTAGTAACGCAATTTACAGTGAATCAAACTGGATGCTTCAGCGCAATTTCCTTCATGTATATTTTTTCTTACATGTTAATTTGAGAATGGTCCTGCAAATTTATCTTATTAGATTTCATTTTCGTATTGGTTTCGCCGCACGCTTTCTTAGTTGTAGTGGGCCGCTCGTTATTCGACCCTATGTTTTATTGTTCTTTTAAAATATTTTGTGTACCACAATGGCGATATCAATGTCCTAATACTAGAAAGAGGCGGTACTTATCATGTACATGCCCATGATCAAGTTGAAAGTCTATAAAACTTGTCTTGTAGATCTGCCGAAGTGAAGGTGTGAACGGCCTGTACTTTCAGACATGTCAATAAAAACATCTCCAAAAGCGTACGCAGTTCCCTAATTACAGATTATCAATGCGAAAACAATATAAGTCTGGTCAGAGGGAAATCCGGCGTCATTCAGAAACGTGGCATCGTAAACCTATCTGCTGCTGCCTGCCACAATCAATTGAATAATGGAATTGAAGTGAATTGAAATTGACCTAAACACAACCAAGTTATTGTGTGCTATCTGCCATTGTGGCGGGCAGGTGACAAATGGGTGGAACGAAAATGCCCCTATTCTATCTGTAGTTGTTGAGATAAAGAACCTTTGAAATAAAGGCCGCTAGTGGTGAAGGACATTTAAGATAAAATTCCTTTGAAATGCAGTCAGGCTGCATTGCTTTAGCATTACCTAACCGTTAGGAAATATCACTACGTACAGTGAACATTGCCTTGCTTTACTGTATACCGACTGTAAATTCGATGACGTAACAAGAGCGCCACAGAGAGGGCGTTAATTGTATTTTTGATTGTGTACTCTTTAAAAAATATGAACGTTTGTGTGCCGTTATATTACCACCGCATGTCTACTATAGAGCTAGGCGCATAAGACCAAGCGCCTTTGACGGATTTCGTAAATACGGACGTGATAACCCGCTTCATTTGAGGGAAGAAAATAGTTAAACTGGCGAAGCCTACCTTCAGCGAAGCACCGGTGCACTTCGACCCCGATGCGCTCTCTCCCACCACCTCAACACATGTAAACGAGAGCGTAATGCAATCACGCAAACGTCTGTTGCCATGACAACAAATGCCTCTAATTGGCTTTTTTCCGGCGAATATCATAGTTCAAGGTGGTCTATTTATTAGCGCCTTAGCACTAGACTGTTCACTTCGCCATTTATCCTTTGTGTAATGCCTGACGTTTCCAGGCTCGTGCAGTTGCAACGCTCCTGCTGTCTGTGTCAGCGGTTAGAGTGACGTCACGAGATCGTGTGTCCCCCCCCCCCCATGGTCTAATAAATAAATAACTTCGGGGCTGAGGGGAATAGGCTATCTGCGCTGGCCAATGCTTTAGACCACCGTGCTATTCTACTTTTTATATTTCTTGATTTCACACAAAAGGAGTATACCCGAAAAAGAAGCAGACCTACCACCATAGCGTTGGCACATAACGCGAATATTTTGAGTGCAGCCAAATAACATCCAGGCTCAGTCATTGTAAAGGTCGACGTACAGTCGAGTCTCAGGACAAGATGTGCGTGAACAGGCGATGAAAATGGCGGTAAATCCCCCGTTAAGTGTTTTTATTTTTTTCATCTTCACAAAAGCCCCCTCCCTGTAAAAACATAATACTCGATGCGAAAGGCATCTTCATTCTCTTCGAAAGTTCTGAAACGATAGAATATTTGAAACGCTACTTTCCATTGAGATCTACTTCAATGAACTTTTGAAAGCAGATTTGCCGCTCTCTCCTCGTAGCATTCGCTGCTCCTCGATGAAAAACTGGAGTGAGGTTCCCTACAATTTGACAGTGGTCTTGAGCTTCGCAGCCTGCAAAATACAAAGTGCGAATCAATCATAAGAAAGGAGATGTTCGCTCCACGCGGAAACAAAAATCACTCTGAATGTGACATATATATCCGATTTAGAGTGCTCAGACTGGCTTCCCAACTAGTTGAGTATGCTTAAGTGTGAACGAGCCATCAGGCAATGACCTAAATCCCATGAGCGCGAAGAAGAGCTTCTGGGGGGACTCAAAAATCAAAACATCACAAGTGTCTACAAGATCCGAATCAGACGAGACAATAAGGAAATCGACACCAAACACTTCGTCCCCACCTTCGTATTGAGCACACTTCCACGTTCTGTGGAGGTGGGGTACACAAAAATAAATCTTAGACCCTACACCCCAAACCCGTACTTGACGTTACTTCAAGTGTCAAAAGCATGGCTACGCCGTATTTCCTCTTCGTTGAGAGACAAATTTACTCGCGCATATTACGCCTTGGGTAGTGTTCAAATATCGGTGGACTCTGAGAACTACTGGGATGTATCGAAGAGTTTCAAATTTTTTAAGGTGCGAATACTGTTCTTTGTTTTGAAGCTAGACCAGGAGATCTCCGATGCTTAGCTTAGTAATTTTGTATCCATGGCCAAGGGTAACTGTGAGGCAGTTGGAAACTATGAAAGGTAATATTATTTGAGCTTGTTTTCCAAGGTTCTCAGTCTTGGTCACGTAGTAGTTGGGGAATATTTCTTGTTTTTTGCAATGAATGGAGGTGCTGCTTATACCCGTCTTTTTATTATGACTATCACATCGCCGGGAGAGAGAACCCATAAAGTGAGGATGCTTTCCGGTCATGGTGCAATCCACATACAACGGTTTCGTTCGTTTTTTGTACCAAAACTGAAGACAGTTTGGCTAGCTGGCTATTGGCAGCAGCGCGCGTTCCTTTTCAGTAATGGCATCGTGCATTTCGTAACTAGGCCGCAAAAGAGAGAATTAAGGCACATGTCTCTGACTCGTGCAAGCGCGATTTTTTCACCACAATACCATATGCGCCAACCAGCCCAACTTTTCGCCGTGTTAAAATACATTCCTCCTTTTATGCATTTCTTTCAATGTAGTTTAATCTACAGAGCCCTCTCTGCTATTGCCGAAACTAATATGCTCAGCGGACGTCCCGAGCGGGAATGTCCCGTACTGACCCCTTCCCGTCTGCGAATCAAATTGCACAACTACGAATCACAGAGTTAAAGGATACGCTCAACTTATGACACTGGCTCTTCTTTCTTCGAGCACCATGACTCTGTCATGCAATGAAGCAGTGACGGGCCGCTCGTGCCGAACCCTGTTCAGCCAATAGCGTTTTCTGGCAAGGAGGCGCAGAGAGAAAGGGTGCCTGGCCGGCCATTTTCGGCGCCTGCAGAGACACCGCGACGTCAAGGTGGTTACCCCTGGCTACCGCGCACGCGGGCCGAATATCGACGATCCTGCCGCCGCTGCGCCTTTCGCACACACGCACTAAACCGGCAGGCGTCGTCCCGCATACTCGCTGAAAGCCGTGGTCTCAAAAACTCGGCCGGCGGGCCGCAGCGGCGCGGAAAACAAGGCCCCACTTTCACCGGGCGAAGGCCGCAGCCGCCGCGTAGTCGTCACCGTAGTCACCGTGGAGGTCACGGCTATCGTTCGCTTGCGGCTCGAAGAAGAGGCAGCTCCGACAGGATGTGACAAGGCTGCAGCGAGAGTAGAGAGTGCCAGGCGGTGAGTGGCCGTAACTGCTCTCTTTATAGTCTCGCCGACTAACCTTCACAGCGAGCATTCTTCTGGTCTTGGCCCCTTAACACGTGCCTCAACATGGCGCACAACCGAACGCGGCTTGGTAAAGTATGAGATATCTTACGGTGGAAGTCTCAAAAACCAAACTAAACTTAGTTATCTTATATTTTTTAATATAACTTCGTTACGGCAATCTCAATAACGATGTATTTGCACTTTATTTCGCCCTGGAAGCATTCAGTAGTCGGACTGGTCATGTGGGTTGGAACTTTCGCGTGACCTAATTTTCCCTAAATGCTCTAACTGACCATCCTGAAGTCAGATTTCTATTGTGCTGTACGACGCCGGGCTCAGCAGTTCCTTATGCGTGCCATAAAACTGCGTCTGTTTGAACCCGTTCACAGCAAAAAAAAAAAAAAAAAAAAAATATATATATATATATAAATATAAATATATATATATATATATATATATATATATATATATATATATATATATATATATATATATATATATATATATATATATATATATATATATATATATATATTATCTTTCTGCATCTGTTTTAAAGAGGCAGAGAGCTGTTCCCCGAAGAAATTGTGTCAGACAGTTTTATTATTCTTTTTAACCAGTGCGGGAATTAATTCAGCATTGCGTTTGGCGTGGTGACCATGAGCGCAAAATGTTGATTGGTCGAACAGTTGTTCATGCCAGAGCCAGATGACTTAGAGCGGGAATTTCAGTCACCCCGCAACGCTTCCATTGAATGTATCGTCATCTGAAGCACGACAGTTAGTTAGAGCGTGGCAAGTAGGGCCATTTAAGCATCGCCGCATGCATTATATGATTTAACTTGGCAAAGAAATCATTTTGGTCACATTAAATTTTGTTGAATTTTCGACTTTGGGCATAATGCACACACGCGATAATATTCTGGCGGTGTAAGTCCTGCTAGCGACTAGGCCATGCATGGTATCTTAAGAACAAGCACGTGTTTGCATGTAAGTCATATGGTATTTCTCGTTCAGTTTTATGTTTTGACATCGTGTTGAGTACATGAATAATTAGAGGGGTCACAGCTTCCTTATACACGCAGGGTGGTTTAAGGGTCTACCTAATTTTCTTTTACGCAATAAAAAAGCGGGAGCCCCCGTCGTGAATATTAATTTGTACACAGGTAATTTCGCACATGTGGATGACGAGTACGGTCAGCATCTTGATTCTACGCCTTTGAGCGATCAAATTCTTAAGACTTGACTTTGATATCTTCAGAACAGCGCTCATCACCTTCTTCTTTTTTTTTTTTTTTTGCCAAAAGCTTTTACAGCACAGTCGCTTTAAATGCTTATGCTAAAGGTGTAGGTAAAATATTGAATGCAAATTATGATCAAGTGTTCATGTTTTTTGAATATACCCTCCTACCCTACTTTAGGTGCCACAACACACTGTAAATAAACAGCTCCAACACCTTATGGAACTAAAACCTAAAAAGCGAAAAATTTGAGGCATGTATCAAAGGGCTAATTTCTAATCCTTTTCCGTGTGAACCAAAATGAAAAATTTAGGTTTGAAAGCTTGTTCAAGACTGAGCTAAAAGCACCATTATCAGGTGTTTGAATATTATAAAAGACTGCCTCACTTATTGCAGTTCGTTGTGAGGCCAAAAACACCCGGTATAGCGGCGGTAACCTAATATCAATATCTATAGCAGACTATTTTCCTTTCTACACGTACTAATTCTCCTTGCTAAAGAAAATGACACGCGCTTCAGTAATAAGCATCAGATTTCGGTATGAATTCATCAATATTCCATTCAATCTGAACAAGATGCAATTTAGCTCATCCCTGACGAATATCTTGAGTCAGAGTCCGCTTTACACTGACCATTTGTAAGGAATGTCTCATGGAAATCTCACTTCCAGTTAAGTATTAGGACAAATTGCCGATCATTTTGAAACGCTCAAACGCTGCCTAGGCCTGTATGCACCCTTCAGTGTACCTCTTTTTCTTTTTTCCTCAGTTGTTCGCTCTTCATTTGACTCTTTTCTGGCTCTGCAACAACTTTTATTTCGATTGGGGACGTCTCTCTGCTTCAGTGGGCATACCATACCTGCCATGTCTTCTCTCAAATAACATTCCGGTCAATCACGGCTGCCTCAATCGGCGCGCGCCGGGGTTGATATGGCTTGAGATTTCGCGAGCAATTTACTGTTTTACAGAAATATACCCTACCGCTGCGGATCGTCCTGCAAGTCGAGCACCAAGAAAAAGCTTAGCCCTAGTTTTCAAAATTTTCCAAGTGATGAAGCTTTTGGTCAGGTGTGGCTTAAAACCCTATTGAGAAACTAATTCGCTGTTAATGGCAAGTTCATGAGTCGCGTCGTTTGCTCTTCGCACTTTTTGGCCACCGACTACTGCTCCAAGTCCTCAAAAACCAGGCTCCTGAAACGGAATGCAGCATGCTTCCTGGCTATCCACGCTATATGCATTTTCAGGTGCCAAGAAAGGAAAAAGAACGCCGACGGGAAAAGTCGATATCGTTTATTTTCCCATATTTAGAGACATGTCTTTTTTTTTTCTTGCTGTGCAAAAGAAGAGCATCGATCAGCGAATTCGTTAATATGTGCAAACAGATTCACAAATCTCTTGGAAGAAGGCAGCAGGGCAGGGAACAACACAAAGCATAAGAAGCACACACAAACACAAGGACAACGCTGCACTGACAACTATATTGACCAGAACCCGCACATCTTCTTCCTTCACTTCACGTCTGCAGCCAACTTCTTCCTTGTCTTTAACGTCCGGCCGGTTTGCGCAGAAATTCTAATTCTTTCTTCAACAAAACCACTGAAGGCATACTGACACATAGGTCTCCCATGTCACAGATTACATATGCTTCATAAATTTCCCTTGCTAACTTACCCTTGATCCTTTTCATAACTTTAACATTGTCAAGGTCAGCCAGACATTTTTGGTCTCTACAACTAACGCAATCAACAAAGCCCTGTGCTGACAAACACTGGAGCAGTGATTGCAGACAGAGGGACAAACCTTGAAAAAAATTAAAAAATAAATAAATAAGGAATTAAGCCGAAACGTTCTTCGCACATGAAGCACGCACTGCGAGTGTACAGAGGCTTAGAGCACTCCGTTATAAATAAGTTATTGGATGAATTGAGAGTATGTATAATCTTAATAATTTGTCATGATTACAGCATGGCATGCATTTAGGTGTATACAGATTGCTCAGAAAGTGGCTCAGAAAGATGCTGACTGCCAACCGCTGCCAACTCAGGTGAGCAGCTCGTTGTAAATAAGTTATTGAATGCATTGACAGTGTGCAATCCTGGTAATTTCGTCATGCATACAAGCATGGTAGGAAGGTGTATACAGATTGCTCAGAAAGATGCTGTCTGTCTGTCGCCGCCGACTGAAGTTGAAGTTGAAAGTTTATTTTCGAATAAACTTTCACAGCGGCACGATGAGCTCGACTTATTAACAGGAAATAAATACTAGTATCTCATCATGCTAACGTACAACACAACAATGACTTTACCTCTCTATTTTCCAAGCTTTAATCTCATTCTCACTCTTCAATTTTCCGAGTCATACTTTGACACAGTCATGGGCAGTATCGAAGATACATGTATCTTCGATGCTATCTTTAAGTACATTTTGTGCATCGGTATCAGGTATCGAGCGCTGAAAATGAAAGTATCGAAAATAGATTTTTAGTGTGTCGTGTATTTTAACGATACTCGATACTCCGCAAAATATTGACGCCACTGTGTGTCAGACATTTGGTCGACGGCGCTCGCCCAGGCGCTAGTACAAGCCGGGAGGCATTTTCGCTTGCAGAACATCCTGATCTTCCTCCTACTCGAAGTTTCCTTGACACGCACCGTCTTCTTAGCCTCTGTCTATCCATATTCTTTCTTTAAAATTGAAGGAACCAATGGCAAGTAGGTGCACATGAGGTTGTTTAATTGTGAGCACCTAGTGCGTACCACGAAGCCGCTAAGCCGTTAACAGACACGCAGAAACAAAGAATAAAATCTACGAAGAAACACCAAAGAAGACAAACAGGAAGTAGGGACCACTCGCACTTCATCCCTAGCTGCTCTCCCACCCTTTGCAATTCGCCTCCTTGTCCGTCTCTGAGGCATGTTATTCTTGTCAAGCAGCATGCTCAGTGTGCTGACGAACGCAGTAATTTATGCACGACCCTAGCTCTACAGACCCTTGAGTTTTGCATGTCGGCTTTGCTTGACGGCTAGAACACGAGCGTCTAAGGCCTCAGTCGGCTACGATGCAGTCGGCTAACAATCGTTTTTGTAGTTTACAGCGTTTGATTCGAAACAAACACCTTTCTTTGTAACTGCGCCGGGAAGAGGTTTCCACTAGGCTTTCTCTGTAAAAAATATTACGTCCAAAATATTGAAAAATACACGACGTAAATCCTATGTAACTGCACTTTTCCAACACATAAATGTGAGTAGCAAAGACATGGTCAAATAATTTTTTTTTGCCAAAAACGTTTCAACGAAACGTGAATAAAACTTGTGAAGATACCCCTGTTTCATATATCAATAGACTGTTAAAATGTTTTCGAAATATGCGAATTGATTGACGGCATATTGGCCACTCTCTCTTAAAAAGAACAATTCTTTCTTTTATCTAAACCAGACTTCTCATGAGACGCTAGTGAATCTTGACTTTGTTACCTACCTTCAAGATCCTCTAGTCGACACGGCCATGCTTCACTCTTATCTTCTGGTAAAGGGCCCCTTCATCAAATGTAACAGTGCGGCGTGCTCGTCGATTTATATGTAGAGGTTTTTCTTATTTGCCTCGCTTACAGAACGACCACAAACGTTCAACCATTTTATTTATGTTATCCTCTAGCTTTTAACATATAATGCGAGCTTCAAAAGTCTGCTATCGCACTACTATCGAAATACCTGCTCAGTTCTCCAAGCACACGCAGCACTGAACCTTATAGCAAAGAAAATGGAGAGGGCCATCGGGTAGTAACGTGTATTATATGAAATGAAAAGCAGCAAACGAAGTTTTAGATTAATTTATATGTAGCCAAGTGCTCACAGGGTGGCTAGTATGAAGAACACTAGCTTAAATAAATTCTTCACTAGGCTACTTGTGGAAGCTTTGTAACCATGGGTTCAATTCAATGTGAAGTTCTGACAAGGCCGGCTGCCTAGACAGCAGAGCTTCAATAAATCCGTGCTGTCGGATTCATTAAAACCCTTAAAAAAACATAAACTGCGATATTGTATACCACTGAAAGTTCTAGAAAGCATGGTAAAATTTTCCAGGGGATTTCAGAAATGTATCGAAGTGTCGAAGATACAATATCGAGTATCTGCATCGGAAATCAATTTCGGTTCGGTATCTTGTATCGGTATCGGAAATACAATTTTTCAAGTATCGAGTATCGGTATCGAAGACCCTTTTTTGAAGTATCTTGCCCAGCCCTGTTTTGATAGTTAAAAAGACATTTGATCAAGCTACAATGTAAGCATCATCAAATTTCGCTGTCTGCGGATTCACAGGAAGAAAATTCTGCGTTGCCTCTTCAGCCAATTAAGTGTCATTCCTTTTAGCAGGTGGAGCACGAATCACATGCCTACATAGTTTCCATTTGCATGCTGCGCGGACGAATAGCAATTATTTTATTCGCGAACTCGGTTTGGTTTGTGGGGTTTAACGCCTCAAAGCGACTCAGGCTATGAGAGATGCCGTAGTGGAGGACTCCGGAAATTTCGACCACCTGGAGTTCTTTAACGTGCACTGACATCGCACAGCACACGGGCGCCTTGCTTTTCGCCCCCATCGAAAAGCGGCCGCCGAGGTCGGGATTCGATCCCGTGTCCTTGGGAACAGTAGTCGAGCGTTATTCGCGAACTCGCATCCTGTAAACCTTGCTTCCGAGTTTAATCACTTCGGGAAGCTTAATTCATCCCCATAGAGGCTGAGGTGCAGGATGTAAAAACAAAAAAATGGCATCCGGAACCATCAGTGATTAGTGTGCCTTTTCGTTCGGCAGTACTGTCCCCAATGTTTTAGTACACGATATTTTCAGGGTGTTGCAAATTGCATGGCGCGCAACCATAGCAGGTGAGGCGAAGGGTCGGAGGCGCGCGCCGTGGTACGGTGGAAGAAAAGGCCACGCCTTTCTCCGCAATTACGCCCTCTCCGTTCGTATAGGACGGCATTAGCAACCTTAAGCAGCCCCGCCGCGCGCTGATTCAGTCGGCCATGACTTAATACACTACGGCATTGACGTAGATAAGTTGCGCACGTACGGGACGCACGGGCAAAACAGATGACAAGAATTCGAAAACGTGTGCTTGAATTCCTCCCAGCAATGTAGGCGCCGGGACAGGCGGAGGGCATATAATAGAGCAAAACAGACAGCTGTCAAGCACCTTCTCGTCCACAAACTACTTTATCTGGAGAATAGGTGACAAGATCTGTAGGAATTTCCGGCTGTGCAGAGGGCGACATAGTAAAACGTGGTCTGCCTTCGCAGTTTGTATAGCTCTGGTAGTGATTGAAAATTTCGGAAAGGAATGAGGTGCTCTCTGCCACGAGCATCTGAAAATCGTCGTCATCTGCCTCTAAGAAGAAATACCGAATTTTGTCAGCCTCAGTTAATTACGCGTTACGCTAGCATGCTCGGAGGGGTGACTACATACTCTAAATAGCTGATAAATGCAACCTCCGTCTTAGGTGCAAACGTTAGACGACGACTAGCAGCAGTGCGGTTATCGCACCACCAGTTGACCATAAAAGCCAGCGAAGTACCTACGTTCGTCTCGAAAGCGATGGAAAAAAATCCGGTTCGTGGCCCTAACATTGCAGGTTGGTAACGCCAGCCAAGTACAAGATCAATTTGCACAGCTTCAGAATATTGTTACATGCGTGCACTTACCCTTCGGAGAACAGCTATTCCTCCCATCACCATGTCCCAGGTGTCGCAGTTATTCCTGCCTCCAAGGATTACATGATCACGCAGTCAAAGCGTGCAATGTGTTTAGGTGGTCAAGGGGGCAAAAAGGAGAAGGTTACACAGCTCAGCAATTTTCTACAACAAAACACAAGGTGCTTTTGTAGCAGACGATGATCAACAGAAAAGGCAAGGCAGAGAGAAAAGTCGCAGGTGCTTTCTAGTCTCGCGCTGTGCGCTAGCGGCGTGGCTGTATTCGGCTTGTTTATCTGAAGTTTTTTGCACATCTTCGGGAGCCTTTCGTGCTATGTCAACAGCATCATCTTCTGCAGGGAAAAAGCTTGTTTCTTTAATCTCAAGCTATTAAGGCCCCTACACTGATGCAATCACCAAATTCTTGCGCATTTATTTTTAATTTTCCTACCTCGGCTCCATTCTTCTCTCCCTCGGAATCTGCATTTCGAACAGGTAGTAGTAGCTTAACTTCGGACCGCAGCCTAAGTTTTCATACTCTTGGTCTCCGCAGAAACTCCACTCCGGGCTTTCAGGCTTTCATTCACGCTGCTTTTGTTGTGTGACGATATTAACGACACCTTTATCCTTTTCTTTTATGGCTATGAGTGCTGCCCTCTGCTGAATCTCTAGACTATTTGTTTACGTACCTTTTCAGGCCACATAGGTGCACGAGCGTTTAGAGTAGCAGCTGCTACATATCGTTATTTTGAGTCTCATTGATAAACTGGTGCTTCTAACCTGAGAACTGCAAGTTAATGATCTTCATGTAATGTAATGTAATTTGAAGCTTTTTCTCCTCCCTTTTTCACACCTCTTCTACGTCCTTTTCCTCTCCCCTTGAGTGAGAGAATCGCAGCGTGTTTACTTTCGATATTTATTTGTTTATTTGCACAGTCGCACATATACAGACCGCTACATGCCTTCTTTTCCCTCTAAGAATTTTAGAACTCATTCTTCAATCCACCACGCCCTCTATTCCGGCTGCCAGCGGAGGAGTCCCATACGGTGAAAACAGTTCTTCTCTCTTCATTAGACATGACACGTACCTATAGGGAGAGGGGGCGAGGGGTATTCGCTAGGGCTTCATCAGGCACAAGAAATGAAAGCTTTGGTTAGGTCATAAGCCGCATAATATATAAATTATTATTTAGGAGCCAGTGTTGGTAAAAATTTATTGGTAAAACTTTTGAGGCGGTAGAGATAGTAATCAAGAAGAAAACAAATTAGAAAGGGATATAAACTGGCACAGTAAAATCATAACAGAGAAGCGCGAATAAACAAATCTTCCGGTTCCAATATTATACCCATGAAA
>NC_139352.1:74906923-75079423 GCF_055883805.1 Amblyomma maculatum | reverse complement strand
CTAGTGCTATTACCTGGACGTGCGTGCACTACACCCACCTGGCGGCTGGCCAGCGCTGCCAGGTCCGGTGTCAGGCTCGCGAGGAAGCCCGCTAGCGTGAAGTGCTGGTACATGCTTTCGGCCATGAACGGAACGAGGCACAGTATGCCCACCCCGCACAGCACTCTGTACACCTGCTCGGGAAGGAGTAAAATGTTCGCCCTTATGAACGGTCATATTCCTGACCAAGAAAGCGGGCATGTAATGTGAAAGTTAAATGAAAGCTATGAACAAAGCTTTATTTTCATTCTTGAATTGACGCGCTTTTTTTGGCAAGCAGGTTGCGTTTTCTCCGAGTGTTAACAAACAAGGATTGCAAAGAAAAATAGTGAGTATACTTGGCACCAGCCAGATTTAAAGGGTAAATACGATCACGACAAAAAGAGAATTTTATAATATGTTGGTCACTGAGGCTAGGTGATGCAATAATTCAATTTAAAGCAGGGATCACTGATTTTTTTTGTCTCGAATTAACAACTAGCAGTGAAATGTCGAGAAAAAGTTATGAATTTGAACACATTATTCAGATAGGTCAATGCGCAGTTGGTAGCCAAACAAATATCAATACAGCCACAGAAGCCGAATTGATTGGTGTTCACAAATAATCATAATTTATATGGAGTTAGCGTCAGTGTCTCTTCAGCCTTATACGCGACCATGAGAGCCTGAAAAGGGCCCGCTCACCACGTGGATAATATGCGGCGCCTGTGTGCAAACCAGGAGCACGATCACCCACACCGCTGTCATGGGGACGAGCAGCTCGAGTCTCATGTGGCCGTACTCGTGGATGCCACTGCTCAACTGCAGAACGAAGTCCCTGCACACAACGGCTTCCGGTTATGCCTGTAGCTATTCACAATACAAGGACATTCAAGATAGGATCTTTGTCAGCTGCACATAATTACGCGTCTCTCGTGATACCGCGATTATCGGGCTACAATTCCCGAAAAGCGGCGAATCGCACTATCACAAATTTTCTTATTTAGAGCGTACTTATCTGCTCTTCATGAGAAACAGGTATTCACTTAGTAAAGATAATTTTTAGGACATTTCAACATAATTATAAGATAGAAAATGATGCACCTTCATAGGGGTACTCTGTTACACGCGTACTTCTTGATCGTTTCTTACTGCGTCGAGGGGCTTCATTTTTAAACACTTTACACCGCTTCAGCCGATAACATTTCGTTTTAATATTTTTTTTTAATGCACATATCATTTTTGAAGACATTTAAGAGCAGTACTTTCAAACTCTCAAAGTGGACGCTCGGGGGTGATAGTATCGCATTAAACGTGGGAATTGCGTGAAAGCAGCGAATGAAACAAGACGACCTATTCTGTACTTCATTTCAGCGTGTCATCACTGCTGCGAAAAGACGAGACGTGATGTGTACCAGTGTGAATACAGTCTTGCATACATGGCTCTGGCGCCGAGTCTACCGTGGCAAACGAAGCTCTCCTCTGACCCGGTATAGTCGCACATGCTACAATGAACGGCCACTTCTTGATACAATCGGCTGTACGAAAGCATCCGCAATTTTCAGGCACTTCTAGTATTGAATAATCGTGACTTCGCTCACAATTCAGCATTGTGCAAATTTTGAAAGATAGGGATGTTTACTGCACATACATTGTAATGAATGCAGTCGTGTGTGTTTATTGCTTTTCTCGAAAAAAGTGGGCGTAGTTGAGACTCAGCATGTCCGAATAGTCAAGTTAGGTCAGATGTGCATCTGAACATTTGCTGCAAATCGCGTTTAAGCAATCATGAAAGCTGTTTGGACAACTTTTTCTCGGGATTTATACCGCAGCTCTTCAGTCGAGGAACTGCACAGAGACATCAAACTCAAAAAAATGTTACACGCTACCAGTTCACATAAAATTAGCCCGTTTGGAGGTTACCGCGTTTCTTTTTTTTTGTGCCAGCAAGATTACTTTGCTGAGAGTGCTCGACATTGCAGTTTATGGCAGACACTGAGTTCTATCTGCTAGATTCTGAAAACTGACTACAGAATGTACTTTAGATTCCAACCGGAGTTACGCAGCATTTGTGATTGATAGGCTGTTCTTGAAGACGCGGATTCCAACGTTTACCTGGATGTCGACACTAGCCTAGCAAAAGTGAAGCACAAATTGTTTTTTTCTTTCGCGAAAGCGAGCAATTGTACGATTGTGGATGCGAATGGTTCCGGGGCGTAATAAGTTCCGAAGATCTTATCAAAGGGGGTGAATATCGCATACACTGGACTAAGGCCCCCGCTCAATCCTGGTCTACAACTCTGAAACGAAGACACAAGGAGCAATCCCATTTCCGCGGCGAGTAAATTTTCGAAGCGAAAGCTTCACTACGCCAGGTAGCTACGAGCAGTCGGGTATGCACAGCTTTCACCTTGAATGAGATTTAGAGGTCAAACTTCTGTGTTAAGCCTGGTAATCGCCATGTGACTTTGCGGCATAGTCACGTAGGCCACCAAGTGGCCCATGACCACTGTCAAGGTAAATGTCACGTGAGGTGAGGTCAGTGTGACGTGGAAGTATAGAGGTGATACTGTCAAGGTCACGTGAGGTGATGTCACTGTGACGTGGAAGTAGAGGGCGCTAGAGAGGCGATACGTGTATAAATAGGAGCCTTGGGTCCTGCCTAGGTGAAAACACTGCACAAAATGAAGGAGGACGAACACCCTGCTACAGTAGCGCATCGGAACGCAAAGAAGGCACGTCGGAATGAGGCCCTGAAAAGGCAGCATGCCAAAGAGACCGATGAACAACGGGCTTTGTGTTTGGAGAAACGCACAATGTGTTTAACCCAAGCTTGAAGATGAGCTTAGCTATGTACGTAAAGCTTTCGCTTCTCTTTAGGTTTAACCAACGTTAAACCATAACCTAAAGTTTTTCGACCATCATTCTCCCCGGAGAGCTGTCACGGGGCGATAGCTTACATTATCAAAACCTTCCACCATTGCCAGCAGCGCAGTTACATTCCAATCAATAGAACAATTGCGATGTCTTCACCCCGAGGAGATTACATTGGCTGGACACGAATTGACACGGAGGAGAAGGGTGTCAACAAGATTACTGCAGTTCGTCTGCTCATGGACTCTTAATTATGTGGAGCGGCGTGTTTCGGACGTTTTTAAAATATTCAAAATTATAAAGTTTTAAATACGTTAGCTTGAGCTAAATATGACTTCATTTAAAGGGCTGCAAGGAGATACCCACGAGTATGGATGTAGACAAAGAAAGCTGTAGGTATGTGGAAGTAGGCACCAGAGATAGCGCGAGGCTGTATGTCAAAGTTTCTTATCAATAAAGTTTTCGATATCACCTGAAAATATGCCATTTTTATTGATAAGTGCAACGCCCCCGATAAAGCAGAAGAAATGCGGCTTTTAATCAAGGTCATAAGGTACATAAACTTGTTCGTGCATTTATGGAAGTAGGAGCGTCCTACACCTAATTATAAAGTTAGGCTCTTTTATGTTCCAAAATAGACTCTACGTTGACGCTGTTTTAGTTAACTAGGTACTTTATAATCAGAAACTAACTGTCGGAGACCAGCCTGCCTATTTCTCCGATTGCTATGGTGAAGAAAATTGACTTTAATCAAATGACCCACTCTATGATCTAGCTGTAAGTTCACAAATAATGAGCATTGCGGTAAATTTGAAGTTAGCATGTATGAATAGATTACTGCACTATAATAAGTACACTCGCTTAAGAAAAGAGATTTTGTAACAAAGAAAAAACAATATGAAATTCAGTTCTTCTGAGCATCGAACGATTCCGAAAGTTAGCTTCAGTGCAGTGGATTGGTTTTTGCCTTGGATCTTCGCCTGCATCTATACTGATTAACAAATGGCGGTCCGATTATTGTTTTCGCAGTTGACAATACCAGATTGATTTGGCCCGGAGAAACGATTTTAAAGGCTATTTCCTCTGCATATCAAGTCTGCTAGTACTATGTCTGCCAAGCAGAAATTGGCGCAAAAATACCGGTGTAATCGAATTATTTCAGAAAGTATTCGACGGAGAACTCCTTAATGTCGCTTTAAAGCAATCTACTTCTCTTCAAAAGTGTAGGTTGCTTGGCAAGGTCTACTAAATCTTCAGGACGGGGCAAAAACTATAGATACATATAAGTAAATAACACAAAAAAGTTGTGATCGATAGTGCAATTGAGTAGTCCTATGGCGGAGCACATATTCTATGATAAATATGAGCATAGTGTTTCTAATACTGGGCTTACCATTCGCTCCTCTCTATGCACTGTAATGGGGCCACTCTCACACTGCACAAGTGACCCTTCGACCCCGCAAACACGATCGAAGCCCTCAAATATCGTTAAGTATTGTAGTTTCAAAATTATATTTATTTTACCAATCCAAATCATTAAGAGGTCATATTAATCACTGAGATATTTTATTGCGGTCGCTTCTATAACAGTAGGCCAATACGACACCACTTTGTAGACATCTTTTTCTCTTACGTCTTAGAGGGCCCCTGAAATAGCATTTTTAGTCAGATTTCACTGCAAAAATTTGAAGAGGTGGTCTTTACGAGCTCCGAGTCAAATTTAAAAGCTTTCCCTTAACCCCATACTATAAAAGTAATATTTAAAACGTGATCCTGGTGACAACTCGCAACCGATTAGGACAACAGCTCTCAGCGCGCAAACCTTCAGATGACGTCATCGCAGCTTCTTCGGCGCGCCCACTCAGAAGCCGCTCCCATGTGACGCAGGTGGAATGGGGCGTGGTTGGGTGACGTTGGGCCTTGGTCATTTTTCTTGCGCGCCGGTGTGCGCCGAGTTAAGGTGGGAGAGGAGAATCACTTTTTTTAATCGCTGATGTGACCGCCGCTAATAAAGCTAGGTTAACAAACTTTGCGTTACGGAGGTGATTAGTGAGACACCATTGGCTCATGTGCCTTCTCTACTTTTAACAAGCAGCTTTGCACCGTATGCTCAGGAATGTTTGCCATATATTAAAAGGTAGTTACAAAAGAAGCCAGCAGTCCATGACTCAAACAGAAACTTGAGAAGACATAACGGTGGTCAATCGATATCTTTCTGGTTACTAGGAACTACGAATAGTCGAAGAAAAGGCAGCGTGTCGCCAGCGGCAGCAGCATCGACAACATGTGGTAAATGTAATGTAGGTCTCCTGTCGCCTACTCTGCTGATTTTTTTTTCTTTTTGTTCCTAATGTGTAAAACTAACTCCTCTTTCAAACGGTCTTTTCACAGACTTTCGAATAGAATTCAAGAAATTCCTTCAGGTCCCCACTTTATATAAAGCAGACGCATACGTGAAGTAGGCTTCCGAGGAGGTCCTGGATGCGTTGATGCAGTACACGGTACTCGGATGGACCGCCTCCGGCCCGTTGCTGCTGGCCGCGCTGTCGTTGACCATCAGCATGCTCGGCGCGTTGACGTATTTGCAACGGAGCTGCGTTTTTAAAATTCAGGTAATATGGTTTTGTTAGGTTTATAGTGTTTAACATCCCAAAGCGACTCAGGAATTGAGAGACGTCGTAGTGGAGAACTCCGGATATTTCAATCACCTGAGGTTCAATAACATGCACTGACATCGCACAGCACACGGGAACCTTGATTTAAGCCTCCATCCAGAGGCGGCCGGGATCTGACCACGCATCCTTGGCAGTCGAGCGCCCTAACCACTGCGCCACCGCGGCTGGTTCATTCAAGTATTATATGCACAAGCAAATGTGGTTTCATTGTAATAAACGCACGGTTAAGCCAAAACAGAAAAGGAAGCAATTTATTAGCTAAATTATTAAATAATTTGCACTCCAATCACTGGTTTACATACCCTACTGATCTGACGTTGCCGCACCATTTCCGCGTGTACAGGATACGTACAGAGCTTCCGACTGAAAATATGCATCTTACAAAAATGATTGAAGCTATGAGGTGCTGAGTGATGGGATGTTGTTGAATATTCAGGTAGGAAAGGACACCAGTGCATTACATAATTAAAAACGTGCCAAGCGCTTGTAATAGCTTGCAATATTCAGCCGAAGCAGGACTGCGTGTTTAGGCTATAACGTGCACACACTTTCGAACCGCGTTTCAGGAGTTTTCCCGTTTAGGCTACTCAGTAAGCCATTTTACAGTATGCAGTCATACATCAAGACCATTTGAAATATATAAAGGCTCGCTTTAACCAAGCCGTGTTTGACTCGGGGTCCAAGGTGTCCCGGAGTGCTCGGTTCCCATATAACCCTTTAAGCTCAGGAAAAGCTGCCTGAAAACGTTTATGCGTCCGCTGAAGTGGCTGACAGGTTATGATACGGGACAGCTGAATCCACAGACGCGGTATAACATATCGGCCGCGGCGGCCGCGTTTCGACGGAGGCGAAAAGTAATGCGTTGTGCGATGTCAGCGCATGTTAAAGAACCCCAGTTGCTGGTAGAAATTTCTGGAGTCCTCCACTACTACGTTCCTTATAGCCTAGGTGGCTTTGGGACAACAAACCGAACAATAACATATACCATATTCATAATGCAATGTCGTATTGCGATATCTCACAGCCCAACGGTTAATCAGTGATCAGGCTGCTCAGCCACATCAACTGCCAATCGCATGTTCGGGATTGCTCGCTTATAATGCCAGCGCTGGATTTTTTTGGACAAAGGCACATTAATGGTGGTCGCATTAGAATATTTAATAGATGCATTTCTAAAGAAATAGCAATTTCGAGGGAGCAGGATGTGGGCCGTCATGTTTTGGTGCAAAACAGCGCAAAAGGAAGTAGGAAGCAGAGACAAGGAAACCACACAGACGCTCGCTTGCACTCAACAGGCCAAGCGCATATCAGCTTAGGCGTCGACATCTGCGAAGCGTCGTGAAAGAACACTTGTGGCAAGAGGGAGGCCACTCTTACGAATTCTGTGGCCGCGGAGTAGCAGTCGGCATTCCAGGCATCCCTGCAGTTTGACCAGGGTACCCGCTGGCTGACCCCGTAAAACAGGTAGAAGACCGAGTAGGTGACGCGCAGGGAGTGGCAGATGGCCAGCAGGAAGCCGTACCACACGCTCACGTAACCGATGCCTGCAAGAAAAGCGAACGGCCAGTTATGTTGTGTTGGTATATAGCATGGCATGTTGTGTTATGTAATAATTTTTTTCTGGGGCGATGTGGCTCTGGTCTTCTATGCTATATAATGTGATATAATGTTTGCTATGCTATGTTATATTTTTATAATATATCATTCTGATTGGTTTAATATTGTAATGCTAAGGGATTTCTATGGAATAAATGAATTGCTCAAGTGTACTCATTCGGGCTGCCTGGTTTACAGTAAAACTTGAAACAGCGCAGTAAAAAAGAAATTTACAATAGACGTCTGTAAACGGCGACAAAGGAGGCGAAGCCCTGTCAAACATGCGTCAGAGCTTGGCGCGCTCATTGTAGGAGAAATTCGGGGTAGAAAGATTTAAGTCCTGTGTGAAAAACGGGTTTCAGTGAAAACGTTTACTGTATTTACGAAAACGGATGCTGCATTGCAAATACACGGCACAAGAAGGTAAGAGCAGAGTGTACAGAAAAAGCACACCGGTGCGTGTCTCGCATTCCACTGTCTCATCCTGTGTCTTTATTCGCACTATTGTTTCGCACTAAGCCCCTTATAAAACAAGTCTTACCAAGTGTCCTAAACTTCTACTTCAATATGTCACATAACTTTTGTATACCCACCGTGTCCTTGGTTGTGCCCTAATTCACCTGTTCTTACATAGTGCTTTCCTGCATTTCTCACTCAGAAGGCAGGCCGGGTAAACGATAAAATATGTGTATACATTCATCACTTGTCAAGCGAAGCTGAAGACAGAAACTTTAAAATCGCCGCGGTAACACGCATAAGAGGAAAGCGAAAGCATCCTTATCTCTAATTTATTTACAACAAGTTTCCTAATAACTGATTTTCTTACCGCTAATTTCCAAATCACTAGTTCCTTAGCAGTAATTTCATTATCACCTATTTCTTACTTAAATTCATTATCATTAATTTTCTTATCTCCTATTTCCTATTTAATTTCGCTATCACTAATTTCTTTACCACCGATTTCATGACCACGTATTTCATATTATTTCATTATCATGAATTTCCTTGCCGCCAATCATCTCATTACTATGCATGTTTCATTTCCGTTTGCGGACAGATGTTTTTCCCCCAGTTATTGGCCTCCACGTTTCGGCGATACAACATAGCCTATTGAGTCTATCGCCTAAAAACAATGGTCACCTGTGGCAAAGAGAACAGCATTGAGCGGCCATTCGCAAACATGGCACCTGGACAGTAGGCTCGTTATACCTACGTTAAGCACCTTTATGGTGATATATATGGAGCCTTTTTCCTTCATAGTGATGAAGCCCCACTCGGGTAATGGCAAATGGGGACGAACATATTCATGCACTGTGCGCCGTTCTGACTGGCTGAAATTGCTGTAGGTCACACATTGTTACATACCACTTGTGATAAGAGGTGTATGCACGTAAATATAAACTATTACGGCTCGATGACGCTGATGCCAGAAAAAAGCTGTAGGCAGTTGTTTTCAAAGCGCTCAAGGCAGCTGTGATCGGCAAGGAGTGGAAAACAATAACAAATAGCAATAATAAAATAGCAATAACAAAACTCCTCTCTACCGATATGATAGCCATTCTAGACCAATTTCTTCTCGAAGCAGAAGCTGATGTTTAGGAGGCTTAACCATCTCTCTCTGCTGCTCGCCAGCAAATTCACACAAATTCTCAGGATGGTTACGACTGTGTAACGTTAATGTTTAGTGATAGCTGTTCACTGATAGCAGGGCAACGAAAAGTTTTAAGAATCACTTTAGGAGAGCAGGGAGTAGTGCGAAGGAAGGTGTGAGGAGCAGTGGTCTTCGCGTGCCATGGTGCAGTGCAGTGACATTCTCTGTGGTGACCAATCAGCGCAGGTCTGGGCCTCCAGTACACTCGCACTGAGAACAATGACAATTTGAACTCAAGGTTATGGGTAGTAACAGATAACACTTCTCCAGGAGACGCGGTGTCCTTTCGAAGACAGATACACTTGCCGCTGAGCAAGGGGAAGCACTTGTTGACCCTCGTAACTCCGGAGCTGATGAACTGCCCTATGGACAGCTCCAGGTAGAAGACGGGCTGAGCCATCAGGAGGTAGATCACCAGGCAGGCCAGGAGAAAAGACGCTGCAGTTGCGAACACACCCCTTAGCATGTAGGCTGAGGAATGTTTCCAATCCATCGTGGGGACAACTCTAGCTGTGGTATACCCCTAACAAATATGAGACCTTTTTCGCGAAAGAGTTCTTGGATGCATTTTTTATTTCGCATTTTGTATCGCTTTGCGATAATATTCTAAATATCCGCTGGTACTCCTGTAGCAGGTCTGCAGTTTAGGGATATCATTTTCGAAAACCCGCTCAGTTTTTTTTTTTTTTTCTACGCATTTCTAATTATTAGTTGCGAGCGTAGGACAAACTTCAGCAGAAAGTTTCGGCTACTCACCTCAAGCTTACGCTGTTTCTACAATAAAATATTCACTAGTTATCCTACAAATATACTAAAAACGCAGCCCATTAGTATTTTATGTCAGTTTTCACTACTCTCCGCGAGCGCAGGAAAACCTTTGAAAGTAAATTTTTGGCACGCATTGAAATTTTAGATCACCCTCAACATTATATGCCGAACCATATCTGACAATCTCTCACAGGTTGATAGGAATTGAAAGGTGTTCTAAAATTCTGGACTCGAGCCTTGGCAATGTGACCATCTTTTCCCTGCATCGAATATTATTTATAAGTAGCGTCGCCATACGCCTGAATCAAAACTCATAACAGTAGTTTTCTATCACATGAGTTTAAAAAAGAAACAGTTCTAGAAAACCGGTTGACTTGATAATATTTAGAATTGGTGAATTATTATGATTTGTACTGATAAACTAATACTATTTTCCGTTCACAATCAACTCAATAACCAATGTTTGAATTGTATAGAAGCATACTGAATTCGCTATTCGAATATTTCAAATATCTGCAGGACTATAATAACAGAGTATCGGTGTACATTTTACACTTTACTATCCGCATTCTTTGCGGGAATAACTGATTATGAATTAAAGCTTATGATTAAAGTAATAGCAGTAGGATGCTCCACAGCAATGACACGGCTCCTTTGCTAGGTAACCAATGTGAACATTGAGCTCAACGAGACGCCACGAGACAGAAGTATGCAAATAAGAATAACATTTGGAGGGGAGAAGATGTATAGAAGAAGGACACACAGGAGCGCTGGTTTGCAACAGCCGTGTCCATTCAGAAGGAAAAAAGCGTCTAGACATACTTAACATGACCTAACCTAAGTATCCAGGGAAAATGTTCGGAGCAGAAACATTTGTCTTCGCACTGTTACACCTAAAGCGAGAAGTGCGGATCATGACTTTTTTTTATTGTGAGAAAGCGATATAAAAGCACATTCGTTTCTCTGAGAGTTGAAACAAACACTCATTGCGATGGTGGCCTCCACTAATTTGTGCATTTGCAGAGGGCGACTTGTTTTTAATAAACTCTAATGGCTCTACAGCCCGAACAATACGCAGAATCGAAAATACTACCACGCATTCGTAAATTCTTCACTGCGTCGGCAATGTATGGCAATGGAAAAACTATTGTGCTAAGTTGACAAAGAAAACAGTGATAACCTATATACATGTACTGAGCCCCTTAATTCTTTCTTAAGGCGCCCTCTATTCTTTCAGGTGCCCTATCCTGACCTGTCCTTACCCTGGAGTCCAACATCGCCTTAAGAAGCGTTATGACTTAAATGATGTTTCCCAACGCACTTACGTTGAGCAACTTCTTGATCATAGCACCTCGTTGACCCATATTTTAGCTGAGTGGTGTAGTTAAACTGTTTTTCCTTTGCGTGGCGCATGACAAAACTCTATACGGTTCCATTTATATGTCTATTTTAGTTGCAGAAAACAAAAGCACGCCGTGGCAACAAATGTTCGATCTCACAAGTTTTCATATGAGCTGCGAACCCTTGAACTACTCGGTTTGCCACAGCGTACACGTGAACGTGAGCCCGTTGGTGTTATAAACATAGAGCTTGGAATGAATAAAAAAATGTAATAAGGTGAATTAAGAGGTGGAGTAGGGTTGATGGAATGCGGGTAAATGAGATTATGAGGGGAATTAATATGAACTAAAAGGTGAAATAGGGTAGATTAAGGTTCATTGAGATATATTAGTCGTATTCACTTCAATATACTGCATATACTGTGTTCTGCATATACTGCATGCAGGAGCATTACGACCACGTGACCATCCCAGTAATGCCACGCCGATCATTTGGGGCCACTTTTTCGGGGCAACATCCCCGCCGCCCAGTTCGTTGCTATATTATTAAGATAAAATTCCGCCTTTAAATGCAAACGTTTTACTATTTTCATCTATGTTTCGACAAACATGGCAGCAGAGGAAAGCTCGTTCCACGTTCTATTTCAAGTTTTAGAAAAGCAAAGATCAATGTGTACCTCGTTCAAAATCCCGTTTTGATCACATAAAAGAACTAAATTTTTCTACCTTCAATACAAGCTCCTTCGTTAAGGTACGAATACCTTGGTAAAAAAAAAATTGGCGAGGTATCAAGACGGCACTATTCTTGACGAGTGCGGAAGATCTCGTGCGATCCAAATTTTGCCAGGAATTCCGATTTATTATCTCTGCAGCCACAGCCAGTCCAATGATACGGAGCAGATAATATATTAGCTACTGAAGGAGAAATACAGATAGAGCTCATTAGCAGTTCGGTGTAGTTGTTTGTGCGCTTATATATTAAATATCAAGGCCGCAAGGTTTAGGTGGTCTATCTGTATAGCCGTCCTCTAACCCCTAAGAAACAGTGGAACCCGTTATTTTGTACTAGATGTCTCACCTCCGTGCTCGGCCATAAGTGCAGGGAAGCGCCATAACCCGGAGATGCCCATGCAAAAGCCGAAGCTGACGAGAAATGTGTCACGCGGGTTGCAGTGGAACCGCATTTCCGAGCTTGTCTTCGGAGACGGCAACGTCTGACTGCGAGCCACGATCAAGAAATGGAAGCAGAGGCGGCAGTGTGAGGCAGAGGCCGACTTTTCCAAACATTATTGGAAATAAATTATGCCTAAGTCCTTTAAATCGGCGATTTCTCACCTCCATTAGACCGGTCATTCAATTTACTGGGGCTATAGTTACGTGCAAAAGAGGTATACAAAATTACACGTGTCCTCAACCAATTGAAAACATCACGGGGATTCAATAATTGGGCGATGTGTCGCACCATTGCCTAGCTGTCTCATGGTCTAGGGCTGAGTCTCAGCCGCCATGCGGGCCCGGATCAGCTTTCGTATTCCCGCGCAAAAAAAGATGGAAAGAAAATGTCCTGAAAAAAAAAAAAAACGCCTCGCTTACAAAGCATTGTGATAACACATCTTCCCATTCGCACCAGACTGATTTCGTCTCACTTAAGCTGCGTACGTCAAGTGAGGAGGCCTCCAGAACTCGCTGGAAGGAGCCTCCTGTATGGTGCCGGACATCCTGGGCGGTGCATCGTCAGCACCCCCTTTGGCGGCGGCCGCCTCGTCGGCCCACACGTGGCACACGTTCTTAAGCATGCTGCCCTCCTCCCGCACTTTGGGCTTCTCCTCGTCGTCCGCCTGCTCCCGGTCGTCGTGTCGAGTACGGCGCTGGGATACTGGCGACGCCACCGCCGAGTAGCCGGAAACGCTGCTTCTTGATCCTTCTGCACGGTTCATACAGCGGCACCTCATTGTCTCAGGCTCACTTAATTCGAACTTCCGTTTATTTGAAGATATTCTACAGTTCCGTACCTTCAGGCTCCTCTTAATTATAACTCGGCTGCAGTGGAAACAGTAGGTTAATGTTTGCATTACATATGCCGAAATCGTTTTCCGCAAGTCACACACACACACACATTGGTATCGGCTTAGTGATTCCGCCTCATGTTGAAGTGTTATGATACCCTACTGGAAGCTGAAACAAACAAAGCGTGTTGAGAACGCGCTTCACGCTGAAGTAAGCTCCAGGTACTCGGGGGAATAGGGTTCCCTCCAGTGCTCCTACATTTTATGTACCATACGCTCCAGCGCGTTCAACTGCCACAGACCAACAAACTACCTCACCAAACAGAGTTTGCTTTGCAGTCCATGTATATATATATGTGTGTGTGTGTGTGTGTGTGTGTGTGTGTGTGTGTGTGTGTGTGTGTGTGTGTGTGTGTGTGTGTGTGTGTGTGTGTGTGTGTGTGTGTGTGTGTGTGTGTGTGTGTGTGTGTGTGTGTGTGTGTGTGTGTGTGTGTGTGTGTGTGTGTGTGTGTGTGTGTGTGTGTGTGTGTGTGTGTGTGTGTGTGTGTGTGTGTGTGTGTGTGTGTGTGTGTGTGTGTGTGTGTGTGTGTGTGTGTGTGTGTGTGTGTGTGTGTGTGTGTGTGTGTGTGTGTGTGTGTGTGTGTGTGTGTGTGTGTGTGTGTGTGTGTGTGTGTGTGTGTGTGTGTGTGTGTGTGTGTGTGTGTGTGTGTGTGTGTGTGTGTGTGTGTGTGTGTGTGTGTGTGTGTGTGTGTGTGTGTGTGTGTGTGTGTGTGTGTGTGTGTGTGTGTGTGTGTGTGTGTGTGTGTGTGTGTGTGTGTGTGTGTGTGTGTGTGTGTGTGTGTGTGTGTGTGTGTGTGTGTGTGTGTGTGTGTGTGTGTGTGTGTGTGTGTGTGTGTGTGTGTGTGTGTGTGTGTGTGTGTGTGTGTGTGTGTGTGTGTGTGTGTGTGTGTGTGTGTGTGTGTGTGTGTGTGTGTGTGTGTGTGTGTGTGTGTGTGTGTGTGTGTGAACTGTACATTGCATTAGTTCCCAAAAAAAAAGAAATAATACCGAGCAAATAACAGGGAAATACGCAGCAAGCATCACTCGCCAACTGGAAATGAAATTGAAAAAGTAACTAATCTTCTAGAATATCTACACTCTCCTTTTTTGAAACCTATGGACAGCACGCAACGTCTCAGTCCTCTCTTGCTGTGTACACGTTGTTCTATTTGAACCTTTAAATAAAATTAATCACGGGCCAAAATTTTACACCGCACTAAATACACGAAAAGCTTAAATACAGCAACAGCGTATATTTCCCAATTGTCGCCACTCTAGCAGTAGGCGTGATAGCGCGTTCGTGACCTCTACATATGGCACGAAGTTGGCGATGTCACTGAATCATAATCAATTTCACAGTTTCACCCTCTATATGTGCAGCATGAAAAAGAATGAATGTCAGTGAATACAACGACTAGTATCGGAAGCATCTGCGATAACATTCGAACGCGAGCGACCCTCAAGCAGGCTCGTAAAACATGTACGGCCCTATAATGATGATAAGGACACGTCTACAACAGCTGACTTGAGAGCTCACTTCATTGAAAAGGCTAATGCTATCAGTAAACCAGTGTTATAAAGAAAGAACGCCGCGTTTGTCATCGCCGGCAGCGTGCCATTTATAGTCACGACAGTTGGTGGTCAGGCACCCAGGGGTCGCTAGCCTTCACAAATACATTATGCTTTCTGTCTTGTTCACTAAGGATACTCGGCGAGAGAAATAGGGCTTTCAGAAAACTACTTCAAACATACTAAGACTGAGAGCATAACCCGCCTAGCCATGGACGTCAGATGCATCACTCAGTTGCACCATGTTCAGTTAATGCGCCCAATTAAGACGCTACTCACTATGACCATATTACGTAGCAGATGGCTCACAACTAATGACTGAGGCTCGCTTTTCGCTATAGATCTCTTTCGATTAGCAGCCCCCCCCCCCCCCTCTCCCCCTTGTGTTTCCTTTCAAATAATGGCTGCATAGAAGGGTGTTTGGAAGAAACATTATATGGTGAATGACGTCCCGAATTGATCCATGGAGAATGAGGGATAGCACCATCATAATATCGATGATGGTGCTTTAACGTGAACAGCACAGTGCGTGAGGCGTTGGTCCCCTTAGCCGCATCGAAATGGGGCTGCAGTGGCCAGGATTCCAACCTACGACCTCATGCTGAACACCCGAATGACATAGCTGCTATAAAGCAACTGCAGTAAGTAGTGAGTACAAGTGAACAAAAAGAATGTAACGCCAGGAGTGTTGGTAATAAGTCTTGAAACTATAATGCGATCGCAAGGCGTAGCCAACACAAGACTGGATAGGACGACGCACAATCACTCATTTTCTCAGTTGTTGCGTGGGATTTTTGTTTTGTATTTGCCGTGTCATTTCAGTGTATTTAGGCACGTAGTGCTTACTTCGCACTAATGATGCTCGGACTCGAAATTGTCTCCAAGTTGCTGTTAACCTGACTCCATTACTACGCCGTCGTATAGGGCAATTAAGCTTGGATAATGAGAACCAAGTTAACGTCATACTGTGTCTATGACCTTTTTTGAAGAAATCCGGACCACTTTTGGCTCTTCAGATTCCACGTAATCATCAACACTTCTCTGTTAATAATTTTCCCATTATCACGGTGTAATTTACGACCAGAAAGACTATACGGTCCCTGGTCGGAATCCTTTGCCATTTACAGTAGTGTAATTTTGCTCTTGGTTCACTTAAATGAACTGCGAGCTAAAAACATAGGTTTGGTTTCAGTGTATGTAATATCTCAAACATTGCGGCAGGATCGGCTGCTTGCGCTTAGTACAGGTACAATGCTTTTGTTATGTGTCTCTGAAGGGAAGCAAGAGGAAAGACCAAAAAGATTTTTCATCTGCGCTGGAAACGTGGAGTAAGTGAGGATGTGAACTCATAAAAGAAGAGCTCTCATGTCCGTGATAGCGCTTACGCATTTAGATTTATTCCAGGCCAGAAAAGGGCTGCATTTCTCTGTGAGACAGGTCTCTCCTCAGCAGGTACAGGAATGAGTAGAAATGAAATGCTGATTAGTATGACTTCCGTGAAACTTGGAAGAAATCAATGAACAATAGTAGGGCATGTACCTGATGGACGGTCACCCGTCAGTTAATACACTGACGGGATCTAGATAGGAGAAGTGATTACGTTGATGAATTTACTAAGTTCAGAAATTTGCTAGCATAGCATGACCACAAATGGTCTGAGGCAGCCGCTAACGGAGCTCACTGGAGGAATTCCTTTTCACAGTGTACATCAAATAGATAAATCATGATCATGCCGATCATATATCTCTCCATACAATGTAGTGATATCTTAAATGCATCGCGTTTGTTACAGCTAAACGGAGACAAACGTTTCTAGGAGAGATATTAATACAAAGCTATAAAATAAAAGTGTTTGTAGAATATGTATATAGGAATCAACTCTTTTAGCTCAGTTCACGCATTCGATTCTACGTAATATCAAAAATAAGCCTGTTTTTAGTATATTGGCCCGCATAAGTCAAGCCTACACTGTAAAAACAAAAACACCTTATTAGGTGTTTTGGCATGTCTATAACTAACACCCATGCACCCTTGAAAAAAAGTGGCTTCAGAGTGCCAGTACACCCTCAAAGAAGGCGCTTCGGTTGGTCATAACACCCTTCTACGGGGCCAATGCACTGGGGTGTTTTCATCACCTTTACACCCTATTGCAGGGTGGAAGCAGTGGCATTGCACCCTTACACCCCTTGATAAAAATCAGTGCGGATAACGTCCATATATTGCATTCCCTAATTAGGAATTACTTTTGCCACTACACGTTCCTTAATGCTTTTCCTATGTGCACATTTGCAATCAAGCTTAATGGTATCCCTTTTAACCACCTGTAATGCCAAATGAGCATGTAAAGAGATGCTGCATGCCATTATTTTGACATCTCGAATGGCCGATGCCAGTATGATTTTTTCAAATTCACAGAGCATGTTACAAAAAAATGCCACACAGAAGGAAACTGGAAGTCTTTTATTCGGCATAGAAGGGTCAGGGTTCGGGCTAGTGGGTGCTCGGGTGCTCGTGGAGGAGGGGGGGGGGGGGCACTTGTGTTCTGTTTCTTCATTGATGCGCACTATGGAACCTCATTTAACAATACTGCCACTCTCCACCGAGAGCCTAGCAGACGGGCAAAAACATACATGGTATGTACGTAAATACCTAAAAAAATGAAAGAAGCAAAACAGTTCCAACAAATGCAGACAACAAAATATACAATTTTTTTCAAAAACAGAACCGAACAATGAACACAACAGCATGGTGACATTTCTTAAAAAACAACAACAAAACTTTTAGTCGTATGGAACAATAATCGCAGTACACAATATTAATCCTATGCTTTGTCAGTGTCAACGCGTGCGCTTGCATAAAATTTGGCCTTTAGCGATGAAATAAAGCGTCGTGCAGCGCATCTTGGCTTCGACACGCAGACGCCCAGAAAGAGGTGCTTTATAAAGCAGCACAAATTGTCGGACCCCTTGTCATATGTCAGATTGAACAGCCAAAATCGACCCATTATTGGAACAATACCCTAAGTAGAGTCGATGACTCGAAGAAGCTTCCGGTGCTGAATGAAGAGGACACGCTCTTCAGCTTCTTTGATGCTGCTCCCAGTATATCCGACGCACGGCGTGGCAGGCTTTTCTTCCTGTTCCTTGATAAAATTGTGAAAGAAGTGCATAACAGAGCAGCTCTATAAATATGCACTGCACCTGGAAAAAAGCAAATTCAACATATTTTCTACTCTATATTTAGAATACGCCAATGCCCCTTTAGTGTACAGCAGTGTGCTGGAAAAGGGCCCTATCGGAAACCACTGGTGGTTATCTCACAATTAACAATGCAGAGTATACTGTTATGGTTGGTTCAGGAGGCACAAAGCCAGCAGTCTGATCAAGTCATAAATGAGAGCACATAAGGTCAACCCATTTTTATTCATGCAGCATGCTGTTGCATGGTAATTTTAGATTATGCAAGCTATTTTATCAAACAAAAATGGCTACACTCATCAAAAGCACCTGGGTTAGAGAACTTCTATGCTGCCCCACGAACTTTCCATTTCACATGAACTGGAATGCTTATTATGATAGTTAGAAATGTAAATAAACAATAAACAGCACTGGAGCATGGTGTTTACTGCTAAAATATTAACAGCTGGTTCAATTGAAGGCTTCACACAAGGCCTACAGCATACCCTGCACTGGCCAAGTAGATACTGCAGAACCAAACAAAAAAAACGTGGAAAGAGCATACTTGGGGCACTACAAAAAAAAAAAAAAACCAAGTGCATGTAATACATAACACATAATGCATTTCTGAACTTTTGCACGTCTTCTTGTGCTAAGTATGAACCAGCCAAGCCCTAGGTCATCGCAATGCTTCCTGAAGTGTTTACATTTAAGGTTTAGTAACAAGGAAAAAGTGTTCTCGCTGCTCTATGTGGCAGTTCTGAAACTTCATCACACATTATTCATTGAAAGTGTACACTGGAGCTTTGAGTTGAGCGACAATTACATGTGCAACAGCAGAGCATTACCAAACAACCAAACAGCAGAAGCTCTAAAAAATGTCAACACTGAAGCATGGCATGTTAAAACATTTTCCACGCATAGCACATTGTATGCATAGGCATCCAGAACATCAGTGGTGGGCCTCAAGAGGCGGCAGGAAGCTCAAGTGTTCAAGAAGTTGTAATCGTTATAGCGGCAGGCAGCCTAAGCACTTTGAAATACTAAAGCTTCGAATACTAAAAATATGTTGACTACCTTGAAATGCAAAAATAACAATTTGGATTTATTGAGAATGTTTACTATAAATGAGAATGTCTATGACAGTGCCACATGGTTAATGCATGAAATGTTAGCATCTGTAGTTGAAGGCATTATATTTATACAGCATGAACCTTGAAACACAGCAGTATTTTCTCCCAACCAATGTGGTAAACCTAACCTCAGAAGAATTAAATTTATTACATCATTTCAAATTTGGCTAGCAAATTACAGCATTTTTTTAAAACAACTATTAAACTGCATTACCCACCTTCAGAAGCCTGTAGGATAAGACAATGTGGCAAATATTTCTTTTGAAGCAGTCTGATTATATATTCCAGACATCTTCAGAAGCCTGTAGGATAAGACAATGTGGCAAATATTTCTTTTGAAGCAGTCTCAGATTATATATTCCAGACATTAGGAACATGTTAGGTACTAGCATGCATGAGCAGGTTGAGAGACCCCTTTCCAGCAAATGCTAAACCCCACCAAGCTGCCTGCAAGAGCTATCTGAAAAAGCACTGCTGGTCCACTGCAGCAGAGTGCTTAGTCAAATGGCACACTGCACCAATCTTGACATTACCAGTGCTTCATCAGGTGACTCTTGTATGCAATACGACGTGGTAAGCATGTGATCGCAGGAGTCTCTTAAAAGTGCTTTTGATTGTACTTACAGTGCAAATAATCCTTTCACAGCAAAGAATTCACAGTTGTGATGAAAACTTGTGTAGTATTTCTATTTGAATTATGAATCACTAATACATATTACAAGTTAGACTGTAAACCATTTTAGAAACAAAGAAAATTCGCTAATAATGTCGGTTCCAAGTAGGCTTCCTGAATATTCAAATGACAAAGAGAAAACTTACAAATGATACAAACAACATCCAGAGCTCCCGGCTGGTTCCCAATGTTTGCCAAGAGTTGCAGAATGCATACTGTCTGTACATCTACAATAGAAATAAGCAACACAACAATGGTGTACCTCCTTGCAGGTAAAAAGAGACAGCCGAGTTTTGAGGCGATAATTTATTGTCTAATTTAGGAAGGCAAATAAACAAAATTGAAAACATGTAGAGACACTCAAACTGAAAGCCAAACATCTGACAGCAAAAATTAGCAAAGCTAGTGAAGATTTGAATCAGGTATCACCTAATTCTCTGCTACTAGTTGAACAGATTCGAAAAGGCTGCACCATCACAATGGAGAAGAACAATAAGTAATTTAAATTTAGCTAATGCGAAAATTGTTACATATGAAGAAATGCACAGGCTAGTTATGGTTTTATTATTCTTTCTGATGCTCAGCCATGTTTTTAGTATATCTATAAGGCAATGCAAAATGGCAAAAATGTAGGCATTTAGCGAAAAACTGCCAAATAGATAGCACATGCAGCAAACAGAAGGAAACAGCTTAATACTTACGCTTCTTTCTCCTTTCACGCATTCCCTCAGAACATACTTCGAGCCCCCGGGCAATGTCCTTTTTTCTTGCACGAATGGTGTCCTTCAAAACCAAGACAAGTGTCTTGTTAAGGCCAATTTCAACTGCCTCTTTGCCGTCCTTCTTGATCAGCATGTTGACGTCATGTAAGAACTGCAAGTTTGTGTGAATGGTAGCCATAAAGAATTCATTTTACTCAATGTTTCAAGTAACTGAATATTAAAAATCATTGTACAAAAGCTAAGGCAATTGATGCCTTTGTACATATCTGAAAAAAGAAAAACTGGCATTAGCAAACAGCAAATACAAATATTTACTAAGGTTAGAAAACTGCAAAAACCTTTTGCCACTCATTGCCAAACTGCAAGCAATATTAAGGGAAGACTAATACAAAAAATAACAAAGCAAAAATTATGATCCTCCTTCAGTCAACTTGGCACACGGCTGAATGGCAATAAAATATGTAATATATCTCTAAACTAAGGGTCCCCGCTCAGCTTTAAAAAGTAGGCTTCAATTCTTAGAGACAATCTACAGACATGCATTGTTAGCATATGAAAGTCAAATTGTTTTCTGGGCCCTTTAAATCAGTAAACTGCTTTCAACACATACATTACAAAATTTTTATTAACAGTAAGTCACAAATTTGCCTGCAATATGCGCACTGTGATGAGCAAAGAAGGTAAACATATGCGACTAAGGCTATGATAACCGCTTCATATGTACATTTAAGAAAAAGACAAAAAAAAAGTAAACATCTGGTCAGAATCAAACTCTGTAATAGCAACATCCGGTACAATATTTGGCCACAGAATTCAAGCTGTCGACCTCAACTTGAATGCTGAGGCATCAGTATCGAATATCCATTTATATTCTAGTCTAAAGACACTACAAAAATCAAGTAATGCGGTAAAACAGTTATGTTGAAATGTGACCACAAACATAATGAAAACTGGATGGTTTGAACCACATCAGCTGACTTAGCACGTGTGCAAGTGCCTTAATTGAAGTCTTGCTGAAAATAACATACGTACATAAATGATTCTTCGAGAGCGAAAGTAAACGCCATAACAAAAGCAGCATAATAAAAATGCAAATTCACACTCCATGCAACCGCAAAATATGGTCCCCGTAAAATGAAAAATGCTCCCATTGTGATTAAAAAAACCAAATCCAGACGCGGGGAAGTTAACATAGGCTGATGATAGCGGCCTATAGTTTACACAGTTTGGAATAAACTATTATGCAACCAGGCCGGCCGACCAGCGCACTTCGATGCCGAGAGCACGAGCGCAGAGGCGTGCCGCGCTGAACGGCCGCCGAGAACGAACATAGCCTCCTCGAACAAAAAGTTTAAACAGAAGGGCTGCGGGAGGACGCTCCCCGAGCAGCAGGACGGTGCGCGCCTATGCTCAGAGTAAATAAAAAAAAAGGGGGGGGGGGGGGGTCGCAGCGCTCCGAGTGAAAGAAGATGACGAAGCATGAAAGAGGTTTCAGGAGAGCGAGCGCGAAGTGTAAGAGATAAGGGAGGAGGGGGGAGTCGAGAGTGCTAGGAGAATTAAGGTAGTACGCCAACATGACCTTGCCGCACGAACGGAAACGGTAGAACAAAACCGAGTCGTTGCGAACTTAGCGCAAGTATCAAACTGTCAAGAAACGAAAATCGTTTCGTGAACCTCATGCGCGTACAAAATGCAAGGAAACGTAGCACATACATTATTTCTGTTCAAGAAAGTTGAGACTGATGTTCTTGCGCGAAATCTGCGTAACTCGCCGCGACATCTACCACATGTGCGATGTCATTTTGGCAGCCAGGTGAAAACAAGCGCGTGTCTCACGTTTTCATTTCAGCACATTCTGGAGCGTTCCGGCACAAAAAGACACAGAATGCAGCAATCCGGTAGGACACTGTTCCCACAAAGCGCAATATGCGTGAGAATAGGCTTACCTTTACAGACGATTGGGTCAGCCGCAAAGTACGCTGTCCGCCTTCGTATCACCGGCACCGAACCAACCAGTGATATTTCAGCGCGAGTGCAATGTAGTCGGCGCGTATACCTCTTAGTCACGCAGAAAAAAAAATCGTCCATGCCTTCTTCTTTCGAACATCTCAAACATAAAGCGGTGCAGCAGTCCTTCGGCCTGAGCAAAGCAAAAAGAAGCCCGGACACTTGCCGACACGATAAATGCCCGTTTGCGTTAAACACCACATGTAGAAGGCACTTCACAAGCGTACACACTTCTGTAACACATATGCATGGGAAATGCAACACATTTCACGAGGGTACACAATCGAAGAAGCACATTCAGCATTCGCCGAAACGTGGTCGAAACGCACCCCACAATGCTAACGGCCATATTTGAAAAGAGTGTTCGTAGCTACCGGCGGCCTCCTGGCTGTGAAATTTTGTTTCAGTTTCTGTTTAATTTTCAGAAAGCACTCGTGTGTAATTTTAATTTTAGCGTTACTTTTGGTGCTTTATTTAGGTGTTGGGTTATATTAGCAGCGCTGCTTGTGTATAAAAGGCTACGAAGTTACGCAGCCATATATACCCCCAGCATGTTAGGTGATATTGCTTGCCCGTAACACCCTAAGGCATATTCTCCAACCAAAGCACCCCTTTGGCATGCAAGAGGTGATTTCCAATGGCACGAACACTCTAGACTCAGGGTGTAAGGTAGTTTTGAATCAGACAAATGCCCAAAAAGGTGTTTTTGTTTTTACAGTGTAAAGCGATGACAAAAACTGCGTAATGCTGTACATCTAGCATGTTCCCTGTGGAGTCGACATAGACATACGTCAAACCTAAAGCGATAACGTTAAAACAATAAAATCATGCAATACTGTGCATCTACTATGCTCCACGTCTTGTCGACGTCCGAAGTACGTCTGTAAAGGACGTATAGAGTCGCAATCAGAAAATTGCGGGAGGCGGGAAAGCATACCAGTACAGCGTTAACGGTCATCTATTGGCGCACGATTGTTCATTCCTCCCTCAGATGTATCTTTGTGGCCCCACTCTTACCTTTCATAGTGGGTGTACAAACGTTAGACAATTTTTCTATGTTCTGAACATCCTGGGACATCATTCCTCAGATAATATTTCTTATTTAGCAGCACGGAAACCGAGCCTCTTCTTTTTTCTGCCCCCTCCTAGAGTCCATCCCTAAACTGAAAATTGCGCCTAATGTTTTTATTATGATCCTGCAGCATCAAGATTTACTAACAGCATGTGAATTTGTTTGCTGCTTTTTTTTTTTAACTTTGTTGTGTGCACTCTCTGTATGCTGCTTTTTGTTTTCCGTTTTAATATTTTAGTCACATTTTCCTCATTCATTTTTGTACAATGCTTATTTTGTATTCAGTTATTCGGCAAATTTTGTTTTGTTTTTTTTTTGCGTTTGACTCTGTTGAGCAGTGTGCGGACCTGAATAATGAATAAATAATGAATGAATAGATACAGTAATTGCTGTCCTTGATTCTTGTTTTTGTCGGGGAGCTGTTTCGCCACTGCTGAGTCATGCAAACCAGGGTCATACAAACATTGCATGAGATACGATGAAAATAAACTTCAATTGAAATAAATTTACCTATTTTGCATTTTTTAGCAGCTAAGGTTTGTCCAATGCAGCCAGAATTTTCTCCTTTCGTTAAAAGTATCCTGTCAACAGTATACAGTCAACTATGTTCCGCCACAAAATATCTGGAGTGGGAACAAAACTAAATTGGTTGCAAGACTGAAGCCACCAATAAGCGCACAGAACTCTGTCACCAAGACAAGACTCCTTTCGTAATATGCGGCCGAGCGACAGAGCCTTTTATTATTGTTTTTGCTGTACTCAGGAACGTATTCATCCATCTTCGACCGAGCACACAGACCATAGAAAGGAGACCTTCAGCCCTTCTCCAAGTTAGTCATTTGAATTTTTCTCTGTGTCTATTGGAGGAGCTGTACCTGCTTTCAAAACGACATACTTTTGTGTCAGTATTTATGACCGGGCTGTTATAATATCCTCAACAACGTGGAGCTAAACTCCACTAACCGTCGTCCTTGGCAACCGACGCAGGTGAATGATCGTGGTGCTTGCGGTCTTGGCCATGCTTGTTGGACTCTGGCAGGGGCAAAGGTGCCGTCCCTCGGGACGACATGGATGGCGATCCTCTGCCTGATTCGGGTTGCTCACCGGCCTTCATGTCACTCTCCTGAAGAAACAAGCAGAATTCAGAGATAGCTAAAGCGGGCTTTTTTTCTTTCAACGGCGACAGCTGATAAGGACACACTTCTTTGTTCTTCGTGTTCGTGGGTGTAGCATAAAAAAACAAATGCAGAGCACAGAGTAGTGGGGCTCAATATGGTTTGCACTTGTGTGTAGCACTAATGTTCTTTACGTTGCTGCGGCAAGATTGCGCCACTCCTAATGCAACACTGTCAACGATTCTTAGCTGTTTTGAGCTTGACCACAATTACAGAGGCTTTGATTCAAACGTAAAGTTCAAAGGTAAACAACTCACTAATGTGTGTTATGTGGATAAACTGGCCTGAAAGTTCGAACTCAGTCAGGAAGGGACATAGCGCCTGCTAAATGTTGACAATGATTCATTCATCTATTATCATCATCACAAGCATCAGCCTGACTATACCCACTGCAGAGCGAAGACCTCTCCCATATTTCTCCAATTAAACCGGTTCTGTGCTAGTGGCATCCACTACTTTACCCCAGCGAACTTCTCAACCTCATGCGCCCACCTTTCTGCCACCCCTGTTACGCTTTCCTTTCCTTGTAATCCAGTTTGTTACCCTAAGCGACCATCCGTTACCCTCTCTTCGCACTAAATGCCCTGCCCATGTCCATTTCGTCTTCTTGATTTCCACTAGAATGTCAGTAACTTGAGTTATTTCTCTCACCCACTCTGCACGCTTCCTATCTCTTAATGTTACCCCCACCATTTCATAGGATAAATACTAGGAGGGATAAATAATGAAACGTTATGTAAAAAAAAAGGACCTAGCAAACCTTTTATATCACTTGCCCGGAGCTGGGATGATGTACCTGTTTTCAGAAGTCAATGGGAACTAACTCGGCTGAGCACGGCGATGGTTTTCGAGCCAATGCCCGGCAGTAGATCGATATTGAATGCGTCTCGCAAACCTATAGCTTGGCAGCATTTCTAGGCGACGCCTACGTGACAATAACAGAGGAATCGCACGCACCGCTCTCCATCAGTTTGATGAGTCTGAAGCCATTTAGTTATCGAGTTTATAACTTCGTCGGACTGATTTCACTCTTCCTGAATTAATAAATGAATTTTTGGGCCACAGAGTGCCAAACCTAGAGAACGAGCTGAGTCAACGACGGAATTTTCGGACCCCAAGTTTTCGGACGAGCTCGATATTTCGAACGTCTTTGCGACATCGCCACGAACCCCATAAAATCAAAGTATAAGGAGATCTAAAACTTCGGGCACTCAACCCCTCCCCCCCCCCCCCCCCCCCCCACCCTCCGCCGTGAAATTTTCCGGACTTTTTGACGTGACGGAAGGTGAAAAACCACAACTGCGTCATACAAAGCCGCCATTTTGGCTATCCCCTAGTCGCGAAGGAAATCGAAATATATATATATATATATATATATATATATATATATATATATATATATATATATATATATATATATATATATATATATATATATATTGTAATAGGGCGTTTATTGACGCTCAGATGGAGAGCTGTGAGGAGAGGACCTTGCAACGGCGAGCCCAGCGTACTTCGTCTTCGTCGCACAACGCACTGGTGCATGTCGATGGCGGAAGTGCTGACTATCACAGTACATTTTCCCCCCGGGTAAAAAAAGGAGCCATCCTGGTGACTTGTGGCGCGGAAAGCACAGCGGGGTCATAGAATGGCTTCAATCGGTTCACGTGAACTGTTTCACGACCACGGCGACGCAAGTCCGCAGAGGGCGTGACGGGCTCAACTACGTAGTTGACTGTAGATGTTTGCTGGAGGACCCTATATGGCCCTTGGTAGCGAGCAAGAAATTTCTTTGAAAGGCCAGGGATTGTGGAGGGCACCCAGAGCCACACCAGAGAGTTCGGGAGATATGACGAAGCTTCGCCGGTATCACGGAGGTATTTTTGTTGCCACTGATTTTCTGTTGTGAGAGAGCGGGCGAGCTGACGGCATTCTTCTGCGTATGTGACGGCATCGGATAGCGGGGAAGATTCGAAAACGTCAGGGCGGTAGGGAAAAAGTGTGTCCATGGTACAGGGTGGCTCGCGCCCGTAAAGGAGAAAGAATGGAGAGAATCCAGTAGTGGTCTGCGCCGCGGTGTTATATGCGTAAGTAACAAACGGTAGAACTTGGTCCCAATTTGAATGGTCGGTGTTCACGTACATAGCCAGCATGTCACCGAGAGTGCGGTTGAAACGTTCTGTCAGTCCATTCGTCTGAGGGTGGTACGAGGTAGCGGTGCGGTGTATGATGCGGCATTCTTTCAGGAGAGCCTCAAAAGCGTCTGATAAGAAAACGCGTCCGCGGTCACTGAGAAGTTCGCGAGGGGCACCAAGGCGAAGAACCAGGTTTTTCAGAATAAAGACAGCCACGTCGCGTGCGGAAGCAGAGGGCAGTGATGATGTCTCAGTGTAGCTGGTCAGATGATCCACTGCCACGATAATCCAGCGGTTGCCAGCTGGAGTTGTAGGAAGGGGACCGTATAGATCTATGCCGACACGATCAAACGGACGGGCAGGACAGGGCAACGGCTGCAATGAAGCAGGAGACTTGAGAGGAGTTTTGCGGCGTTGGCAAGACTGGCAAGAGCGCACAAAATGGCGGAAAAAGCGGTACATTCCACGCCCGAAGAAGCGTAGACGCAAGCGTGTGTAGGTTTTCAACACTCCGCCGTGGGATCAGTATGGAAAGCAGCACAAATTTCGGCGTGGAGATGACGGGGGATGACTAAAAGCCACTTACTTCCGTCGTGAAGATAATTGCGGCGATAGAGCAGCCCGTCACGAATTGAAAAATGGTGAGCTTGGCGGGCAAGCGCCCTAGACAAACGACCTGGAGAGTGACTTGAAAGAAAGTCCAGAAGTGTAGATATCCACGGGTCGCGCCGCTGTTCCGTGGCCATGTCGATAGTGGCAAGCGAAGACAAATCGTAGGCGCAGATCTCATCAGACAACGAAGAGGGAGGCAGCGGTGAGCGCGAAAGAGCGTCCGCGTCAGTATGCTTGAGGCCTGAGCGATATATGACACGAATGTCATACTCTTGGAGGCGAAGAGCCCAGCGAGCAAGGCGGCCGGACACGTCCTTGAGGGACGCCAGCCAGCACAGAGCGTGATGATCAGTGACCACATAAAATGGTCGGCCATAGACATACGGACGGAATTTGCCGATGGCCCAAATAATGGCCAAGCATTCTCTTTCCGTAACAGAATAATTTGACTCTGCCTTGGTCAAGGTGCGGCTTGCGTACGCCACCACATAGTCTCGGATACCAGGTTTGCGTTGGGTGAGAACGGCGCCTATCCCAATACCGCTAGCGTCAGTGTGAATCTCAGTTGGCGCATTCGGGTCGAAGTGGCGGAGGATGGGAGGCGAAACCAAAAGACGGCGTAAAGTGTTGAAGGCGTCATCACAAGCAGGTGTCCATGCGGAGAGGTCGGAGCTGCTGGAGAGGAGCTGGATGAGAGGGGCAATAATAGAGGCGAAATTTAAGATGAAGCGGCGAAAGTAGGAGCACAGGCCGATGAAACTTCGTAGCTGCTTCAGTGATTTTGGGCGTAGGAATTCGGCAACTGCACGAAGTTTGGTGGGATCGGGAAGAATGCCATCCTTAGAAACGACATGACCTAGAATAGTTAGTCGGCGAGCAGCAAAGCGGCACTTCTTCAGATTCAGTTGGAGGCCGGCGGTAGCGAGACAATTGAGAACGTCCTTCAGTCGGAGCAGGTGGGATTGAAAATCGGTAGAAAAGACAAACGATATCACCGAGATAGCAAAGACAGGTTCGCCACTTGAATCCACGAAGCACAGTGTCCATGAGGCGTTCAAATGTGGCCGGGGCGTTGCAAAGCCCAAAGGGCATGACGTTGAATTCATATAATCCATCTGGTGTGATGAAGGCAGTTTTAGAGCGGTCAGCGTCATCCATTGGCACCTGCCAGTAGCCAGATCGTAAATCCAACGAGGAGAAAAACTCGGCGCCCTGCAAGCAGTCCAGTGCGTCATCGATGCGTGGCAGAGGATAGACGTCCTTGCGCGTGATTTTGTTGAGCCGGCGGTAGTCGACACAAAACCGGAAGGAGCCATCTTTCTTAGGTACCAACACAACTGGAGACGCCCAGGGACTGTGGGATGGCCGAATGACACCACGACGGAGCATGTCGTCCACATGATCAGCAATTACTTGGCGCTCCGAAGCCGACACACGATAGGGGCGCTGGCGCAAAGGTGCGGTTTTGCCGGTGTCGATGGTGTGCTCTACGACAGACGTGCGGCCCAAGTCAGTTTGAGGAAGATCGAATGAAGAAGCGAAGTTCTGCAAGAGGGCGACAAGTTGATCACGTTGCGCAAGTGGAAGATCAGCATCAATAGCATGTTGGAAAACGTCAGAGGGCGTCGAAGCGGTCGCAACATCGTAAGAGCACAGACTAACGTCGAAGGAGGGGGTTGAGTCAGCAAGAGTGGTGATATGACAGGGATCAAGCTCTTCAAGACGTCCAATGCATTCGCCACGGAGCAGGACTGCTGGGCAAGAAAATGGGTTCGAGGCGTAAAGTGCACTCTTGCCGTCTTGAATTTCGAGAACTGCGAACGGAAAAAGGAGGCAGGGATGACGGGAGGCGGCTTCGAAAGGTGTAAAAATCGCAGTCAAAGGAGTTACCCACTCACAAGACAGTGGTACGAGGGCAGCAGAGAACGGAGGAATGTCGGTGTCATGGGCGACGAGAAGTTTTGCAGTGCGGGGAGGGGTATCACAGAAGGGGGCATCACAGAGTGGGGCGAAGGTAATTTGCGCACGAGCACAGTCAATAACGGCTTGATGAGTCGATAGAAAATCGTATCCGAGGATGATATCATGCGAGCAGTTCGGCAGAACAATAAACTCGATGGGGTACAAGACGTCTTGAATGAGCACACGGGCTGTGCAAGATGCGGAGGGGTGAATGTGCTGTGATGAGGTGGTGCGGAGCGAAAAGTCGGAAATCGGAGTGGCCACTTTGCGAATTCGACGGCAGAGCGCTTCACTGATGAGGGAGACGGCTGCACCGGTATCGACGAGAGCGAGAACTGTGGCGCCTTCCACAGAAACTTTGATAACATTAGCGGGACGACACGGAGGACTTGAGGAATTCGAAACAAGCGCAGTTCTTGCCCCCGGAACTGCAACTGTTAGTTTCCCTCAACGGTGCTGGTAGAACGTCGCAGCATTGGAGAAAGCGATCGGCGCCTAGGAGAATGTGATCGACGAGTGGCATAGGTTTGGCGATCTTGTGAGACAAATTGAGAACCGGGCGGAATAATTTGCGAGCGTGAGTCGGTATCGTACGGGTAAAGTCGAATGTCAGGCTGTGAAGGTTGGAGGCGCTGGCGACAAAGGCGTGCAACATGGCCCGGCCGATCGCAGGCATAGCAAATCGGAAGGTTGTCCGTAGTACGCCAAGGTTTCATAGGATGTGGGCGGAACCTTGAGGGTGGGGCTTGGAACGAAGGCTCAGCATGCGGCGGTGAACGGTAGGCAGGGACCTGCACATAGGAGCCAGACGTGGGCGAAGGTGGTGGCCTAGCCGTTACTTGGGCATACGTGAGAGGTGCCGTCACAGGCGGCAGCACGGGGTTGGACGGCAAGACATCAGCGACGTGTTCTTGCACGACACGGCGTATAGTAGGGGCCAAAGATGGAGCCAGTTCAGGAACGAGGCGGCCCGAGTCTTGAAAATGGGGAAGGAGTGAGATTTGACGTGCGACCTCTTCACGAATAAAATCTTTGATCTGTTGATTCAGCGGGTTCCCTTTAGAAGTTGGCGAACCACCCAGGGCTAATGCGGATACGCCTTCGTCGCACACACTGGAGCGGCGCCTAGAAGCGCGCCGCTTGCGGAGCTCGTCGTAGCTCTGGCAAAGCTTCACGAGTTCACTAACGCTGGTGGGATCTTTCGCTACCAGCATCTGGAAGGCGTCCTCAGAAATACCCTCTAGGATGTAGCGGATTTTGTTCGCTTCCGGCATGGCCGGGTCGACTCGTTTGCAGAGATCAACGACGTCTTCTATGTAGCTGGTAAAGGTCTCATCAGCGCGCTGAACACGATCGTGCAAAAGTTGTTCGGCACAAAGCTTACGCACTGCTGGGCGGCCGAACACTTCCGCGAAATTCTTTTTAAATGTCGACCAAGATGACAGGTCAGCTTCATGGTTGCGAAACCAGAGGTTCGCCACGTCCGTCAGATAGAATATGACGTTACTCACCTTGTATGAGTCATCCCACTTGTTGTAGCTGCTTACTCTTTCATACGACGACAGCCAGTCGTCGACATCTTGGTCGGCCGTGCCACTGAAGAGGCAAGGGTCACGCTGGCGCACGACGCCAGAACACATGATCGTGTGTGGAACGGCCGGCAGCCTAGAAGTGGACTCGTCTTGCATGGCGGTTGTAGAGGGTAGTGTACGGCTTCGCAGTTCCAGTTTGGATGGGATCGTTTCCGGCACCTCCGCCAATTGTAATAGGGCGTTTATTGACGCTCAGATGGACAGCTGTGAGGAGAGGACCTTGCAACGGCGAGCCCAGCGTACTTCTTTGTCTTCGTCGCACAACGCACTGGTGCATGTCGATGGCGGAAGTGCTGACTATCACAGTACAATATATATATATATATATATATATATATATATATATATATATATATATATATATATTATACTATAAAAATGTATATTATATATAAAATATTATACTGCATTAGGAACACTGCACTGCAGCAAGAGTTGACAAAATGTTTCGAACGACCTTAAGTGAAATCCTGCCAAGGAGTTAGAAGTTGCCGGCGCAAATATTTCGGGTATTGCAAACGTAAATTCGTGTAGGAGGCAGTGCTTCGAATTTTCGGAGAGCTTCTACTGTGTCCTTATATTAGTGCTGCATTACGCCGTTATTTTTGTATTTCGCGGGCTTTCTCGTTATAGCAGCGATAAGATATGCGCTAACGATAGGTTCTTGTAAACATTAGGGGCTGCTTTTTTTCAACACGATATACTACCTCTGGACTAACCTTTTTTTTTTCTCGGAGCAGTGCCTAGATAATTGACTAATTTCCACTAATTAGCTAGGTGTGGTGAATGAACATGTACTACAGAAAAGCCACCCCATGACACTTCACAGCAAACAATTGCTTTCGCTAGCCAAGGACATTTGTCTGTTTTATGCCCTTGCTTATATTAGCTGGATACCTGGCGTACATGCTACCAGAAATATTGAAATTGCTCTTTCGGCAAGATCACTCGCAGCACCGGCGTTTCGTACAACTTTTAATCCTTAGAACTGTTTCCACTTTTCCTACTTCCGCGAAGGCCTGTAAGTGATAGTGCTTCTGAGACTTGTCTCCAATATTTCACTGAACTGTTTTTAAACTTTATACACTGTATTGAGTTAAGCTCCCCAACTACTCTTACTCCAAACGGAATGAATGTAGTGCTTGTTATATTTGATTCAACAGCCCACTTGTATGTGAAATTTGAATAAATTATTCGCTTAGAACCGGTTTGTTGAGTTCAAAGTAACTGAAGTTTTCGCAAAAAATGAAATCAGAATCTATAAATGGATGGTACATGCAGTCTATAACCGCTTAGCGAATCTAAATTACCTAGCAGAATCTCGGTTCATAATCTGCGGAGTAGATCCTCAACTCGAGGTACTCGTATAGATTTCAATCTAGCTGTAACGCTGGAACGCCATTATGTGGAAGACAGGTCGATAAAGTCAAGCGTGCTTTATGTTGTCCCCTCCTCTAGCCAAAATATGGCTTATAACTTATACGTTATGCTAGCCCTTTCTGCACACAAAATAACCGTGTTAAATTTCGCAATGCAGCAGCCGCCTATTATCAACGGTCATCTTCTTTTAAAACTGTATGCATAAAATATGTCGCAGAGCCCCCTATGAGCATCCAGTAAGCAGCATCAATCGTATCAGTACAGTATAAACACATGAGCTCAGCTTAGTATCTGAAGTACAGCAAAAGCGCTGCGGAAACTAAGGTGAGCTTAGAGAAACAAGAAAGCACGCGGTCAGCCAAGAAGGACCCCATTCAATACTACACGCACTTTGTCAAGTGATGCGCATGCCTTGCAAATAAGAAAGGCTAGGTGACGACGTGAGCTAGTTTAGTCCATAAGTGTAGTGTAGTGTAGTGTAGTGTAGTGTAGTGTAATGTAGTGTAGTGTAGTGTAGTGTAGTGTAGTGTAGTGTAGTGTAGTGTAGTGTAGCGTAGTGTAGTGTAGTGTAGTGTAGTGCAGTGTAGTGTAGTGTGGTGTAGTTTAGTGTAGTGTAGTGTAGTGTAGTGTAGTAAAAGTTGCCTGAGAGCATAGTGGTCGAGCAGCTATCCCTTTATCCGAAGCAAGTAAGCATTCTTTTCTGGAATAATTCGTTCCTCCCAACGCGAAAGCAGCAGAGCGTATTCGCATCGTCAGCGGGAGTGTTATAATGATTCTGGGGAACATTCCCGATAGTTTATCCAGGCCAGAAGGTAGCAGTCAGTAACATTTATAGATAACACAAAGACAACTTTCATTCTGCCATGAACAGGCATCTCTAGGGCGCTCTAGCAGCCTTTTCGCTATGTACTGGGTTGCAAAGAGAATGGCTACAATAAGGAGAAGCCCCATAGACAAACGAGCGCTGAAAGCCTAAGAACCATGAAAAGAGCAGGCGCGTAATATTTAATTTTGCCTTTTGCACAATACGCCACTCCAGCACTCTGATTAAGCATCCTCGTGCAGGGCTCTAAAGACAAGCTACGGTAAAAGTCTGCTCCAGATTCTACGTAACGCCGAATAAGCATCAAATGCGGCAATTTAGAGCTGTCTAAAAGTGTTGCCTTTACAGCAATTCTGCACTGTCGAGGTGGCTAGACCCAGAATTCAGACATCATTTTTGAAATAAGGAAAGATCGAGATTCTTCAAGATTGAAACGCTTGACATCAAAATTACTAATCTTTAATTTTGTCTGGTCACCCACTTAACTCGTATAACGTTCACAACTTAAGGGCTTCTGTGAGCAAGGGAACCAGTTAGCAGAGCTACCTGATTCGAAGCATGCTAAGCCGGCCTTTAGTAATAAAATTTTATTAAATGCCAGCAATTCCACATATTTTTTCTTTATAATCTTGCACTGCCTTTACTTTCACCAGCGCTGAAGATTATTGAAACACAAATTGTCATATTTGGAGTCGACATAGTCGTCATTTTCGGCTTTCTCTTCTCCAAATGCAGCTGTAATATTTTACTACAAACGTCAATGGCTGTTCAAGTGAACAAGAATATCCTATAAAAACAACCTCTTTGCAAATTACAGCAACTATCTTTCGCGTCCTGCCGACACCGTTGTGCAACTGAACATGTCTGTACAAGCAACTTAAATAAAGGTCCTCGTTGTGAACGCAGCGCCGCATCACACAGCTTAACGAAAGGATCGAGCATTTTTCATACGCATCCGTAATGCTCTTCCAGCTTCAGTTGGCGTTCTCTGGCTTAGCTACCCACGGCGACACCGTCTAATAGGCTGCGTTGAGGGAACTGAAAGAAAGCTTTCGTACAAGTTCGTCGCTCTAAATATACATAATACACATAATAATATACATAATAATATACATAATAATATACATAATAATATACATAAGGAATTTGTCTCTCCTCAGAAGGCTGTCGGCAGCAGTTTCTAAGAGTGAAGTGGAAAAACAGCAGTGCCGCTTGAGCAAGGGAGGCCTACTGCATTAGGCACTCCTGCTAATCCTACACAAGGTGCTCCGCTCTTGCATACAGGCTTGGGGAGTTTAGCAGCTGCTTACCTTGTTTGCGAGTACGAAGATTGGCTCCTGACTGGGACAGAAGTGGTGGGAACGCCAATATGTGAGTGCCTAGGTAGCTATGAAATTTAAAGGCGGCCAGGTTCAACACACTCAACTTCTTCTTCTGGGGACAGCAGGTACGTGTAGGCACGAGCCATGAGAGCATGGGAAAGCTGATTACATCGAGGCTGGAATAAAAGGCACACAGGATGAATTACGAAAAAGACAACGATGAACTGAATCATAACACGCAAGTAAACACGTAAAACGCTGCGAATGCTATCCGCACGAATTCTTTCTCTGACTGGTACGCCGAAATTTTAAATTTTTTATTCGGATATGTGGCTTCCCCTTTCTAACGGACGGGCCTGTGAAAAAAAAACCTAAATGTCCTAGCCTAATTACCTGAGCGTCCCTAATCTACAAGCCTCAAAGAGATTTCTTTCCACAACGTAAGGCCTAATTGCGATCAATTAACAGCAGAGTCCCAGGAAATCTTCTTCACTAGCTGTGTATCAGCGAGTTAAGCGGTGACTTCAGTGCTCAAGTGTCGCTAAAGGCAACCTAAAGGTGACACACACCTACTGAAGGCGGGGAAATAACTATCAAAATAATTACGGAATCAAATTCAGTGAATTATAAGCATGAAATGCTTCTAGCTCTAGTTATCTTCAGACTTCAGTGCACATGAAATAATACCAAGAGTCAACATCCGGCGTCGATTCTCCATCATCCGGGCACTGATTTCTCATCGTCCGAGCACCGAAACGTAACCATCCGGGCATCAAACAAGGTTTCACGACATTCATTCACTAGGTTTTATTCACAAGGATGACCTGAAGCCTAGAGGGAAAGTGCGTGGGTTAGGTGATGGTGAGGGCGACCAGGCGAGGTCACTCTCAGGATTTCGCGCCCTCATCAAGGATGGCGCCACGGTGCCACACATTCGCGCTGCCCGGTGCCGGTCTTTTTTAGTGGCTGTGATCTCCTTCATCTCGACGGCGGCGTTCGGAAGCAAGATCACCCCGAAAACAGACACGCGTGTGCTGTGCGATATCTCTGCACGTGAAAAAAAAAAAAAACATGTGGTCGAAACTGACCGGAGCCATCCACTACAGCGTCTCATCCCTTATAGCCGATTTCGATTTGGAAAATCAAATTTCCCATACTTACCTAAGTTTGCAAATCCTCGTAGAAGACACTAAAAAAGGCGTATTTCTAGGACCCAATGGTTTCAAAGTGGCACACTTTGAATGCTTTTGATAGAGCGACTATTGCAAGGATAAGCACTAAGGTGAGGTAAGCTTACCTTACCTTACATCAAGGTAAGAATATCTTAACTTGGGTCCGCTCGGCTGCTGCAGCTTTCCTTCAATATACAACTAACATATGCATGGAAGAGCGCAGGAAATCATCACTCCTGATCTGATTAGGCCAGCACATTTGGAAGCTACTCCCTTCTTTGTTTACAATTCTTCCCTTTTGTGCTGCGTTTCTGCACCGATACCTTCTGTCGTCTTCTTTCTCCGCACTCGAGGCATGGGGGCATGACTGATGATAACTGTGAATAGTCATCCGTACAGGGGGGATCAGAACGATGCTGTAGCGCAGATGAAGGCGAGGCATTGCTTCGGGGTCGTTTAGTAGATTGGGCCTTCACTACAGGAAGTGCAGAGTTATCTTCAACAAGTCATTTAATAATTATATCACTATATTTTAAAAATACTTACTCTTTCTCTTTCTACCTCTCACTATACGGTTACTATCTCCGCTTCCTAACATCTCCAAATGAGGACTTCGCATGGGTGCACACTTCTTGCGCCAGTATAAAGTTCGGTCTGTGCGTTTTCGTCAGGGATACGTGCATGTACATTTCAAATGTTTTTTTATGCATTGCAAAACTAAAATTGGTACTTTATACTTATGTCAGTGTAAGCCACGCTACTGATGTGCTCGAGCTTGAACCAAAGTAGCCTTAACATGTCTTTTATGAAACGCGGAGAAATTTTCAAAACCAGGGGCTAACTCCCTAATATTTGGCATCACACGCGCAGAGTCGATCTAGAGCGTTCGAGCAGTCTTGGAGGTAGAAATAAAGCGAAATACTGGCCTTCACTGATAATACCTGCGCTCGCGGGAAGGCAAACAGACCTGAGAAATGCACAGGCGCAAGTTCTTTGCCAAGTACAAAGAATCCTAAAAAAAATTCCCTTATTTCCTCCGACGCAGACTGCTCGAGCGATCTAGACAAGTGTGACTGACTCTTTACACGACGCTGAAGTTGCTTAAGGCATCTGGCTGTGTATTTTACCAAAATGAACGATACCTCTGCCTTAATGAGCTGCGTCAAAAGATCGCACACAGGCGGAAAGTTACCACAGGAAAACTCTGCAACGGCAATAGCGGCTGTGTGCTCTGTGTCGTATGACGTACCAGATGTCCATGGCTGGGACAACGCGCTAACTATAAGCATTCTATCGGCGTAACGAAATGAAGTCTTTATTGCGCTTTTTTATGCCCACGAAAAAGCGAATAACTTCGAATTGACAATACCACGAGTACTTTGCGGTCACCGAAATGCAGAACCATCACAACTTTCGGCTGCACCAAGTTGAAAGCTGACAAAAAACTGTTGATGTAAGGCACGGGAATCTCTTACAATGTCGGACCACGTGGAACTTTTTTGTGTGACTTTAAACATTCCAGATAAATATGATAGCATTTCTAGCCAGAAATAACGTTCCAAATCAGCGTGCCGGATGCGGAAATAAACTTAAATAAGCTTTGTGGCCTCACTTCCTTTTCTATCCTGCACGTTTTCTGTGACTTCTAAAATACTAACTTGAATGACTTATTAAACCAAATATCTCTAAAACGCAATTTCCATTAGGGCGCTGTAGATATCCTAATTACGGAGTGATGGGTGATTTATTTGGCATAGGGTTTAATGTTCCAATGGCCTATGAGGGACGCTTTAGTGAAGGGCTTCGAGTAATTTGGATCACCCGGCCTTAATGTGCACTGATATCGCCTTTAGGTAATTTGGACCACCCGCAGGCCTTAACGTGCAGTGGCATCGCCTTTGGGGAATTTGGACCAACCGACGGCCTTAACGTGTAGTTATATTGCCTTCAGGTAATTTGGACCACCCGAAGGCCTTAACGTGCAGTGACATTGCCTTTGGGTAATTTGGACCACCCGAATGCCTTAACGTGCAATTACATCGCACAGTGCACGGGCGCCTTGCTTGGCTCGTCAATCGAAAAGCGGCCGCAGCGGCCAGCATTAATCCCGCATCATTCCGTTCAGCACTCCAACACATTACCCATTTAGTCACCGCAGCGAAAAGAGTGTATCTGCACAACGCAAGGGAGTTTTATGTTAATCAGTATAAGGCCTAGGAATTAATGTGAGCCGGCAAAGACGTACAGCACGTATTAGTGGGGCATATTGTCATTCTTAAAACTGTTAGCCAGACAAGCCGCAGCGCAGAACTGAAACTAAGTCGTGCTCTCCGCAAATACTGCGATATATGCAAACGTCAGGAAAAATGTCAGAAAAGACTGTTATAGAAACGAGAATCTCTCGCAGACGTAGGCTGTACACAACCAGAAACATCTTCCGAGCTCGATATAAGAAGCGACAGCTATCTTTAGGAACCGAGAGAATAGCCTATAAGCGTTGATGACAAAGCATAGGATTTATATTGCTGCGTAGTGATCCTCAGAGCTGAATAAATACTTTTTTAGAGAAGCAGGGGTTTCTTGAAAGTGGCTCTGTTAGCTATCCTTCCCTAAAGCTGAACGTGGGCCTATATGGACCATACTTTTCACGTTATATATGTCGGCGCACCACGGTACAGAGGGCTGCTATTGCGAAAATTTTAATTTCGCAATTAAATAAATAGTAGAAGCCAGTCGGGTGACTGTATCGACTGAGCGGGTTGCAAATAACAAACGTGGCCGCTTCCGCACAACATCACAATTTACCTTTTAATCAACTCAAATATTTGTAGTTCGGAATTATTAATATACACTGTACAACGCAGGTTTCACCACAGAAGCAAACTTTCAGGTTAGGCGATCTTGTGAGTATTAGTCCTGCTGAGCACATCCTCGTTCTCGTATATACATGCGTACAAGTCCCCCTGTACGATAAGATGCACACTGTGCGCAGCCGCCAGCTGACTTACTCCGGGGAGCATGCATATATAATACCTGTTTAAGTGTTTCCTTTTTTTGTTTCCCTAAGCAAAAATATTGATTTACGTGAAGATAATGCGACTTCACAACGCTCTAACCACCAGAGACTGCTCACCGAACATCGCAATGCGATGAGTTGCGCCTGCAGAGCTCACGTATACATTACCAACATTTTTATCTCTAAGCTAACGCGCTGTAAGCGTCGCAGTTATCAACGAATACGCAAGTGCAATTTCAAAACAGAGTACAGGTTCCCAGGCGCCTAGTGTTTCAAACGCGCATCACATTTTCGTCATCGGCGACAATAAATGTTAGAAGAGGAATGGGTGGGCAGGGAAGAAACGTGTCGAATAAGAAACTCAGCAAAGTGAGGAGGCATATAAATACCCGGAGCACGCCGAGAAAAGCCTGCACGCACAAAAAAAAAGGAAAAAAAAAAGAACTTATAGAGGATAGACGGTAGCTGGTAGGAACAAATATGGCAAGGTGTGGAAAGATGCGAGCCCTCAGTGCCTTCCAGTCCAGTTAGTTTTTGAGTCCAGTGTAGGAAGATACTGTGCGGTTGCTGGGGCTCGCGATAGACCCTGCTTTGTCGCGGATTTGATAACGCCCGATCTTGTCCTTGGTTGCCATGGCAATGGTGAACGTGCGGACGCGGTCGTTGTAGTAGGAGCTGCGGTCTAGGTCCAGGGGGCCCCACATGGGGTCCGTCTCCAGGGCCTTCCGCAAGTCCTGTGCCATGGTGAGAATTGAGGAGCCGTCTTGAACATACCATTTTTAGTCGCTATTTATGAGGTTATTATGCAGTACATTAATCTTTTTCTGCCGCGGGCCCACTGCATATAGCAGAAGTTTCTTAGCTTCAAGCGATTTACCATTATTGATATCACAACTAGGCAATTTCTTTTAGCAGCCAGCAAATACAATGAATGATATTTCTCAGCTCACAGTCCTTGTCTGTGTTCCGGTTTCAGATTTTAACACGATTTTTTTAATGGGACAGTATTTTTATTTTCACCACAATAAAATCCCTCCGCCATCAGAGACGAAGTTCTCCGAATGGTTGAGACAGTGATGACATCAAACAGGTCACATGATCATGAAGGGTACATCGCAGGTCAACACTACACACAACCAAATTTAAAAAAAAAACGCTCTTAATTTTCTGATTGGTCAAGGGCGTAATGACGTCATAGAGGTGAGATGACCCCGAGTAGTCATCCTAGTGCATCATTCACAAGAGTCAAATTTTATTATGACCGCATTAGCTTGCCCCCAAAATTTGGGGTCTTATCTCAAGCTTCTATGGGTCTCGGGCGATGGGATGATAAATTTAGAAAAAAAAAACCTGATTCCAACAGGCAAAGGATGTACAGCTGAGAATTGGAACGCTATCGATATCGCTATTAAATATTCTTATCTGCCCTCATAGTTTCTTTTTCTTCTTGATATCCAGTCGCCAGTCAGTTTTGTAATAAACACGTTATTTCAGGATTTCTAGTTTACTGATGTGAAAAAAAAAATGGTATTTCAATTTTAGGATCTCGCACCACTATAGACCTTTGTACGAAATGTTTTGATATGACAGTAGAAAGTTAACCTTTGCCGTTGTACGCTTGGATATGCCAACGATTTTGCTTCCAATGAAAGCTGGATATACCTACTGCCACAAAAATTACCTTTCCGGATTGAAGACTCAACTGAGGATATAAAAGGTTAACGGGGCACTTCCTAGAACATGTCAGTTAAGTACATGAGGCCCGTAATTGTGCCTCTCATCGTCCAATTAACGACATCCTAGAACGCAGTGAATACAACTGAGCGACGCGCGGAAGCCAGAAGTAGGTACGCAAAACGTCCGGAGAATGCGCAGGAAACATCCCAACTATTACAAAAGCTACTCATACAACTACTATTACGCAAACAAAAATGATATGTATGTATGTATGTATGTATGTATGTATGTATGTATGTATGTATGTATGTATGTATGTATGTATGTATGTATGTATGTATGTATGTATGTATGTATGTATGTATGTATGTATGTATGTATGTATGTATGTATGTATGTATGTATGTATGTATGTACCGTCTGTTGCAGAAGTTTGCAGCCCAACGCGCCGGGCGGAGGAGCAGTATCGCTCCCGAGAGGCGGCACTGCCTGGTGACGCAGTTATAAAGAGGGAGGAGGCTTGTTCTCTTCCCCTCACCCCGCGGCTAGAGCAAAGATCTGCGATATCAACCGCAGGCTGAGGGGAAGAGAACAAGCCTCCTCACTCCTTATAGTTACGTCACCAGGCAGCGCTGCCGGGCGCAGCGCCGCCTCTCGGGAGCGATACTGCTCCTCCGCCCGGCGCTTTGGGCTGCAAACTTCTGCAACAGACGGTATGTATGTATGTATGTATGTATGTATGTATGTATGTATGTATGTATGTATGTATGTATGTATGTATGTATGTATGTATGTATGTATGTATGTATGTATGTATGTATGTATGTATGTATGTATGTATGTATGTATGTATGTATGTATGTATGTATGTATGTATGTATGTATGTATGTACGTACGTACGTACGTATGTATGTATGTATGTATGTATGTATGTATGCATGCATGCATGTATGTATGTATGTATGTATGTATGTATGTATGTATGTATGTATGTATGTATGTATGTATGTATGTATGTATGTATGTATGTATGTATGTATGCATGTATGTATGTATGTATGTATGTATTAGAACTGAAGGGGAAACGAGGGTCTCGTTATGATACACGAATTGATGATTGTTACGATGCCAACTAAGTGTTCTCATGGGATGCGACGCACCTTATCGACGTCAATCCAGTGGCACACTGCCATGACCGGAACGGGGAGCAGACTGACTGCGCTGGACACCCACACGAACAAGGATGCCCAACGCGGGTACGCGTAGTCGCCGATCACCAACGACCCCGAAGAAGCTCCCTCGCTCACGTACAGAGCGGCGGACACCTGCGTGGAGCAAAGTGCACCGGTGACACCTTCTGGGGAGACTAGATATTAATGCCATGAATACTCAAATTAAGTCAGGAAAAGGCATCATTTCGCAAGACAAAAGTTTACGCAAATTTTACGCGGCGTGCTTTTTATGTCATAAGTGATAACTAAAATCTCAGTAATCAGAGTTACGCGTTGGGCCGGGTGTGTCTCGTCGACGACACTAACACAGTAAAAAATAAACGACGAACGTGGCCGAAAAGGGCAATAATGAAAGCCACTAAATCTTTCTCTTGAGTCAAAATTAAATCTTGTGGCTGCTTATGGCAGCAGGAAAAGTTGGCTGAAGGCTTAGCTTGGTTAAACCTGGAAAATTGCGAAAGCAATACCCTTGGCTGCGCCTTGTTCGGTGGCTGCGCCCTGACTAGTGCGAGGAGCCGAGCCACAGCCCCATTTATCCTCCTAACGTGCTGTCACAAACAGCGAGCGCCCTCTCTCGACTGCGACACAGCGCCGTGTAAGGACTTGCCGCCACCATCCGATGGCGCGAGCTGGGTCTGGCGTGACGGTCTCTCGGTCTGGCGTGACGTCACACGGTCACGTGAAAATGGCGTGACGTCACCGCTGCGGCTCCTGTAAGGACTCACCGCCACCATCCGATGGCGCGAGCTGGGGCCCCGTCTCTCGGTCTGACGTGACGTCACACGGTCACGTGAAAGGTCATGTATGGAGGCGCCACGACACGCCAAAGGCTCGAAGTGCTATCAGTACTGCTTTCGCAATAAAAACTATGTACATACACTTCTTGCTTTAATTCACCAAAACTGCAGTGCAATGGATGATAGTTCAGCGCAGGGTCTCGAATCCCGATGCCTGCACTTGCAAACTGACATACGTTGGATATGTCCCCAGAAGTAGACTTCACTGCTACACAAAATTAACCTGCGTAAGAGCCAAGATTGCAGAAAACAAAACGCAAAAACACCAAAAATAAAGCCAGCTGCTGCTGTCTTATTATTAGCGAAACTTTCAGCGAAAACGAAATGCCAAACAGCGCCTTACTGCGCGGCGCGCCACAGTTGCTTTCGTATAACATGGAGTCATTTCAAAAATCCATTGTTGCTTTAATCTAATGTCCAAGAACATTGTTCACACTATATTTTGATGTGAGCACAACCTACCGTTCTGCTTCATTTATTGAGCAATAGAAGAAGCCGAAATGAAGCTGTCGGTGAGACCACAGTAGCTGAGACTTCAGTTACGTAGGCGGTTTCGATTTACCCGAAGGTAAGAATTGAAAAATTAACAATATGATATAATAAATGGATAAATGATGAGCAGAGAAATTACAACGGAGTTGACTTGATTATTCAAACACAAGAGGATGCTGAATGGGCACGTTGGGAGTGGCGCCTTTTAACGCAAATAGACCAGGACGACGGCGCTAAATACCTGCGCATTCCCTTCCTTTTGTTGTCCTGTGTTTGCTCTGAACTACAGAACAGTTCAAATTAACAGCATGGCCCTGATCAAAGCCACGCACTACTACAGAGCTCCTGCAAACTGTCCTACACTAAGTGGTTTGAGCACAAATATAGGCTGCGCTGCACACTACACCGAGCACTACTGATAACAATGCTCAACTTTGTCACAATTTTACCATGACAGCGTATAAAAAAGCTTGATCGACAGAAAGCCCAGTGGCACCATCAGCTTGGCTTGAAGATCCTGACTGATCGTATTATGGCATCAGGAGAACTAACGCAGAAATCTGGGCGAGTTGGTGAACGTTCATGATGTAAAAAATAGCGCAAGAAACACAAGAACAGAAAGGGCGGCGCAGACAAGCGCTGTCTGTCAAGCAAGTGCGTCCTTGTATTTTTTGCGCTATTTTTTACATCATAGGCATCAGAAGACATTACTGGAAAGGAAATAGGGATGTCAAGAGCTGGAATATAGTTTCGATTCCAGGTTCGAGTTTACGGTTTCGAGTTTCAGGCTTCGAGTTTCGGATCGCGAGTCAGACACGCTACCCTTGCGACCCCTGAAGTATGCTAATTCGCCCGTGTTAAAAAGCATCATGTTCGTGACACAATCTTGTTGGTGCTTGCGAAAAGGGTGTGGCAGGGAACAAAAAAAAAACGCACTATACCTTCAAGGTGAAATTATGATTCCTCAAAGTTTTAAGGCAAAGGCCTTTCTAGGCTTATGGGCAGCGAAAATGTTCGCCCGAACTGTAACTTAGGAAAACAAAATCTGCCTCCAGCGGAAATCCAACCACATTCCCACCGAGCGCGCTAACCACTACGCCACGCCAGTCTTTTGTTTCTTCTATCACCTGGCTTTGGCCCACGATGTTTCACAAAAGGAAACCCCGATAACAACATAAAGAGCACATGGCTATGTACAGCCGTGAGCAAAGGTGGTGTACAGCACTCAGCTGGTGGCCCAGCTCAAGAAAACCGCATCTGAACGCCGTATATAGCAAAGCGACAGGGACAGTGACAGCGCCACATACGTAGCGATAAAATGGGGCACCACCACGATTGCCTCGATCCAAGATACGCGGTGGTAGATGGTGTTGCATGCAGATCTTCTGAGCTCCGCCATGGGCTAAGTGTTGTACAGCCCTTTTGCTCACGACTTTGCATGCATGTTTTCATGCCCTGTCCCAATTCAATCCCCTCACTTTCCACGCCCTCCTACCCCAACATGGCGGGATTGGTTAGCCTCTGACCAGCTGCAAGATCAGTTGGCCTTTGCGACCCTGGCCCAGTACATTCTTTACGCTTAGTAATGTGTTAAATAAAGTTAGTTCTCCCCCTCCTATGAGATCATCATGATCAGCCAGTGTTAGGCTGGCTTCGTGACATAAGAACTCCGGGCTCATTAGAAACCAATCGTAATAATTATTGTATAATATGAGGATAATAGTAGCGATGATAATGAAGATGCGTGAAGTTGATAGTTCAGATAGTGATGCTGATGATGACAGTAGAGACTGAAATGACGATGGAGCTAATGAAAGCAGTCTGTAGAGTGGATTTCACCATTTTCACTCTTTAGCAGGCTTAAGCACCATACTAGTAGTTTTTTTTTTTTTTCACCAGTACCGCTTCTTGTAGAACTGTCCCCAAGACATCGAAGAGCACAGCACACTGGGTAGCTAAACCGACAAATTAAATGGGGCGCGAACGTCTTAAAGTAAGGCCGAGTGAATTTTAGTTTCAGCTGTCACGTTTAGGTAGCTAAATCTCAAAAAAGCGGTTGTAGTTATGTCCTACAAATATACCATGAGACTGTGTTTCTTTGTAGGGGCATCGAAACCTCCGATGTAAGCGTATGATCCGACAGGAGCAACTTACCAACAACGCCATAGGAACTGTGAAGGCCCAGGAGTAGATCCAGTACACGCCGACCGATTCCTTGATCATGTGCTCCAAATCGAAGCTAAGCATCGTTACTCCTGGAAAAATGGCGCCCAAGGAAGAACACATGCGCATACTTTCAAATAATTACCAACACGCTATATTTGCAAGGTCTTAGTGCCATCAGTAATCCCGTCCCCCCCTCCCCCCCCCCCTCAAAAAAAACAATGTAAATTGTAAAAAGCGTATGACATTAGCTTATATTCAAAACGCTCCTAATAATGATGTAATATCTACTGCAGAGCCATTTTTATTGTTAATTACTTAAGTAACATAATGTCTACTGCCCCTCCGCACTTAGAAAGGCAAGAAGCAAGTTGACTGCCTAGTAATTTAAGATTAGCTATAACACGCGATATTTTTTTTTTCTGCATAATGAGAAAGCTTCGGGGTCACGCATGTCTTACATTGGCCTCTAAGCTCAGCTAATAACCTGTCATTACACGACACTGTTTTGATATTTTCAGACTGCCGTTCTGCTTTTAACTGGTGCAAGATAAAACGATATTGCTATTAGTGCATGACGCCTCAAATCCGATACTGACACGAGCGTTATCAAGTGCGAAGCCTGAAATACCGTAAAAGTCGAGCAGATGTGTTTAGTGATGTTTTAAGAGTTGGCTTGCACCAGTCGCATTTACGATTGATAAATATGTCAATAACGTTCTGGTAACTCATAACAGTCAGCCAAAATCACGTTCTTATACATGGTAGAGGGAACACTAGAAGAAAAGACAGCTATGCTTACCATAGAACCAAGAGAAGCTGGTCACTTGCACAAGGGCGACGACAAAGAAGAGGTTGCGAGCAAGTCCCTGCTCTAACATATGGTGAATATAAAGTCCTCCCTGACAAAAGAAGTGAACGGTAGTTTTGGCGAGAAGTACCTATAACTGGGCTCGTTGGTACGTACTCGGGAAGACAAAATAGTTCAAAAGGGAAAACACAGATGAACAAGAAACCTTTCTACGTCCGTGTTCCCCTTTTGCCTGGCTGTATCTTCCTGGTATCTTTGCACCAATGCGTTCATTCACAAGAGCAACTACTCACTATTGAAAAAACAGTGCAATGATGTAGTTCTTAAAGAATCAGTGAGGACAAGTTTATGTTGGGCGTATAGGAATGAATTACCGTATTATGACAAGCACACTATTTGAACTGAAAACAGATCTTTTGTAAGTTAGAATAGTCCCAGAAATGAAATGAAATAAATGAAACATAGGCATCGCCGCCATAATTACATCACAGGTTTTTATTGCGGTTCCTAGAATGTTGGCGTCGCCGCCATTCAATTTAAGACGGCGATCACAGGTTTATTTTCGATTCAGACGTCACGAGTTTCTGTCATGTAGTCCTGTCGGGTGGTGGCACACTTTTAAACCCAATTTGTCAGCGATAATACACAGTTTGCTGGCAGAGAGACATCAACACACCATCACAGAATCACGGAGTCAACATTTACTGATATCAAAAATCAGATGACGCTCGGCTCAATATGATATTAAGAACACTGGAAGCACTGGCTGCTTCTTCAAAATTACTGCACTCAATTAACCAAACGATGACAAACGTCTTTAGCTGTGAATTAAGGCATAAGTAATTACCAGCTGGTAATTAGCTATATCTTGTTTCCAGGCATTTATTCGCGCTAGGCGTTATATTTATTTTAATAGGCAACTGATCTAAGTCAATCTTCCAATATTAAAATAAACCACGTGTGACATGGATGATAATGTAGAAATTATTAAGCAAAATGAAGAGTACGAACAGAAAGCACGAGCCTGAAATACATGTATTAAATACAGCTCATCTGGAAGTGATCCCGCTGTAGTTTATAGACCATTTTCACTAGAATATGAGATTGTGAACATTGGACCGTAACTATTAACGAGTTCTGTGAGTTTGTGGACAGAGTTATGTCTAGACCAATAAACAAATGAACAAATTCTAATATTATAAATGCTCCTAATAACCTCATAACAACGTACGCCTCTGGGAACAATAATTCTGCAGTGCCAAGAAACACCAGTAGTTATCTAATATAATGTACAGTTGTATTCTTTAAGATTACTTGTGTTGTGCAAATAGCAATGTTTCTCTTCTTGTCTTTTTTTTTTTCACAGTGCATGGATGATAAAGCCCTTTTCAGATACTCTGCTGTTCGTCCTTTTCCTTATCACCCAGTTGCATTTAAAACACTTTCAGAAATAAAATAATATTGTATTTCCTGTGAGACTTTTTTCCTTTCCTTTTAGTCACCGGGTAGTACATAAAACCGGAACTCAACACGATCTCCTGGACAGTGCGAAAGGTAAGCAATGAGCCGAAACGTCTACCTGTGTACAGAGAGGGACGCTGATAGCGTAGGCGATGGCGCACACCACGCACAGCGCCCATGCTTCGGCTGTCTTGGTGGCGTTGCCCAAGGTGGTCGTGATTTCCGACACACATGACTTCACGAGCAAAACCTGCGTCGTTGTGGAAAATCTGTAACTGTCGGCTGTCATAGCGTTCCTTCCCTTCGAGGAAGGTCTGTTTTGCAATCGAGAACCGTTGGAAACCACCTCACAAAGGCATTAGCGGAGCAGCACCGCACGTCAGTTGCTTTGGTTACCAACGGATAGAATCTGCCTGCGGCAAGATGTCCGTGGTTTTAGATCGAGAACCTTTTTAGAGCGCAATCTCGTGCCTTTTATTTTTTCATCGCCCTGACCAAAAAGAAAGATTTTGTAAAATATTCATTTGAAAGGATATCACCATGCAACACGCGAAAGGCCAACCTGTCAATTTCTTAAGCAGTGCTTTAATACTGCCAGATTTCTCACAATATCACTATAATGAATTCTCGTTACATACATTTTTCAGTATACAGAAGTGATTTATTTATTTATTTATTTATTTATTTATTTATTTATTTAGTTAGTTAGTTAGTTAGTTAGTTAGTTAGTTAGTTAGTTAGTTAGTTAGTTAGTTAGTTAGTTAGTTAGTTAGTTAGTTAGTTAGTTAGTTAGTTAGTTAGTTAGTTAGTTAGTTAGTTAGTGGAATGTGGACCCATCAAGCTGTCCATGGACAGCTTTTTTCTACAGTCCCCCATCTGTATTTGATGGCAAATAAAAGATTTCATTTCATGTGAGTTAGTTAGTTAGTTAGTTAGTTAGTTAGTTAGTTAGTTAGTTAGTTAGTTAGTTAGTTAGTTAGTTAGTTAGTTAGTTAGTTAGTTAGTTAGTTAGTTAGTTAGTTAGTTAGTTAGTTAGTTAGTTAGTTAGTTAGTTAGTTAGTTAGTTAGTTAGTTAGTTAGTTAGTTAGTTAGTTAGTTAGTTAGTTAGTTAGTTAGTTAGTTAGTTAGTTAGTTAGTTAGTTAAATAGGTAGTTATAAGCTTGCTTTTGTTGATATAGTTATTTACTTATGATTCATTTCTTTTTTCATTCACTGTTTCCTGGGTCCGGGCTTTTATCGATTGATAACTGGGCACTCAGCGAGGGAGAACGAGCAGAATGCTATAATACGAGCTATGCAACGAGGGAGGGCTTGCTGCCGTAACTGGTGCAAGGAACGAGAGAGGCTTGCAGCATTGTGATAACCAGAGGCCTGCGTAGTTGCCAAAGGCGCCGTCTTACGTTGGCCATCATGCCCATCGCTATGAAGGCGGTGAAGGCGAGGGCGTTGCACGTGGCCGGATACGCACAGGAAACCACGAGCTGAGCCGTCCTCACCAACTGCCGGACTGCGTTGAGAGAAAACAGAGCTGCGGCCAACTTGTTTTAAGCCTCAGATCTTCATCTGCGTCCCACAGAATTCGTGTAATTTGTGACTTTTGATCCCATTAAAAGAACGTGAAATGAAACTGCAGCCAGGCGATGTGGAATAAGTCTTACCTCTCAGTTAACAGAATGAACATTACTCCTAAAACCTACCTCAATGTAGTGGCTAGATACGCCGAAGGATACGGGGCGATGCTTTTGTTATATACTTGAGACGAACATTTCTACGTATTGATGTAAAAGGTTGCTGCGCAAGCTACAAGCTATTATCTTCCATCGCTATTTTTTTAGGTCCCGGGCGCTTGTGAACAAAGCACTAGGTAAAGAAACCTTCAAAAAAGGCGAATCTCCTGCAGCATAACTCCAAATGGTCGTGCCTCAAGATAATAAGTCTTGAATGCCGCTTTTAAAGCGAAATCATTAGTAGGCACGTTGGTGAGGCCAGACCGTGGACGCAAAATGTAGACGAAAAAAGTGAGGCCATGACTATGTAAGCGAACTTAATTGCAGTGCAGTAGAGGTGTCCAGAGAGAAAGTGCGACAGCAGGTGCGGCTTTCCTGCAAACCAATTACTAATGCAAAAATTTCCAGGAGCCACTTAAAACTGCCTAGATTCATAAGGCTAGAGCCTATTTTCTATTTATTTCTTTATCTTATTTTTATTTATTTTTTCAAGAATTTTATATTTTTGTTCGTTATCTTTTCATTAGTGTTTTCACCCAATGTTTATATACTTTTGCCAATTTTGCCTACTATGGCTTGTTATGCAACTACTGGGTTGGATTCAGGACTTCTGGACTGATTGACGCTTTTTCTGGATTGACTTGTGACTTTTGACTATTGATTGCCCAATGTTTAGATTTTTCAGCCAACGTAGGCTTAATATGTGTCTACCGTTGTACTGACTATGGATCCGTCTCATTTCACACATTCCTCCTGACGCCGCTCATGACTCAAGAAAGGTTTTCACCTTAAAACGTTACTAGGCTGCTGTTGGGGCTGTAGGATGAAGGAAAAGAATACACGGGCCTGCTACTGGCTCTGTAGCTGCGCCACCTCCGCTGCCTCGTGTGGATAGAAGCGAACAGGTAAAGAAGACAGAAAAAGAAGAGGGAGAGAAAGACACGCGCTGCAACAGCCGTCGTCCACCACCTAAGCGGTTGCGGGTGCAATGACGGCCTACAACAAATAAAAATTCGGTGGCTGGTTAGCATCCGCCGTAAGCGGCGTTGACCTACCGTCCCAGCCCCGTAGGGCTGGGAACAGCCACCCTTCACCACCTCGTCCCCCGTTACAAGGCTATGTTGATAATAATAATAATAATTGGTTCACTGGAAGGGAAAGGCGCGGTAACTGTCTCACTCGTTTTCTGTGGACACCTGAACCGCGCCGTGAGCAAGAGAGGAAGGTGGGAGTTAAAGTGGAAGGCTATGTTGATGTGGCCAAGTCATGAACGAAAAAGGTGAGGAAATGGAGGTGTCCACACGCTGTGTAATAGATACAGCACCTTTTCCTTTTTTGTAAGCCCATTTACATTTACTTTCTCCAAGGGTGCGTGTCAAGTGTCCACCGAGGAAGTGTTACAGATACTGCGCATTTCCTTCCCTGTAAACCAAATAGATACTAGGCTACGTAAAAAAAAAAATTAGTGATCACAGTAAATAATTACGTTTACATAAAATAATAAGAACGAATGACTGTGGTAGCCGCAAGTGAAAAAACAAAATAAAGATAATAGGTAAAAGAAAAAAAAAGAAAAATGAGAATGAATAAAAACAAATCAGAAAATGAAATAAACGTAAAATAACAAAAAATGCATTGAAAATAAAAAAGTAAAAGTTACGAAAACGAGGAGGCAAATCTAATGCTTTTGCAATTATAATGTAGTGACCTCCAGTTTTTATTCACTGTAGCAGACAAAACGAAAATGAAGAAAAATTCATCCTGATCCGGGGATCGTACCCGGGACCACCACCTTTCCGAGGCAGCCGCTCCACCAACTGAGGTAACGAAGACCGTCAGCAGATCGTATGGTAGGGCAAGAGCGAATTGTTCAATAACTCGAAGTGGGAATGGAGTTGGTCGAATATTTTAGGATATCACGTAAGATGGAGTAGATTTATAATAAGGGAATATTTTTTGTTTGTATTTCGCTAACTTACAATAAGGCATACTATAGAAAGTCGTGCAAACAGGTATCACATAGAAGAATAAAGGCTGGGGCGGCCCTTACCCCACCGGTCAAGTGTTACACCGGCTGCAGAGGTGGATGTTCGAAACCTGCTGAGGATTTGTGCAGGGACGAGGGCGTCAAGGACGCAGATTCTCCAGGAAGTAGGACTGTCCACGACCAGGAAGGAGGAGTTCGCAAGTGACTAATGGACAACTCTAAATGCAAGCGTCTTCTCCAGTCTCTTAGATTACTTACTCATTGACGTGCACTCACGCTCAGCCATGCGGCTACCAACATCATTACCAATTCGAGTTATTGATCAAGTCGCTCTCGACCTACAATCTCATCTGCTGGCTGTCCTTATTAGCTCAGTTGGTAGAGCGACTGCCCTGGAAAGACTGTGGTTCCGGGTTCGATCCCCAGATCAGGACGAATTTTCTTTACCCGCCAAGCTTCTAAGGAAGCCGCAAAACTATCATTTCTGCATAACGAATTCATTCAGACCTACTTTTCTTTTTTTTTCAATAAAAATAAACCTCTTACTTTCTCTGAACTGCGGGCAGTAAATGTAACGCAAATAATGCACGAAATGAGAGAATTAGAGCTGTTCGCGTAGAATCACGCACATTGGGAAGGTACGGCGGCAGTGATCTCCCCCTCGACGTTGCCAGGCTTGTTGACCCACAGGCAGGTTGTCAAGGCAATCAGGTCACACGTAGTCACCTCAGCCACTATGGTCCAGACGGCGCACCTGTTAACCAACATAGGTGCTCATAATTTCAGTCACTATTGTTAAGAAAACAAAATGGCAACGCACACTTGCCGTTGCACTTGTCACAGCCATTGTAAGCCTTGTCAGATTTTAAACATTTTAGCGCCCTTCATTTTTCCTAAAGCTTTTCATTAATGAACGGTCCGGTATCTGGTCTGACGGCTCCTCTCAACGCAAATGAGGACTCAGAGTTGCATATTTAAAATGAGGCTGTTAAACGCGCGCTTTGCTAACTCGCCGTACGCTCGCAGACTCTGGCCTTATCGCTTATTCACAGGTTCCGAGAGGGGCGTTTCAAAGTGTTGTTCGGAGGCCCGCGCACATAACCCAATGGCACAAAGGTTGCCTAAAGAATGAGGTTAGGACCAAGCGCAAGGGGGGTTAGGTGTTTCCGAAAACGAGGGGCGCCACGCGCACGACATGCCGGCGAGAGCTGTCTTTTCAAAACTGGCCTCATAGCGTCGTCTTAACCAGATACGCGCCGCTTGCAGTGAACCTTGGCAGAAAGGCGTAAGCTGTATCCTTAGAAACCAATGAGCGAGCATATCTCTCGCCAGCACTTACAAGCTATAAGTAACCGCAATCCTGAAATGTTGTCCAGCAGTCACACAAAAAAAAAATAATAATAACGGTTAATCTAGCATGTCTGAAAATCAGCTAGATTCTAGAACATCGAATTTCACAACGGTTTCGGTTCACACACCTGCCAAAGTGCACAGTCATAATCAGGCAACGTATGTAAAAAACCATGCTACACAAATATAACACCCCGCTTTTAACAAGCCGTATAGGTTGGTTGGTTGGTTTGTGGGGTTTAACGTCCCAAAGCGACTCAGGCTATGAGAGACGCCGTAGTGGAGGACTCCGGAAATTTCGACCACCTGGGGTTCTTTAACGTGCACTGACATCGCACAGCACACGGGCGCCTTGCTTTTCGCCTCCACCGAAAAGCTGCCGCCGAGGCCGGGATTCGATCCCGCGTCCTTGGGAACAGTAGTCGAGCGCCGTAACCACTGCGCCACCCCGGCGGGGTTAACAAGCCGTATAACCTGCGTTGTGTGGAACAGGAATACTGGGACACATTTTTTTTTATGTAAGGCAAATGTCGCATATTATACGATGTTATATGCATCTCGATGGAAATGTTCTAAGCTTCCGATCTGACACACAAATTTTCTTTCATAGTTTTCGTCACGCGCACAGCGAGTAGACAAAATCTGATAGAAAACCAATACGTAGTGTTTATAAAAATATTTGTCAGGCAGCTGCGGAATAGCGTAAGATGCTTTTATCAGCATATTGCTAAAAGTTATATAAACTTCCTATGCGCACCAAGCTTTCGCTTTTGAAGTTTGTCCTGAGCCCGTAGCTACCAGTCAGGCTACGATAGAAAACCAAAAGGGTGCGTTATTGAATATGGAAACGTACTAGAAGCCCGCCGATGCGAAATCTGGGATATAGTGTTTGTTATGATGATGTTCAACAACAGTGATGTTTAACAGTGATGTTTCACGAAGTATACGATTAAATTGTTAAATCATTCTGTCCCAGATAATTCTTCGAAATATCTGCGTATAGGCCCAAGAGTGGCGTGTCTCACTCGGAATTCAAGTCCCCCTGTATTCGATCTGCATCTAAAACGTGCTGCCCAGCCCTAATGAAAAAAAACTGTACGAGTCACAATAGCCTCATACAGGTTTCTCATACTATACTCATAAAAATGTCATACAATCTCATATACTTTTTATAAGTTGAATGAGATTTGTATGAGATATGAGATTTGTGCGAGTTTAGTCTGAGTTTAGTAAAAGAAATCATGAGGTTATTGTAACTCATGGTTTTTCACTCGGAAGGTTTGCAACTCCTGAGCCGACACGGACAGCATGATAGTATCGGCCGCTGCTCATGCCTCCAGGCTTCATACATCACACAACGGTTGATGGCAGAGTGAAACATTAGTGTTGCGCATCTAAAAAGAACAGAAACAAAAGCAAAACCTACAACAAACTTCACTCTGCCCAGTATGATCCTAAGTGCTGATTACCATCTTAGTTCTTTATTTTAATCACCGTACTGCGCAGTTTTAAGCAAGATGTTATCCAGCGATCATTATATTTGGTATATATTATTGTGTGAAAGACATGAAGTGGCCTTTATTTAAAGCAATGTCTTATTTTAGTTAACGCTAAAAGCGGTTAATGAAAGTGTCCCAATGACTCAGACCTCCATCGTCCTCAATCGTAGTTACTGGCTATCTTAGATTGATTACGTATAGTATGCCCATCCCGGAAAGTGACACTCGAAACAAGTCGCGTGTCGTGGGCAGGTACCTCTCGTAGGAGCTGCCGTACTTGCACTTGGATCCCAGGTAGAAGATGAGGCCACTCGATGTTCCAAGGGAGAAAAGCGAGTGCTCGGCAGCATCCAGCCATATCTGCGAGACACAAGCGAGGCACTTATGCTTCATACTTTATAACTTGGCCCGTTTTATTAAATCTGGCAGATACGGTAATTGGTAAGGGAGTCAGGACACAACCTTAATTTTCCAAATCTGTGAAACCTATAATAAGTTAGCATAACACACGCAGTATGGCAGCAGTCGATTGTATGTAAACAATCCTAGAGCAATCTGACCACTTTCTCCACGGCACTTAAATACGTACTCTGAGTTGCCGGAATGATTGAGAACTTTATAAGCAGAAACGCGGTTTTATAAACACATCGAACACCCTCCCCCCCCCCCCTCGCACAAACACACACACTTTTTTTTCTTGCTGAACAAAAGAGAACAAGGGTTCCAACTGTTTTTTGAAAACTCCAGTCGAGTTTTTGTTTGCTCAATAAGTGAAGGAAAAATGTACACCAGAATAATTATTTCCATTGTTCCCTGGGATTCCTTTAGTTCAGTAAATGTGTGCTCGGAAGCGCATCGCAAGGTGGGGGTCTCCCTGTTTGATGTTGATGTTCTGGGACTCAATCATCGACACACATGGCCGCCGTTCGGCGCCATTTTGTTTCTCTGATTGTTTCTGAGAACAGCCACGTGCTTCAAATTTGTGGCGCGAAATTTTGGTGTGTCCAAATGGCTTTTTGCGGTGACGTAAAAGTTACGTGAACGTGAAAATTGATTTTTAGCAGCGCTATTCATGATATCTGGATGGTATTTCTAAGTATTTGTGGAGGGAAAACAGAAGTATATATGATATAAAGGGAAGCACTTATGCTTGTGTTACGAGCGGACTGAAATGAACTGCCCACTGTAGAGAGCCGACTCCTGAAATTTGATTGGTTGACGTTGTGTGGCGGGAAATAAGCCATGCATAAACATTTAATTATGACGTCAAAATGACATTTCATTACGTAAAGAATGTTCTGCCATTGCTGTAAATGAATAAAGCTGGGCGCGGCATTTCGAACCACTTGAGGCGGCAGCGAAGAAAAACATGGCGAATTCGATGTGTAGTTTACGCGGCTGTTAGCTCACCGCAGTTTGGTAGACAGTTTGGTGGGTGGTGAGGTAGTAATTGTAGAAAGCACTGAAACGACGTCATAAGGGAACGTTTCAGCTGCGTCATCTTTTAGAGGATTAAACATGAAGCTGCAGATTTACAGTCGCACGAGGGTCGTAGCTACCCTCCCGTTGCAAACGCTTTGCTCTCATAGAGAAACCATCGATCCGCGCCGTCGTTGCCAAACGCAGAAATGCGAACCGCTAACTCAAGCGGTTGATCTGCGCGAGACGAGGCATTTCAGAGAGCAACAGAAGGGGAAGCTGGGCGAGTTGTAGGTTTCATGACTGGTTCGTGGGCGCTCTTTAACACAGAGCAGAAGAAAAGAAGAGAAATAAAGGCGCCAGTCCCCTATTTTCTTCTCTTTGTCTCTGTGTTAAACAGCGCCCACCAAACCATCATAAATTTCAGAGACCACAGCGATGCTTTTTAATTATCTGTTTGGTCGGTTCGTGAGCACATCCTGAGGGGTCATATGGTCTGATGGCTCTGCAGAAACTTCGCGCAACAGGCAGCGAGGGATCACCAAAGACTGTCTTAAACGTTGGCCCTAAACATTGCCTTTTTTGCCTTCCACTATGTTCCCATTGCAATGTTAATAAATTGAACAGCCTTTCCACGATAAGAAAAGCAAGCAAAAATACTCACAGCTTCTATTTTAATAAAGGAATATATGTCCCATGTACATGGTACATGTTTGCTCGTCACATGTGATGTGTTTCATATATAAAGTTTTGTTTTAATATTCTTGCGGGCTCACCAATTGCTTATTTTTAGAAAAAAAATAAGTACTCCGAAATATGTTATGACGTACCCTCTAATCATATAATGTACTTGAACACATTTTGTGTTAACTGCTTTTATTTTTAATACAGCCGGAAAATAATCTCCCTTTATTGATTTGCAATTTACCGTTTAGACAATAAGGAATACGCGCGAACGGCGCCGCCCTGCCTCATAGCACGATGTCCTCAGTCATCTTTCACTTTCTTTCCTTATTGTTCGTTTATCCCCCTCTGCACGTGTATGGTAGCCAGGGCATCGCCTAATTAACCTTACTGCTATTCCATTCTTCTGTTTCTTTCACTTTTTCGGACATCTTTTGTGTTTCGCAAGAGCTTTTCGCACGTCGGCGCATGAAAATTTAACCGACTGGGCGTAAGGCACAGCGTATCCCTTCCACTTCGCGCGCGCGCGCGTGCACACACACACACACACGCATACACTCGCGCGCTTGTGTGTGTGTGTGTGTGCGTGCGTGCGTGCGTGCGTGCGTGCGTGCGTGCGTGTGTGTGTGTGTGTGTGTGTGTGTGTGTGTGTGTGTGTGTGTGTGTGTGTGTGTGTGTGTGTGTGTGTGTGTGTGTGTGTGTGTGTGTGTGTGTGTGTGTGTGTGTGTGTGTGTGTGTGTGTGTGTGTGTGTGTGTGTGTGTGTGTGTGTGTGTGTGTGTGTGTGTGTGTGTGTGTGTGTGTGCGTGCGTGCGTGCGTGCGTGCGTGCGTGCGTGCGTGCGTGCGTGCGTGCGCGCGCGCTCTACACAACTCAAGCCGACACAATATGTTGTCAGAAACTATGTGTTCGAAACTGTTAGAAACTTAAGCAGACTTGGTGACTTGATGGTAGCTGGTCATAATGCTGCTTTTCGAAAAAGGTGGGTAGGACAGCCAGTACCTAACAGTAATTGATATTTTGAGACTGCGAGCGTTGTCCTCAGAGATGGACCATGCCGGCTGCGCCAGCGCCTCTTAGTCAGTGCTGGAGCTACTTTAGAAAAGATTCTTTCTGTTTACGACCAAATCCTTTAGGTTTTAGTTCCTGCATTTGACTGCTCACAATTTGCACCAACCCAGTGCGAATATTCCGTTGCGGTTCTTGCTCTAGAGCTGAAAATCGTGCAGCCTTTCCGTGCGTTGTTGATGGCGAATGTTCGACCGAAAGTATTGCATGACACACAGATACCGCAACGCCACAACTTACTTCAATCGCCTATCTGCAACCCGAGGCTTCCGAATCACGGAATGCACCGCGGCGTATCAGTTCCTGCAGGAGCATCGTCGTTTTTCCAACTTGGCGCCAATATATAGAAGCAGACGACAGCGAGCTTTTTTTTGTCAGGTCATTTCTCTATTTCTTCAGAATGCGTAACCCGATTGTGTGCTTACGTAACCTGGCACCGTCCAACTGTACACGTCACGCGTACTTCAAAATTTGAACAAAATGACGAATGGTCGAGAATAGGGCCCCTGGTTAAAGAAAAGATACGAGGTGGTTTAGGAGGCCCCTAGCGGTTGACGTCGAAGCCAGCATTGGTAATCATGTATGCAATAGACCACTATTTAACCAAAGTGCTTCCTATGGCTCATCTTAAGATTGTTGTTAGACCATTAGCCGTTACGTAAATTTGATACAAACGTCAGATGACACCAAAAGCTATAATGATATCCCGCAATCAACTGTCACATTTTTGTGCCGTCTCAAGGCAACGTGATCGCGTCGGTGAATTATGCTCATAATATGGGATGCGCACCTGGCGGGTGGTGAGTGCTGCCAGGTCCGGCGTCAGGCTCGCGACGAAGCCATCCAATGTGCTGTGGTGGTACACGCTCTCGGCGATGAAGGGAACGAAGCATAGCATCCCCACTCCGCACAGCACTTTGTACACCTGCTAGCGAAAACATTTTCGTCTTGTAACGGTGACAGTCCTGGTCAATAGACTTGCGAACGTGGATGAACGTTAAACTTGTACGCGACCGCTCCTACGCGCTACCTGTTCGCTCACCCTGTGGATGATATGTGGCGCCTGGGTGCAAACCAGGAGCACGATGATCCACACGGCTGTCATAGGGATGAGCAGCTGCAGCCTCACCTCGCCCGGATCGTGGATCCCGCTACTCAACTGCAGCACAAAGTCCCTGCGCGACGCAGGTGAATGTTGGTTTGTTCGTGTCACATCGCCGCGTTGCTTGCGCCAGTAAAACTAAACGCCTGAGCCTGCTGCTTTCTTCTACCCTGTAAATAATTACCCGGCATTCATAAAATGTTTGCATTATTAATTTCGCATTGATCAAGTCCACAAATAAAATGAGAACCTTTCCATACGCTTTTCTTGTACCCGGTGGTCGTTGGCTTTCTTCAAAAGAGAGTGCTTCAAAGTTAAATCGCCCTTTCGATAAGTGACATTGAAAATTACAAGCAAATTACTGCGGTATAATTCTACACACAAGTCCTCCCTGCGAGCAGATATGACTCGTACGTGGATAAGGGACAAAGGAAGCCTGCTGCTTCCTTTTATTTTGACACTATCGCGTCATACCCTTAAAGTCGCAGCTTAACTGTCCCCCAAAATTGTTATTTATTTATTGAACTAAATATGAGGTCAGAAAATTCGAAAACCTTCAATATCTACTCGCCGCACTTGCAGCAGTCAAAACCAATAACAGTGACATTTTCTGTGTGCTTTTGTCGGCTAGAAAGACGTAGTCTGGTTTGTATCTATTGCAATCAACCCCATAAAGTCCCCAATTCTCATCGTCAATTAGGAAAGAGCACGCGTACATAAAGTAGGCCTCAGAGGATGTCCTGGACGCGTTGATGCAGTACATGGAATTCTGCAGAGACACCTCCCGCGCGTAGCTGCTGGTCGTACTGTCGTTGACCGCCCCCTGGCTCGGCACGTTCACATACTTGCAGCGAAGCTGCGTACACAGGAATAAATTACTGTTTATAATAATGCCCTGATGATAATATATTCACAATTGTAAAAAGTGTAGCTCACACGGTTTATTTCGTTCACCTATTGAACATTTTCTTTATTATTAGGGCGAGAGCTTTACTTAGATGTGTTGGCGAAATCGTGTCCGCAAAACATAGAGGCCAAATGTAACGTCTAATATGACGTCACATAAAAATGAGACAGGTAGTCATGAGTGTGTATGTAATTACAAATGGTATATAAATGTCATGCCTAGTCCTGTCATGCGCGTCATGATAGTCAAGAGTCACTCAGATCGGAGATGCAATGTTCATGACTGTGAAGTTCACGACTTCAGTAAGTCAGTCGTTAGCATGACTAGTGTCTAGTCATGACTCTCAAAAGTGAGTGATGACACTACTACTACTAGTACCCTAGTGAAAAACGACGTATCAGTCACAATAACCGCATACAACTTTATCATACTAAACTCATACAAATGTCATGCAATCTGATACGTGAACGAGATTTGTATGATATGAGATGAGATTTGTACGCGTTTAGTATGAGTTTAGTATGAGAATTTGATGAGGTTATTGTTACTCATAGATGTTTTTTCACTAGGGTAGTACTACTACTGTACTAGTAGTAGTTCTAGGAGCTACTAGAGAAAAGCCAACGCACATGCTTTCACATTTCTCCAATGCAGATCTCTGCAGTGCTCTCGGTGTTTACTCCGTTCATACACCTATCACGGAGAGAAACAGACTGCCGTACACCACTCTAAGAGCATTTAAGAGATAAGATCAGAGTCATGCAATGCACACTGACGGAGGGAACCACCTGGTTTATTACTTGATTAGGAAATCTTAATGCTGGCAATACCTGCCTACAGTTTTGCAAGAGGAGCAGATACTTATGATAGCGAGCATAAACTTTGTCACGCAACCTCGAAACTCTCCCACGATGTTATTTGGCACACCATTCTGGCCAGCCCCTCTGACTGTTTTAGTCGCAGAAAGAATTCACCAGCGGTGTTTTCGACTGGTCGCTTCAGTGTTGTGGCCCAGACCGCGCAGATAGCACCGAGCTCTCGTCTCAAGTATGATTATATCTTTAAGTGCCGATTATATCCGCCGCTAATCAGAGCTTTCATGCATGTCACGGTATAAAATATCATAAAAGCGTTATCCTTAGCACCGATCATTTGCAATGTTCGGTGCATTTAATTTAATACGGATCGTACCTTTGGGCTATACCCCATTAGTTATCCTTCCACAGAGCACCCCCTAACCAAGAACTATTTGATTGGGACTGAAATATGATGATTTTGTGCCTTCGCCATCGTCATCACTATCCGAGAGGTTTGCTAGCCTGGGCTGCCACTATAGAAAGTATGCACTTACGTCACAGCTGCCGCCACCTTTTGGTGCACATAGTGCAGTGAAAAGTTTCCGCTTATCTAATGGCCTTATCACCACCAGCTCTGACTTGCACGTAGAAAATATGCTTTGCACCACAAACTGATGTCCACGACGCCACTTGAATACTGCTGATAGACGTCAAATTATGTTTTCGCCATGCTCACGAAGTACAAACAGACAAACATCTTAGCTCCATTTTAATAGGTCCGAGCACGAAACACAAACGTTTATTGTGAAAAATGCAAAATGCAATCACAAAGGCATTAAAGGCCGCCTTTCGTGGTAAGTCTGTTAAATACTTGGAAACGTCCCTGGTGAAGTCGGCGACGTTATTACAGTGATATTTCTTTGCAATGTACAGATATGAAAAGCTGCGATATTCCGGCACGCGCTGTAAACTTGACTGGCGGAAACCTTGTGCAGAACGCTAGTGCAAAAACAAAAAAGCATTGCCACAAAACCACAACGCTGTCCACGACAGGCGACCGCAACATCATACATTGCAGTTATGAGGGCTCGAAATAGTGTTGGCACTGCTTTCTTTGAGGTTGGAGGGCTGGATGTGCTCTGAGTGAGAGATGACCATTCCGAAAAAGCCATTCTGATCTATACTTAAATTCTGTGCCCGATTTTGACCACACACTGACCAGAAACCTGTCAGAGCGCTCGAGTGCCGTAAGCTGCAGGTAATATACGCAAAGCTGTTCAACATTACCTTGCTATATTACTGTTCGTGTATATGATTTGTTTGTGCACTGGGCGACATTCCTTGTCCTCCTGAAAAAATTAAATTGTTCCCAAAGTATTTGAAAATTATTCACCTACAACCGTGCCCACAAATTTCAAATCCAGATCTATTGTCATTCACGTGAATTCAGTTCTCAATATTCCTTAATAAAACTCCCAAGTTCCAACTGGGGTTTTCTGACTGCAAGCATTAGAAACCCTCCTGCGGTGTTTAGCACATATTCCTGTGAAGAGCCCCGTGCGTACATTTCTTTCAACCTTATACGGACAGAACGTAGCCATATTGGCTTGTAATATGGCTTGTAATGAGGATTCCGCTCCTTTCTATTCCATTGGTATTCTTTCATCTTATCACCATTCTATAATTTATTTCCATGTTATTTCTTCCGAACCAGTAAAATGGCCTTTGAGGATGTAAAGAATTCTTATGGTATGGTATGGCATGGTATGGTATGGTATGGTATGGTATGGTATGGTATGGTATGGTATGGTATGGTATGGTATGGTATGGTATGGTAAGGTATGGTATGGTATGGTATGGTATGGTATGGTATGGTATGGTATGGTATGGTATGGTATGGTATGGTATGGTATGGTATGGTATGGTATGGTATGGTATGGTATGGTACGGTATGGTATGGTACGGCATGGCATGGTACGATGGTATGGTATTGTGCAGAATATCACATAGTATTGCATGTGGGTTGCAGGCGAGCTATAATTGCCATAGAGCACTGCTCCTTATCAATTTAAACATCAATATTTATTTTCTGTACACACAGTAAATAGCTTCCCTTTGATATAGAAGGAATAAACATTAGCAAGTAGGGTGCATAGCGTCAGCTCTCTTGCAGACAAGCAAGGGTCAGTTTATGCATCACATTCGCAACCTTGGACACACGACGCTGCTAACAAGAGGGAGGTCACCCTTACGAACTCTGTGGCCGCGGAGTAGCAGTCGGCATTCCAGGCATCCCTGCATTTTGACCAGGGCACTCGCTGGCTGACCCCGTAGACGAGGTAGAAGACCGAATAGGTGACACGCAGGGAGTGGCAGATGGCCAGCAGGAAGCAGTACCACACACTCACGTAACCGATGCCTGCGAGAAACGCGAACGACCCAGCTTGAAAAAAATTACGCTAAGGTAGGTTTTCGCCGTTCTATGAGAAATAATATCTCAAATATGCACATGCGCCAGGGAGAAAAACTGATGATGTATAAACAGTTCGTTTTCCTATCTGCAGTCGTACAGCGCGATCAACCGGACGATAACGAAGGCATATATATAAACCTCTAAACTCTTACAAAGGGCATGATGAGTAGAAAGCTTCGTCAGCGCTGAGGATTCCCTCAAACCGGACAATTATGTGTTCGAATATTGGAGGTCCAACGCGCAGAACAGACTTATTGAGGGGATTTTTTTCATGAAAGTAATTTAATTTACTGTGCTTCAACCCAGGAGCTATTGAACGGGATAATTGGTAATGAACTGTGAACAGCTTGCGTTTGGAGCAGGGACAAGGAGTACAGAAGACGCGACCCATACGTAACGTTGCTCATACCCTCAGTGCACGCTTAGTCTTTGTGCTTTAATTGCACTGCATATATATCCCCTTAAAGCGGCGCTTGTGGGGTGTCCACTGAGAATGAGAAATGCCAATGATACTGATCGATATGGAATCAACTATCATCGCGCAAAATCTTTTGAACTTGCACATGTAGAAAGAGAGATATCTGCAATTAAAAACAGCATCCACATATTTCACCTCACCTCATACATTGATGACACAGCGAGAAAAACGAATTAACCAGAACAACATCACTCCCTGCCCATGAATTCGTTACCAAGTCAATACGGCTGAATTGCGCGCTTGTTCTTTTGCGTCGTCTTCTCTCTTCTTGGCTTGGCACTAGAAAATTGAGAGGATATGAAGCTAGAAGCGCCACCGCCTCCTCTCTTGTTGGCACTTCTGCCCGGCGTGCACCCTGCCTTCTTCACCACGGTCATAGGCGAACCAATGATAGCCCCTCCCAGTGACGTCACGCCTGCTTCAGGAAGTTCAAGGCCCGAATTCTGTAGACCACCGTCGGCGGTTAGCCGTGAGAGGAGAGAATGGAACATCGAAAAATTTTTTGCAAATTATAGGCTCACTCCTAAGAACTTGTACTTCGTACGCGAGCTAAATGGCGTTTTCTCTACACAATGCAGCCATTTGACAGGCGCTTTCTCAAACCACTTTCTCCGTCCTTTTAAAAAATTTCTCGCTCAAATGCACAGATCACTAAATAAAGAATAGCCGGCCTAAATACATCGCCCGTGAAGTGTAGCTGTAAATAATAATATCTTGGCAAAAAAAGAAAAAACGAATAACATTAGGAGCAAAACTAAGCTTGACAAAACAGTTCTGCAATGCCCATTAGCTCCAGAAGATCGTTAAGAATTCAAGGCCTTGAAAGCGCTTCTCTTGGTCTCCGCAGGCTCGTAAAGAAAATTGTTTGCAAACATATCGTGGAACGAGATGCTCACTGTTATTCACTCGAACTCGGTATCACCGAATTACTGCTAAATCGTGCTTCAATACATCAAAAGTATCTGTTGTCTGGCTTGTAGATGCGTCGTTAAAAGAAGGCTTCTCTCAGAAGAAAAAACGCACACCAAATCCACCTAACGGTCTACAGGCGTTCTCTGTGCATTCAGTATAATGGTTTTGCGGCCATTTGCGTGTCCCAATCCTCACCTCTAATTATGTGGTTTCATTATCAAGAAGCCAAATTTAAGAGGCGTATTTAGATGACAAGCATGAGAATCTAGATAGAGTTGAGGTTCTACACGTGCTATAGCACTGTAACAATGACAAGCTCCAGCACGGAATGTATCTATGACGGTAATGCTTCCAAGGTGCCCTAAAGTAGCCGATAAACAATTACTCGGCAACCAACAAAGATGCTATGATTTTCAGCGGTTGGTGAAAGCTCCATGAAGACAAGCGCATGTTGTTTATTAGTACAACCACCATTAAAGATAGCAGCATTTTTGATATGGCTGACTGGCAAGTTTTATTGCGAAAGCAATACTACTCTAGGTTTCGAGCCCTCAGCGTAACGCGGCCGGTAGCCACGTCTTACCCACGTGACGCTCTGACGTCACACCCCACGTGACACTAGAATTAGAGCTGGTTAACAAATCAAGCGGTCGGCAGGAGCTGCCAACTAATGTCTCTCGTTTCACATGAGACGATTATGTCAGAATCAGCCTGCTAGGACCCTGGCATTCACGTTACCCCTATAGGCTACTAAGGCACGTTCATACGGATTGGTTAAAGCGGGACTTTTTATGTAGGCTGAGGAAAAAGAAAAAGAGAAGAAGAAGAACGCTCGGTCACCCGCAGCTAATGCTTTCGCTCAATATTTGGTTCAGCAGCGTTGAACTCTTGTAATTTTATTCCAGGCTCCGTAAATGTATTTGCATCAAGTGACCAATTAACAAAAAGCATATTTGAAGTTAACTATGTTTCACTTATGGTCGGACGTGAAAGCTTGCTAAAAAGGGTGGTTTTCTGAGAATGGCATCGACTTGAATTAGCGAGGTCCATGCAATTGTGGATAAGTTTGAAAGGATCAGATTCCAAACCAAATTATTGATTACGTATTATATCTTAGAGGTGCGCCTGTCCTTCTCGATGTCAATAATGAAATTTCCAAGTAAAAAATTTGACTGTAATCGCTGCTGGACAACAGACCCTTGTATCTCAGCTGTTTGATCATAACATGACTTAGGTGATAACTATATATATAAGGAAAATGTCTATCACACTCAGCAGCGGTGTCTTGTCCGTCACATTCAAGAATGTGTTCTACCCTTCTGGCGCCAATGTTGATAAGATAGTTAAATGGAAATTTGGCAGTATAGAATTTTCCACTAATGCGTCATTAATAAACTGTTATCTTCAATGGACCGATAACAAATGGCAGCTGATCATAGCTGAAAAGCTGTTATCAAAGGGTGCTCGACACCTGTTGTAGGCGGAAAGCAGAAATCTGCAGTAAAGAAGCGGGCAACTCTACAGCGGTTATCTGCTGATAGTAAACCTATTCTTTTTGCAAGTACCGGCTGATATCAATGGCGTAACCGTCATCCTTCCCTGCTTAGTGGCTTTTAGTGATTGCTCAAACGTCGTTGCCAAGCGGGGTTTATCAGGTAACGTATTTCTGATAAGGCGAACGGCGGAAGCGATGAAACCCGCCAATCTTGTAGATACATTAAGCACCGCGAAAGGACTTTCAGACAAGCCGTAGCTGTGAAAGATACTCGTTAAGGAATGATTTATGATTTACTCTTGGCGTATGTGTAGTTTCATGCGAAGTTTCCACAAAACTGTCTTGTCAGTTAACTGTTATAATGCTTAAAAGGACTCTTATCGAATTCGCGACAAGAGTGGCAAATAATACCTGGCCCAAGGCAACGAAAGAATTCAATAAAGTAAAGTCTAGTTTGGTAGATATGGCGGAAGAACGAGGGAGGAGGTGGGAACTCGTTTTTCTCGCGTAACCACTAAATAATGCACTGACATCGCGAATGCTGACCGAAAAGCGTGGTTCTACGCTTGACGCCCGGACGTTGATGGCACAAACAGCTCAAAAACGAAGGTAAGAGTTATCAGAAGCCAACGCTTCGAAGTATAAATGCGCACTGTTTCACGTTAGCCTATTTGTAAGCATAGGCACAAAACCCTTTTGGAGAGGTTTACTTGCCGGTGAGCAAGGGGAAGCACTTGTTGGCCTTCGTGACTCCGGAGCTGATGAACTGCCCAATGAACAGTTCCAGGTAGAAGACGGGCTGGGCCATCAGGAGGTAGATCACCAAGCAGGCCAGGATAAAAGATGCTGCAGTTGCGAGCGCACCACTTTGACGTGTGCTGGTTATGCGGTTTTCACAGGCACTAAGATCGCAACTTCCAGATGCAAAGAAAAAGTCGTTTTATGACTAACTATAGTTCTATCATCCTCGTGCTTCTATAATTAGATATTCTGCGCCATTTCTGCGCTCTCAAGAATTTCTATCCCATGCAGCCGTAGTCGACACTCGCCCATTCTGGACTGCAGTCTCATTATGTTTTTGTCCTGAGTAACCGCCACTTTACGAAGTAAATTGCAAAGACAGTAAATACGCCTCAAATTTAGATTGCAGGCACTGCCACCTCTCTCTGCAATCTCCCTTGAGACGAAGAGATGGATCCCGTGTTAGACGCGTTGCCACCAGGTCTTGGTTAAAGGGGGCCTTTATACCTACGTTTCTCCTGGCAATTGGGCAGCACACAACACGGTCCTCGTCACGAGCGTACCTTTGGCAGGTGACATGGCCGAACACTGATTGGGCAGCGCTTGCTGGGACGTCACCTGTCTCGAACTTATTTGTCTTTGTGTTTGCTTACATGTAAGTGATGTCTGCTGTGACGTATGATTCCCGTGCTTTCAGCGCACAAATGTGATGAGTCTGCTCAATACAGGCTTCCTTGAAAGGAGTATAGCAAGCATGGTTTTTCATGACAGTTGTCGGAGGCTAAGATAGGCTGCGCCAAGCGGTGCAAAGAAGAGCGGGAGAGAAGACAGCGACAACGTGTGCCATCTACAAGGAAGAACTACGCTAAACGGGCGCTTTCGCACGTTATACTAGCTTTAGCTACGTTAAGTCTCTGCATATTTTTTGTAATGTCCGAACGATCGCATATGCTCCCCTGTATGATCATGTACGCTTCGTTATGGCTCGCCTATAAATTTGTTTTCACATGTTAGTCGAATTTTGGATACAACCTTTACACTGAATCGAACCTTCAGCTTTTCATGCTCTCTTTTGGAAGCCTACCTTGCAAAGAATACGCACAGCTGTGTCTGTAACACCTCTGTTGTATTGTACCGGAGTGAATTGGGTTCTGAAATCCATTATATAATAGCTGCGGTTAAGGTTACTCTTTTTTCAGGCATGTCGCGTGAGCACTTTTAAAGCATGCACTGCATTGTTTTGTATTTAGTTGTAACTGCTTCTAAAATAAATCAGGTAGCCTCAAAGATCACTCTGTCTGCCTGTTTTGTGTGTGTGTGTGTGTGTGTGGGGGGGGGGGGGGGGGTATACGTGAAGAAAATGTTTGGCTTGTTTTATTGGGTTGAACATTCCGAAGCGATTCAGCCTATCAGTTGTCACGTCGTCAATTTCGATTTAAGAATATAGGGTGGCATTTCATCAGCTCTCACAACCTTCCATGTGTCTGATTCCCGTGTTTTGTTCAGCCATGCAATGATGAGAGACAGAGTTAAGTAAAAAGAATGTGGTGGCACTCTATCTCTCTGAAGAAACAGATTTCAAATAGACATTCGAAATTTCACCCTTTTGGTGCCTGACCTCACAGTGGTGCGATTCGTCTCTTGCGCTTGAAAGGAAGTTCCGCTTGTCCTTCTTGTTTATATGTATTTCCGGAAAGCTTTAATTTTTCATGGCAGGTCTTGATATAAAGGCATAAAACGTATGCGCTTCATATCTTTGTTTGCGTCCCAAACGCTAGCGTTTGACCAAACCTAAGATTTAAATATTTTACGCGGTTCCAGATTTCTGCATCAACCAGCGTATTTGGCAGTGGAACCACTGTTTCTTATATATACACACAACGGCTGCTGTACAAATGTTCTCAATGATTCTCAGCGAGACAAAGAAAGATTGCCAATTATGAAACAAATAATGGGATATGTCAAAATCACCTTTCTCTCATAAAATCTCCCGCGTGGGTGGCATACGTCAATAAAACGATTGAAATGTTATGTTTATTTGTGATGACAGTCGCATGATTTCGAGACTTGAAATAGAACAACTCCTAACTCAGAATTCGAGACAGCGTTGAAGGAGACTAGATTCGCCACCGAGTGAAGCAAGAACAAAAACCTAAAGACTGTATTTGTTCTTGAAAAAATTAAATAGCACTGCAGAATCTGTATTGGAGTAATGCGAAAGCACAGATGCTGCTGTTGGTTGCTTCTAGTTGCTCAATTCACTTCTTGTTTGCCCATTTTAGTCTTTGGTACTTTCAAATTGCCCGCCAATCTCTTCCAATGCCCTTTCTCGGCTCTGCTTGTGGCCGTGCAACGTCACATCCTCTACGTCCCAATAATTCATTTCTTGCTTGCCCATTTTAGTCTCTGGTATTTGAAATTGTGTGCCAAGTCCTTGCTATGCCCTTTTTCGGCTCTACTTCCAGTTGCGTGACGTCACAGCCATGACGTCTCCACTACGGCACCCCTTTCTCTCTTTCCACTTTCACTCCCACCTTCCTTCCTTTCCTTACGGTGCGGTTCAGGTGTCCACAGAACAAGTCTGACAGATACTGCGTCTTTCATTTCCTGTCAACCCGTTATTCTAATTAATTACTTGATTAACTTATTGGCCTAATTGTTTTTTCGGGGACAACATTACGCCACCCTCTATCAATTGACACCACTCATTAACCTCTACCACTTCTCAATTACTCACAACAACTGCGGACACGATTTTGCGGGTGCGGTGTGCGGACAGAAATCTGTAAACATAGCGAAGTAACGCTTTCGCATTAAAAAAAAAAAAAAAAGAACTGCGCACGTTGGAGTATATGCTCGAGCCGAAAAGCTTAAGCTCTATGATGTAGCGTCGAACCACTCCTTAATGGGTCAGCGTAAACGAACAAGTGGACACAGTGGTTTTCAGCTTTAGATCACGAGGTGGCGCAACCCTGTCGCAAAAACACCAGATTAAGACTCATTTGCTGTTTGTTTCTACAAACACCACAACAAAGAGTTGAATGCTCATTTGTTGTTCTATTTAAAGCCGATATGATAACGTGATTTCATGAGTACATTCTTTTGAAATCATGATTTTGTCAGCTGGAAAGCGTGAAATATCAACCGAACTAAACTGTAACTGGTTCATTGTGCAAACGTCTCCGTAACTTTGCAACAAAAGCTGTGCGCGGCATCGAGACGGCTCTACCTTTGATGTGGCCGGTGTTGTTATCAAGCATGTAAAATCCATAGCAAAACCCTAAGCTATCATCTACACAACCAGGGTCAAATGAAATTCGAACGAAGTAAAATAAACGTGAATGCAAGAACAGAAATTCATTGTGTGCAGGATAATAATTACAGCTTCTGTTAATGCTTCCACGTAGTAGTTCTCGCGTTATAACTTTGAGAATAAATTAATGATCACGGAGTCCCTCTTAACAATTGTTTTCTGTTCCTCTTTCAGGCTCGAGTGTATTGCTCGTGCTCCATTCCACGTTGATGATACAATTACCTATTCTGAAAAAACATGACTTTTCCCACACCAGGGCGTCATAGGCCGCAAGGTTTTCTAGAGAGCTGCTATTCCCTTCCTTCATACTCGTAGTCTCACCTCCATGCTCGGCCATGAGTGCCGGAAAACGCCATAACCCGGAGACGCCCATGCAGAAGCCGAAGCCGACGAGAAACGCGTCGCGCTGGTTGTATTGGAACCTGTTTTCCGAGGTCGTCTTGGGAGACGGTGCCGTCTGACTGCATGTCGCAGTCATGTGCAAGGATCATAAGCGTCGACGTGAACCAGGAGTAACATTCACGCATTATTCTTCGAATATACAACGGGTGCATACTTTCTTTTAACTCGATATTTTCACGCTTGAGAATACAAGTTCGTAATGCTCTATTAGTTAGGCTATACATGCGTGCAGAAAAGGTCTATGGTATTGGACGCGTTCGCGTCCAACAAAAAATATATACTTGATTAGGTTGATTGATGATATGTTATAGATTATAATAAACCTCATGAGCGTTAACGCTGGATTTCCTTGGTGCAAGAACAAATATCAATGGTGACTAAATTTCAAAGAAAAAGAAAGAGTAGTTTCAGTGCTGAACGTACTGCATGTGACTAAGGACACTTAGTCGGAACCAAAATATGTAATCCTCGGCTACTTTGTTAGCTCATTCCAGAGTGTTATTGCGGTAAGGACACCGGCTGGCACAGGTAATTGCTCCTAAAATAAATCCTAAATAAAATCACGTGTCTGCTTCATTTCGAAGGGTTAACTGCACTGAGCGAGATAACCACGCTAAGCAGGCCCAATTTTTTTCTCTTTCGTGGAATGTGACAATAAGATAGGAGAACCCACGCTAGCCCTAGTTGCGGAGCTTGGACCCCGTCTTTTGATCATCTCAGGTTCGCAAGCGTTTAATCCAGGCAAAGCACGTGGGGCTGTAGAAAGAAAGTGCAACCACACCGTTCATTTAGGCACCTTATACTTAGTACCAGTAGCAAAGCAGCATTCATAAGAGAATCTGGAGAAAGTGGACACAGAACCCCCAATCTTCAGCGACAATTTTGTCTCGAAATTCGATATCCGATCACGTGCAAGGAAAACCAAAAGCAGGGCATATAGTCACGCGACACTTTTTGAGCCTGCAGTCATAAAAAAAAAAGATCAAATAAAAAAACGCAAGTAGGCCAGCCCCGCCTGACGTCCTACTGGCTATCTCATAACCTAGCACTGAGGTTCGATAGCGATGTCTCAACTGGGTTAGAGGGAAAGGGGAAAGAGAACTGATTCAATGGGGCTTTGCGTTCCATGCTATCTGCCATCTTCACGCTCGTACATAGTTGCCGGCCGCCAGAACTCGCTTGTTGCCGCATCCTGTACGGTGGCCGATATCCTGGGCACACCCTCTTCGGCCCCCTTTCCAGCGGCGGCCGCCTCGTCGGCCCACACGTGACGCACGTTCATCAGCATGCTCCCCGCCTTTAGGACGGGCTCCCTGTGGTCGTCCAGCTGTTTCGGGTCGTCGCGTTGCTGCCGTGTACGGCGATGGTGTTGTGGCGACCCCGCAGCTGAGATAGGAGTAACACTTCTTGTTATAGGGGAGTAATTACCCGTGAACATCTTGCAGGGCACAGTCTATACGGCTACAAAGAAAAGCTATATCGCTTCCAACGTTAATTCTCCAAGGGATTTATTGGACAAACATCATTCGCTTTTCGATCATATCAATTCTCTCTCGCCCTACCATCTGACTGCTGGCCGGTCTAGTTAGCTCAGTTGGAAAAGCGAACGCCCGCAAGCGGCGGTAGTCAGGGGTTCGAATCAAGGACTAGAAAAAAATTTCTTCAACTTCGACACTTTTGAGAAAGCTTTCCTTTGTCACGGCATGACTGCATGCGAGTGGATGCGCAAGGTTACGGCAGATTTACTCCACTTTGGGGCAGTTCCCTAAAAGCATTGGACGAACACTACCTGCTGATCCTTATCAAGGTTTATGCAGCACAATATCAACTCTAAATCGCTTAATTTGAACTTAACACTGTTATGAACTCGCAATTCGAGCCCGTGTGCTTGGCGTTCCTCTAAATTCGAACGCATACTGTCACGTAGTCGTGAGAATGCCCAAGGCAGCAAATCGTCATCTATCCGTTATCTACGCAGTTCCGATCATGGGGACACACGCCCTGCCACAATATCTGGTTCGGTTCGGTTTAGTTCGTAGGGTTTAACGTCCCAAAGTGACTCGGGCTATGAGAGACGACGTAGTGGAGGGCTCCGGATATATCGACCGCCTGGGGCTCCTTAACTTGCACTGACAGCGCACAGCACACGGGCGCCTTGCTTATCGCCTCCGTCGAAAAGCGGCCCCTGTGGTCCGGAATTCGATCCCGCATCCTTGGGCACAGTAGTCGAGCGCCCGAACCACTGCAGACCACGGCAGGGCGCCGCAATATCCGTCCGCGAAAACCCGACGGGCAGTAGATAACATGCGCATGAAGAAGATGTGACACTTAGACGTAAATTTCTTTGTATTCGTATTAAAGCCGTGCTGCCGATGCAGACCTAAGATAAGAAAGAATACAAGGAAAGAAATACAGCATCACGTGGAAAGCATTGCCTGGAATGCGAATCTGCTGATTTGAGCAGCCCTCTGTGGGGTGGGAACACAATAAAAGAGGCATCAATTAACCAAAGCACGTGGGCTCTTCTGCCCGCCGGCTTTTTTGTTTGTTTGTTTGTTTGTTTGTTTGTTCGTTTGTTTGTTTGTTTGTTTGTTTGTTTGCAAACAAATGTTGTGGCAGGGCGTGTGACCTCGTGATCGGAACAGCGTAGTAGATGACGCTCTACCTTCGTGCACATCTACCTTGCACGTGCGCGAACTCTCGCCATGTTGCACGCTTATCGCCTTTATAAGGCGCGGAGCAGCAGTTGTGGTTAAAGTAACTTTTTATTGCCCTTCCATCTGCAAAAGAACTAAGAAACTCAGCCGCGGAGATAACAGCAAGAGCGTGCTCGTCGGTCGTCGAAGTATGGTACTAAGAATGCCCGTTGCATTCGGCAGTGCTCAATTTAAAGTTTCCAAAGGCGCACCTATAGATAAACACAAAAGGATGACCAAAACAACCTAGAATACTGGGGAAACAGATGAGAGCTGCTCGAATCGTTTGAGATATCTTGCGCGACGAAGAAAATGATAAAGCCGCGTCTTGGCGGCACTGAGCGTGGACAAGATCGTTCCGCGCGTGACAAAGTGATAAGGCCGCGGGTTGGTGGCATGTTGAAAATAACAAGCTTTCATTGGTTCGCGGCATTACAATTAGGAAAACGTTCGCTTCTTTGGAAGCTCAATCTGCCGAAATTTTTTGCTGAAATTTGCTGAAAAAATACGTGGCCGCATTGCAATGATTTATCCTAAAAAGCTGGAAGCAGGACCGTCGGCAAAGCACACTGATTGTGGCGCCGATATATCTTCACCTATTTTATTGTGCACGTATTATATGTGAGTACATCGATTAGTCTTAGAAGCTTGGGTCGCCGATTACAACTGAGATTCCAATGGAAACAACCCCAGGTACGCGCGGACGGTATCTTCCGTCTACCGATAAGGGCACTTCTGCACCGCTGACCTAAGAACTGCTTCCGTTGTAAAGGCCAAGGCTGCAGAGAATCCCGTGTGTCAGCCCTAATAGCTTCTAAGAAACAAAGAAGTGCTGTGGAGAAACAGCACTAATTTAAATTGTCAGACAGTGCAGAATTTGTACTCGAGACGAGCTGTCGAATGACCAAGGCCCATTAGTTTTCATTCGGATGGCATGCTTGTTACCTCATAACTATCTCTAATAGAGTAGTGTTCAGAGTACAAACGGGTTTGTAATAAGGTAACAGTTACTAGCTATCATAAGGCAACCATTTGAAAAGTGTCCAACTTTTACCAGAACTTTCTGGTGTACAAGATCGTTCTGGCCGTTTTTCTTCATCAAAGAAGATTTTTCTAAAGCTGTATAGCTTTCCTTTGTAGCCGTTGGCTGCAATCAGGTAGATGTTAATCAGTATTTACGCCTTTAATACAGATTGCTTCCCCTTGGGCGCTTCCCTCAAACACTGACAAAAACGAGTCGGTGACGAAATACCGCGACTGCACGTTCAACTGCTCACTCCCAGTTTTCACCCTTAGTTCATAGAAACACATTGTCAGACTACAACCCTAGACACTGTTTCTGAACTTCACAGAGAACTGATCATTTGCAAACGATTACTCTGACTACATCTTCAAAGCTTTTTCTTAAAGGTACGAGAGGAAGCCAGACAAGATACCGTGGGTCTTTTTGCCTTGTGCGCTTGAAACACGGCTTGAGTTAAGAGAGCAACTCTGACGATAAAGAGGAAATGTCAGAGACGCACATCAACGATAAGAGGAAGCGCGCATATCTCTCGAGCACGCGAGTGCGCTTACGTATGCACGTCATTTCAAGATTGAGAAAGATATGGATTTCTCGCTTAGTTATATCTTCTCTTTCCTAATATAAGTATGTGCGCAAATACGAAGCTGGCCAGGGCTACCAGCCAGAAATAAGAAGAGAAAATGGGCGTAGTTACGGCATGTATTAGGATGCACCATTTCAGGTAGGCTATTGCTTCGAAGGCGTAGATTTAAGTCTAAGGAAGGGGCAAGGGCTAATACGGATTTCTCGGCTAACCGCCCTCACCGCCTTCCTTGGGTACCGGCGAGCGGTTGCGGTGCTTGCGGTGTCTGCTGCGCTTGCTGGACTCCGGCAGTGGAGAACGCGAGTTCCCTGCTGGCGAAGAGGATGGCGACGCTCTGTCAGCGTCAAACTGCTCAGCAACATTCATGACACTGTCCTGTGTGAACAAGGGAACAAAACAGCAAGGAAGATCGTGTTTTTGTTTTTTGTTTTTGTTTTTTTTTTTTTACAGAGATAGAGCTGTTAACGGTACATTTTTGGGAATTCGGGCGTCATTGGTGTAAAACGAAAGAAAAACGAGGAAGAATTTTCAAAAAAATCCGGCGTCGGCGCGCTCTGCTTGCCAAGTTTGTGGCTAGTGGTGGTTAAAATTGGCAGCTGGCATAGCCGAGAAGTAACCGGTGTTCGGGTTGAGTGAGTCACGACACCACGTGGCATGGACTCCGTTTGTTGTCAAATCCCGAATCCAACATGCTACCCTGGGGTCAGCAGGCATATCCGTAAGACTTGTTTAAGCGAGGATTTATACCTATAATAGATGTCGTTTTACATAACGTGGTTGGCTTATACCTACAGATTTAAAAAATCAGATGTGATTAGTGCGATTTAAGCAGCACGTGCGCGTGATTGTTAGTTTTCTGAGCCATGCTTCATTGTTATGTTATTACCTATGTCAAAAGGTGTCGGAGAGAGTAATACTGGCTGCTGAGTCATTTAGAGAGCTATGTCAATTTTCATTGAGTGAACCTCCGATGCAGCCATGTCACCTACCATCCTGATAAAAGCATGCCCTAAAATCTTAACAGAGTGTACTAGTTCAGCTTGCTGTGAATAAAGCAGAAGTGAGAATATGGGAATCATTCCTCAGGTGAGATGAGTTCGCGATAGATCATGCTCTACAAGTCCTTCAACCAAAATGATTTGCTTTCGATTCTAAACATTATTTTTTATTCATTGCGGATGCAAGCTGTAGATTCGAAGACCGACGCAGCGAACATGGTATGACACGTATACGCTACTTCAAATCGCCCACTCAAATACATAAGCCGTTCACTGTTAACGCGCTTACCTTGGCGACGTAGAGAGTTGACACTATGACCCATTTTTTTTTTATTTGATACAGTGAATCCCATCAGGGATTTTAACAGGAAGGGCTGTGAGCATATTATACTACAGCATAAGAGCATACACAATAATACATGGTGTAGAGTGTTACATGCAGCTTACAACAATCGAATAACACAGATAATATCACTTATATTAATTACATGATTACGGATGATACAGCGAGGGGATCAGTATTAGTTGTAATTGACATTGACAGTCAAGGCACAATCAAGGTTTGAAATACTAAAAAAGAGAAAATCGACTATAATGAATTCACAACTTGACTCAGGCACAACAGGCAAGAAAAAATACCAAGAGAACAAGGAAGCATAAAAATAAGAAATACAATTTTGAAAGCGTACATACTACAGAGTGAGCTTCGGTTAACAATGATATCAAAAAGGCCAGATATATTCCACATTTGTCATTTAAGACCTGACGATGCTCCAACTTGTTAAGCACTGTAAAGCTATAAGCGACACAAAGTGACGAGTACACGAAACGAATGTGTCTGCCATAACCAAATTTGGCCATCATCATTAGTTGCAAACATCGATGCTTTTAACAGCGGACAAGAAAACCAGAAAGAGGTCTTTGGAAACAATACGGGCGGTTTTCAAGGAATTGCTAGCAGCGGCGTGCAGCTAATCGTATCTGGACCCTGTAGGCACAACCTCAAATGGTTTCTCGAGGCGATCACAGTGGTACGCTACACAGCATAATAAAAGAGCTGGCAGAAACAATTTTCAAACGCACTCATTATTCATGAGCTTCCGAACTCTGGCTGAGCCTCACGCCGTCCGTCGTCTGACAAGGCTACGCTGATGGCACCTATACCAGGAGCGCTATTAGGTAAGCTGGCGGCCCTATTCGCTAATAATTGCTTTTGTAGAGGCTCACGCAGCTGACGCAGTCAGATTTCAGGTGCGAAGTAGAACAATTGAAGAGGTTACTTGGATGAATGCGTACTGTACTGGGACGTCTGCCAAGCCATTTGCAAGATGGTCGGCAGTTTAAAGAAGTCTAGCGGGCTATCCCCACCTACTCACCCTGGTGATGGCTGCAAAGGTCCAGTTGTTCGACCCTGACTATGTCACAAACGCAAGATAACGCTGCTAGACGTGGCCCGAAAAGACTCAGAAATTCATGGGTGACTGGCTCTGACCACTTACACTTCTTCTACGCTGTACAACCACGTGCCTTCACGAGCCATGACATCTCGTGGACAGGCAGAAATATATATCCGTCTAAATATGAGCAAATGGTTTGGCGAAACCGATTACCAAAAACATAAATACAAACTGAAACACACCCGCATGCATTTTTATTTGTTTATAAGAAGGGCTGTGGAAATCGCATACCGCGGGTGCACGAATTTTCAGGAATCATCTGTCTCTCTACAGCGCTAAAAGCGAGGCAATAAAAAAGACGCGTTTGGGGTACGAAACTTTCTTAATACTTTTTTTTTTTCATGTAAGTACGCCCACCCACAGCAATGCTGGACTGATTGAATTATAGTTATGTATTATATCCCTTTATGTACGCTTGCTCGAGGCATCTGTACGAGCATGTTCCCCTCCTGGGTGGCGCAGCGCTTACGGCGCTCGACTACTGTTCCCAAGGACGCGAGATCGAATCCCGGCCTCGGCGGCCGCTTTTCGATGGAGGCGAAAAGCAAAGCGCCCGTGTTCTGTGCGATGTCAGTGCACGTTAAAGAACCCCAGGTGGTCGAAATTTCCGGAGTCCTCCACTACGGCGCCTCTCATAGCCTGAGTTGCTTTGGGACGTTAAACCCCACAAACAAACATGTGCGAGCATGTTGCCGCGTCGTTCTCAGGGCGGTCGCGGCGGATGCGAAGTGTATCGACGCCTGATGCCATAAAGTTTGCTTCTCTGGCCTTCTGCTGAGTGACCGCGCTGTGCTGTCACTTATTGCATAAAGCACCCGATCACTGTAGATCGCTGGACGAGTCGCAGCAGGAACTTCTGCGTGACTCATCCTTCGTGGCTCCTTGCAAGATGTGAAGGCCGGGTGACTACGTATCCCCTTTTCGTACGGTGCAGCCATGGCGAAACGTTTGTGAGCATTTATAGACTCTGGCTCATGCCATTGGTCACATGAAGCAAGTGAAGCTGATGCAGTAGAGAAAACAACACCAAAGTGGTGATTGGGCCAAAGGGTACTGACATCTCCGACCTGCACACGGGGTCTGCACTACAAAGCAAAGCCGCAGGACTAGCCAGTGTAAAAGCCGTCAAACCTGTAGTTTGGGTATTCCCTTTGAGCGAGACAAGTCTTAACTGTTGCCGCGCGGAATACACGGACAGAATAATACAGGAGCATGCGACATATGCAGTAGCTCGGTAACATTCCCCAACTTCCGACGGGATTCACCAACTAGTTTCTTGAGTTTCCATTTAACAGGGAGAAACAGCAGTATTGCCGTACAATGGCACTGCGTATTTGGACATGTAGAGAAAACAAAACTGCAGTACAAGGGACATACTAAGCACCCCAGAAAGCCACAGTTTTGCCCATAATGCGATATGCACATCAGAATCATTTTGCCAATTTAAGCGGTGTATTCATATTTTATTGTTTTACATCCAATATGCTTGAAGGGGCCCGTTACAAGTATATAAAAGTGCTGTCACAGCATCTCTCGGGCGATATTAAACAAACATTTGGTCGACCGAGCCTCTGAGAACAAGGGCCAGCGTAAAATGGTCTTCAATGCTGATGTGATGACTTATTCGAGGAGTGGCAATCGAATATGTTAAATTCACTTTCTTTTGAATAAGCCAAGTTTATATGGTTTAGGGCTGCCTTGATCCGCTGCAATTCTTCGGCCTCTTGTTGAGACGTGTGCCGCAGCCTCCTCAACTCAAACCAGGCGCACGGTGATGATACATTCACTTCTTGCACATGCAATCTTGTGTAAATATGCATTCTTTGCGTATTACGCAAAAATAGCGAGACATGTCGAAAGCAAAAGCAAACTGCCAAAGACGCAGTTTTTTTCGGATGCGAAATGCGCAAAAAAAAAACATACATGTGTTTCATCAGTTTAGCGGACCCAATAAAACACGCGCGCACACACACCACGCATACAAAATTATCGCTAAAGAGAGCACATCATTTAAGAGGTAACCGCAGCTCATAAGTAGACTAAAGACAGCACAACACGCACAAAGCACTTCATTAAAGACTTGGAAAAAATGCCACTCACTCTTGATGAATACATCATTAAATACATCAGCAATACTTTCACGCAATTAGATGGAACAACGCGCGCAAAATACACTCGAAATTTTTAAACTTTGTTACAGCAATAAAGGCCTGGAAAAAAAAAATCGGCTTCCAGCGACGTTGTGCATAAAGAAATAAGCTGACTGATAAACTTAGTGCGTGACGTCATTGGATCATTTGGCATGGCCGAACTGGAGGTGTGCTGGCAGGTCGCTGGGACATCAGTCACATCACATGGCCGAGGCAGTGTTGGGCTGGGTGGGAGTTGAAGCTGCGCTTGGCTGTGGGGACAACTGTATAGGAACCTCTGTATATCAGGTTCGTATGAAATAGTAATCAACAGCACGTGTGTATGCCGGAGTGGTAAATCCTCGAAAGTGAAGCGGACGACCATCAATGTACGCTGCTGAAGACGGATTATCGCCGTCTGTACAGGCTAAAGATATGCGGCGAGCCGTAGAGACTAAGGAAGAGAAGCAGGCCGAATGGACTTCAGGCTCTAATGTTATTAAGCCCTCAAAAAGTAATTCAATTGAATACCCTTATTTTAGGCAAACTGGCTGCATTTCAAGTGCTACAGCTGTTTTACGCACTGCGAGCCCTGCTTGAGCCATCTTAAATTCCATCTTTCACACCATATAGAACGATTGTGCACGAGTGTAGGCTGGCCGCACCCCGCCGAGTCCGCGGGGAGGGTTCAATTTTCTCATGCAGTTTCAACGTGTTCTCACAACACTTAGGAAATTGGCACTCCTATTTCACACAGAACACGTAAGCAGTACTTTACTATTTGAAAATCACGTTGCTAGATAAGTGATATTTTTTTGAGGATTGCCTCATGGGGCAATACTCCGAAAGGAAAGCAAGCCGGCCTAAATATTGTTTATGATCAGGTTCGGCTTGTGGATATATGTTTTAGGGATTGATTCCTACAATTGAAGAACCAGCCTATCTATGTATAGATAAACGGGCAACTACTTTAGTATGGTCGAGTCAGACTGACCGAGTTTTTTTTAGCATACCCAAGTAGCTTAAGCGACAAACAAAGTGCACCGTGTTGAGCTGAAGCATTCCTGCATCGTATTTACGACTTTGATCAACCGATATTGAAAAAAGAATTAGTTTCATGAGAAGATGTTTCAGTGGAAATGCACCGTATAAATGGCTGCGGCGACTGTCGCAAGAAGACGACTGTGATCTCATTCCCCTGTTTTGCTTATTGTTATCATTGTAATAGTTTGTGTTTTTCTTATGTTAAGTGAAAAGCGCCCGTAGACCTTAGACACATTGGCAGCAAACCATGAGCAGTGTGTTTGCAACGCGCAATGCGGCCTTTTGAAGCCACTGATAAATTGTGACGCAGTATACCTCTAGCACTAATCTTTGTCGCACCTATTATCCTCCTCTCACAGGAGCACAATTCCTAGTTGAGGAAATCGATTGGCACTTACTTCGAGAGTTCGCAGCTCTCGTGTACTTGGACCCATGCCACGTGACAAGTGCATTTCTCATAGCCGCCTCCCTGGCTTATCTGTTTCGCCATTCAAACATCGTTGCCTGGGGCCTCGCACACAGTTATAGATAAGGCAGCTCTTATCACCTAGACCGTAAACAGGGCCGCAAGCTTTGCAGGATGGCAGAGTGGACCTCCATCTGAAGAGAGGTGCAACTAAGGGACTCTTCTTTTTCGCTGCCACAACCACTCAGGAGTAAGTCCACATTCTACTTATCATTCTAAATATAACAAGTTGTTCGATAACCTCAGCCATACTCTTCTTAGCCGTAAACAACGTACAACTAAGGTATTGTTTATTTGTAAACAGAATATCCAGGGCAAAGCCTTTTGAGCCGCAAAGTATGCATACTACTTCTTACTGTCACCTTGGAAGTAGAAAGTGTGTCGTGTGCTATTTTTTTTCTAAGCAAAAGTTTCCTAAAGCTATGTCTTTCGTCGCAGCGTATGAACTATTTCCTTCATTCCATAATATTCTCAGCATATAGTAATTCATAGTAGTAATAATTCAGTTCCATAATATGCTCACGAGCTCAATAGGTCCCAGATTATCCCCGTGAATTGCATCATACGTATGCGCGGGAGGGTCTCAATTTATATAGACTGTATACTTTTATGCTCAAACTAAAAAAACAGATCAAAATGAAATAAGAGTTCGTTGAACTCATATTTAAAAATAATGTGTCAAGGGAGAGGAGTAACTACATAAATGACAACTGCCGGCTATCTAGTAAGTCTTACATTTAATTAAGCGAGAAAATAACAGAGCGAAGAACTCAGGGGTGTGGTGCGAGAATGTCCGGTTTGGTTAAGCAGCATAGTTTTAGGCATTGCGTAGACTGAGAACTTTGAATCGTCTACATATATTGGCTGACAACGCAGACCTTCGCACTGACATGATCAGCTTAGAAACAGTATTGGTTAAAACGGGTTTGTTCATTACATGTATGCACATTCGAAAGCATGGATCGCTACCGCGAACCGGTCTCATATGTACCGGTTAGTGCGGCGTTTAAGTGGAACTTCCTCCACTGTCTTCCACGTGTATGCTCTACCCTCTTGCACATCTGCTTAGCGATAACATAGCAACCGAAATTCTAGAAATCAAGTTGCGCTTGTGTTTCATAATTTAACTTCGAATATTTTGTTCCTTTGTGGTCACTTTGCTTTGGTCAAATAAGCGTGAGTATAATCATTTTAGCGATAAGTGTTGACAACCATTTCGGCAATAAGTTATGACAACTCGAATGTTCAGGCTGACAATTCCAAGGAAATAGTATCGGCCCCCCGCCCCCCAAAAAATGAAAACTGATTCAATTGCAATTGTTAGCACTTGTAGCAGCATTAATTTGTGTCCACAATTGAAGCCAAAATGTAACAGAATTGGCGCACCCTGTTCGCTTTTGTAAATCTATTCTTTACTCAATTTATTTGGTTTATTCTGCTTAGAATAAAGAGTTCGATCACAAACGAAATTTTGTCTTTACGGTGTCTTCCTATGCTTCTCTACTGAGCTACTCATATGTGCGAACTACGGTCAAATGATTCATATTTGATGTCTGGGCCCGAGGATGGAGGTGCAGCAGAGCTACCAATGTCAAAAAAGGGCAGTTAATTAACGTGTAGCTTGAAAATCCTGACTTTCTTTTTATTTCACCCTGAACCTCCTAGACGAAGTAACTTAGTAGCCCTGTTAAAATGGACCCGAAAGCGGACGGCCTAGTTGGGGAATTGGGTTGAGTGGACTCGAGCTTACCGGATTTACATGAACCCGACCTGACGAACGCAGAACCGGCTCTGGACGAGCGGCAGTTACGGCGACACCTCGCGTCGATGTTAAGAACTAGCAAGCGGCTCTCAATTCCTGTTTTTCTCCCACGCATCTACAGTGTTTTTCGTACTGTTCTCCTCTCCCACTGTGCTTCGACTCAACCCGACAGCGTGTACATGCTTCTTGCATTGAGGTCGAGTCCAGTCAACACACCCCTGCACCGGAGTTAAGTGGACTCGACCCGTCGTCTTCTTGACCCGACCCGACGGGTTTTACATGAACCTGATAATCGGTTTTCGACCCGATAAATCAACTCAACCACCTCCTGTCGTGTCCATGCAAACGCCGCTAGTGGCGTTCCCTTCATGAAGTGACGCGTTTCCGGTTTCAGACGATGCAGCTCACGCCGCGGCGAAGCCTTCTGGTCCTCCTGTCACTTCCGCTCCTCGAGTTCGGCGCTTGCCAGCGCTATCAGCGACTGCGGCTCGTGCCACCGATGAACGCCACCGCGCTCTGCCCTTCCTCGGAAGGTCTTGAGAGGGCGCTGTGGTTCTTTCCGAATGGAAGCCGCGTCGTCACCGCAGGCAGAATCACAGTGGACGAAGACCATGGACTGCTGGACATCATCAACCCCGTCGCCGAAGACCTCGGCGTCTACATCTGCGTGTCGCTGAAGGATCCGACGAATGGAGGAAGTGCGACTCGCGGGGATGCCGTTCTCTCGTTCGTCGAGATATACACGTCTCAGCCGAGGACTATTGAACAGAGACTGTTGCTTGGAGGGCTCGCTTCGCTAAGCGTTCTAGTCGCGGCCCTCTTTATTTACTTGGTGTATAGGTTCAGGTACAGGACGCCACAAGTCGAGAAACGTAGTATGCCTGTCAGTCACCAAGGGGGAGTGGTTAACAAGAGATTCGAAGATGAGATGTCGACAGTATTCTAGTAGCTCTACTAGATGCCTGTTTTGAACCTCAGAGTAACGGACAAGTAAGGGTGAGCCTTGGCGCACTCCTAATTCGCTTTTCCTTGTTACTGCTGCGTTGAACATGACTGTTTTTTTCAAAAGTGAGCTTTCCTGACGGGAACTGTACATAAACTGTGGTACTGGAGCTAACTACCTGGTGTGGTATTTTAAACCGTCTCTGTGCTTCCCCTGCAACAAAATCAGAACCTCTGTGCTTTGAGACAACAGTGGTCGGGTAGCTATTTGTGCCGTATTTTATCTTTTGTTGAAGGTCTCTTTGCTCGTGTTATTTCATGTCGGTGCATCCAAGCTTGTTTATTTCATTCAGAGGTAATAATTTTAATATTGTTAAATACACCCCCCTTCCCCCACAGACACACTCCGAGTAAGTACCCTTCTTTTCATAAGGAGCGACGCCTTTATTTTGAATTCTGCACTAAAACTCAGGCAAGCAAAACTTAATACGGGCTCCAAGCCCAAGAGTACGACTGACGTTTGGGTAACATTTCAGATTTCTGCAGCGCAACTACAAGTACTGAAGCTGTAACAAAAAGACATATGTGGGGGAACAATGTTTCACTGATCTTAGTGGGCAGAAATACTATGTAAACATCACTCAACCTAAATTTTAACAATATACGCCATCCGCTGAATATTCCCGGAAAAGCGGGGATAGTTTCATGCCAGGCACAAAATTTCACTGCGTGCTTTCAAAACTTGGGTTTGTTGAAAGCGCAGTAGGTGGTACAGCTAGCTTTGCAGCAGAGCTTGTTCGAGCAGTCATCGTCCGAGCTGCACGTGGGCAACATTTTCATGAGAACGCACACGTGCTGTACTTGTACCGACGGCGGCAGGCAAAGCTTATCTGTGAAGAATATGGGTAAAGGAAGTATCATCACGATTAGTGTGTATTTAATAAGAGCACTCAAAAGGCAAACCATGTTTTCATCTCTTTAAAAGGGTGCAATTTAGGTGTGTCTGAAATACGTGATCCTAATTGGGCTCAAAGCTCGTTGAGAAGCAGGCAGAAACGATTACGATAACCATAGAGCGATTATTATTATTATTATTATTATTATTATTATTATTATTATTATTATTATTATTATTATTATTATTATTATTATTATTATTATTATTATTATTATTATTATTATTATTATTATTATTATTATTATTATTATTATTATTGTGAAAGCCAGAATTAAAAAATATTTGTGAAATAAATGAAGATGCCTCTGTATCCGTAATTATTATTTGAAAATGAATTTGCTGGAACACAGTATGTTCATGTTCTCAGTTACGAAAAATTTTAAACAAGCTATCTGCCGCATTAACGGCTTTTCCGTATGACGGATGAAACGTTCGATATCAAAACTTGCTTTGGCTGAGAAACACGATTGATTTAAGCAGGTTCCTTAAATTATTCTTTGAACGTACTGCTTACCCCTCGAAATATTTCGCATTATTTAAGAAATATCTGAAATATCGGCAAACTTTTGTTATTTTACGTGAGCAAATTTTAAACGCACCGAAAAATTTTAAGCCAGAAGGCACACCGAGTACCAAATAAGCTTGAAATTTACTCATAACACACAGTGTATAAATAGAAAATTCACCACATTCCCTAAAATGTACTTTCTATTCGCTACAAAAACCGAAAGTACAGGTGTCTCCACCGCTGCTGATTTCGCAAATAAACTTGCTACGCCGGCAAACATTTTTAGCGGACCCTGGAGGCAACTCTAAAATGCCATTTGTCTAAATGCGGGGCTGCTTCGTAATTTTTGGTGTTGGCGTTGCTACTTTAATCGAGTGGTGGGAACGTTTTGAAGTTCATCCTTCTCAGGAAAATTCAGTAAAATTTCTCGGGCTAGTTGGTTTATAGTTCAATGCAATAAAAAGCTGCGCTAATAGGACACGGACGAAGGAAAGGCAGGACGCACACAGACATCGATTATATCTTTTAGCCGGACCAACTTTGTGTCATCGAGATAGATCCTGAGAATCAATGTTTGCTCAGAAAAGTAACATAATGATGTTGTGCCTAATGTGCCTTGAAACAGGGAGGAATGTAGAGGTATCCACATAAGTTTCGATAGCGTGAAACTAAATGAACAGCACGATATCTTGGAAGTCTAAAAATTCAGGAACAAACTTCATGCCACACAGTGATTATATCTGCGAAAACTTCTAATTCAATGTCTTTTGGTCAGGCCGCGCTGCTAAATATAGTCAATAAGTAATCTTTATCAGACGTTCTGTAGAAATGAGGCGCACGAAAAGAAAAATAGATATTTCGAAATTCTGTCCTCCCTTGAGAATTCTGCTGTGTTCGAATAATATTAATAATAATAATTGGTTCACACGAAGGGAAAGACGCAGTATCTATGACACTTGCGCTATGGACACCTGAACCGCGACGTAAGGGAAGAAAGGATGGTGAGAGTGTAAGTTTGAATATCTCGCTTTCGATGTGTAAATGACTAACTTCTTGGTTGAATGCATGACAAAAGTTTTTGATACTTTGTAAATCACATGAAAAGCTCGTTTTGTAAGTGCTCATTGCATATATTTTAAACTGTTTCTAATAACTGCATGCCATCACCCTAATATTATCCCAAAGGTTTTAGACAACTTGATTAGTTGCGTGTTCATAAGATGCTAATTCGCTTTGACACGTATGTTGTCGACTCAATCGTGGACGTAGATATACACTTAATTTTTAATTTACCGTCAGCACTATTGTCTATTTATTCATGAATACTACATTCGTCTAAAAGTGATCATGGCAGATGAGAACAATCTGTTGAAAAAAAAAAATACACGCACAAATAAAGACAGAAGTGTCCACAGTAATAAACATACCGCAAAAATGTTATTAACACTTTTCAATTAAAGTGTTCTTCAGTCAAATGCAGTGATTTCTGCCTAATAACATCATCGTTGAGGTTATTCCAATGATGGTACTTGGGAAAAAAATATTACGTGAAGCAACTCGCGAATTTCGTGATGATTTAATGGAAAGAGAATGGCGATTTTTGGTCCGATACCCCGAGGAATAAATCAGCATATATAAATAAGTAAAATAGAGTAATTGGTGGAAACGGCAGCACAGATAGAAAACATAAATCAATGCGCTATATTTTTGAACGAATAAAAGGCAGGATATGGATTTAATCTTGTGGCTTCATTTTCTCTAGATAATGAGAGCGGTGAAAAAAAAAAAAGGAAAGACATGAGCCACATGCGGTGAACGCTGGAGCTCCAAGTTGGCTTGGACGTATAAAACAAAAAACCCTCGGTTGGGTCCTGTCTCCCAATGGCGGTCTTCTGCTGGCCAGCTGGTACAGCTCGTTCTGTCTCCTACTTTTTCCTCCGCTCTCAGCGTCCAAAGAGAAGGCTAGTAGAATCTTAGAAGACGTGTTCTATATTCCCGATACTCTAACATGTCTGAAAACTTACGCCAACAGTCACGACAAGGTGTCCTACTTAAGCAGGCTTCAGCGATGACCCCAGATATCAGCATCAGTAACCAAGCTGATACCTTCAGCAATAAATTCCTGTCATATCTTGCATTACTTTTGTCCAAACAGAATTATTAGGGCAACGTTTAATAACGATGATGCCAGCAACAGTTTTTGACAGACTATTTTCATAAATCACGAAAGCTAAGGCGTTGGGCTCGGAAGTACCAAACCATAGGGTGAAATCATGACACAGCGACCAATGACGGTGAGGCGAAAGGGGGACTACAGGAGCGGAAATATTGATGCATGTCACGAAGCAAGAGAAGCATCATCTCAGATTAAATTAAGAGATTTTACATTTTGCCAAAGAGTTCATAATTTCCCTCTATAAGGTGCTTCCTTTACTCTGTAAACTTCGCGTCGCCCCAGTGCGAATTAAGCAATTTAGTAAAGGGGTGAACGCAAATACTAATACTGAATTCATTATGCAACGCAACGTGAACAAACGTAGCTATATTTCCTTGTCGGCATAACGGTACCTGGTATCGGTGTGGCGATTCTAAAAGCAATGGCGACCACCAAGAGAGACGCACTAATCGAGTGCATAGTGGCGAATGAAGCCGTCACATAACATAAGGCGTACATACTGCAGTAGCGCTTGCCTTATGTATGCTCCTTAGTGAAGTGGCGCGCGGTACATCAAAGCTCCGACCGAACGGCGCCGCGGGCACATTCATTTTCCAGAGATCCTTTCGACGCGGACTGTGATGAGAGCGATTTGAGTGGCGGATTTCCGCACGCAGGTGGCTGACACTGAAAATGCCTCTCGCCGAAACGGGTGTTTATTCGGAAGCTTTAACCCTTTCATGTTGGCTACCACGTAAAGTGCATTCGCTTTGATCTATGAAGCGTTCGGCCTTTTTCGAATGTGTCGCTTCCGGACAAAGAAACATGTGGTCAAGCGCTTCCCTGTGTAATGAAAGACGTTATCAGCGGTGTTTTTTCTAGCCGTAATAAAAGGGCGGACAGGGGGAGATATTAGTTATTAGAAAACGCCTTAGTGTAGTCAGGCGCCTTGAAAAGAAAGCCTCGCTTCTGCGAGTTCTCCCTTCTCCGGGGACCGAACCCAAGACTACCAGCCCCGCCGCAACTGCTCTGCAAAGAAAACTCTTCAGGACGCCTGCTGATTGCATGGCGAGGCCGACTGATTGGCTCGAAGGGGCCACAGTTAGGTAGTAATTCAGTTAGGGAGTAATTACTCGCTAGAAAATTTGCGTTCTGTTGTTTTGGATCAGGTTTATTGGCGCATAAAGAAGCTATAAGCAAAGCTCTAGTTTAAATGTCTGTTTTAGTCATGGGTTGTGGATATTCGGCTCTATTGTTCATTTATTGTATATTCTTAATTTAAATATTTAAAAAATTGGACAATTAATAACGGCATTCTCACCTAAATCCATTATTCGATGAAAGGAAATTTGTTCATCGTAAAAGAGTGCAAATGTGTCTTCATCATTATTTCGAATTTTATATTTGAGTAGAAGATACGGTGTACAATAAGGTGTCACATAAAGGTTTCACATGTTTTTACACTGTGAAGTTGTGTGCAAGGATGTTGTGTGCAAGGAGCACAGGCTTCACGCGCGCAATTCGCTACGTACAGGTGCGGACATAAGTAAACGGACCACGCTTTTTCTGTCAAATTAAAATAACGTCTTCCGCACTGGAGATAAAAAAAAAACAATATTGGTCCAAGTGAAAGAGCACTGCTGTCTACTACCGGTTCACACATACCACGACCATCAGTTTCAAATATGCACCGCGTGAAAAATGATAGAAGAAAAAAGCGTGCTCCGGTTACTTTTGTCCACAGCGGTACTTCCGTATCCCAGGTTGACTGTTATGTATTCCTTAGTTTATAGTGTACTAGCCTCATCCAGCATTTAAAAACCACATTAACTTGCTTGGTACGCTTGTCACGAGCCCCAACAGCGCACGTGTCTGTCCCTTATAGGTGCCTTTATTTCCAAGATGACTCGGTACCCAAAAGAATTTATATGTTCTTGAGCAGGATGTTCTCAAGCAGTAATAAGACCGCTTTTCTGTGATGAAGGGCTGTGAGTACACTAACGGATTCTGTGTAAATAATTCTAGCGATGAAGATAGCGTAACATTAATCAGTAAAACTGGATGCATAAAGCGGAAGGCGTTATGTTTCCTCCCATCTTCCTGGTACCCCTACCATCTTGAAATAGCTGCTTTCCTTCAATATCGCACCACCTTATTTGCTACATTGATTCTCGCCCGTTTTATTGGGCGCTTCCTTCAGAACCTAAAAAAAAAAGAACGTAAATTTCCCTTAGTCAACCTTTTTTTTTTGTGTGTGTGTGATAGGACTTCTTTGTTACACGATCATTTCATTTATAATATAATAATTAGAGGCATGCTTCTGCTGCAAAATTTTATTTCAAGTGTCACAACATTCACTCACAAACTTATCGGTATCGAAACATAACTTGTATTTCCTGCATATAAGCTACGTAGTCCTACTATGCGTGAATTAATGCTTAGCCATGCTAAGCAGGGATAGCAGCCAACGCCTAACAAACTCCCTTCCACCATCTCCGCCCAATCTACTTACCTGCAAAGTGCTCGCACGGTGGTACTGTGCCTGCTATTTTGAAAATGAGTGTGAGACAAATGTTGAGGACATTTTTCTCAAGAAGGATATTTAATAATTATTAAGGACAAAAATCAGATGTATGCGCTAAAAGATATGAGTGGCAATGTTATCACTAATATGGACAAGATAGTCAAAGCAGCCTAGGGATTCTATACTGACCTATACAGGAAACGAAGTAGTGAGGACAATAATGAGATTGGCAATAGTGAAGAACCCTCAGACGTTCCTTAAGTAACGAAGGACGAGGCTGGGAAAGTTTTAGGAGCTATGTAAAGTGGGAAACCAGTTGGGGAGGATCGGGTTGAAGATTTGTTGAAGGGATGCGGGAATATCGTGCGAGCAAAACTGGCCGCCCTGCATATGCAAATCCTGGTGACATCAATGGAACCGGAACCATGGAAGAACTCAAACATGATCTTAATTCATAAAAAAGGGGATGCAAGGACTTGAAAAATTATAGACCAATCAGCCTACTGGGCATTACGTACAAGTTATTTACTAAGGTAATCGCTAATAGGATCAGGACAACCATAGACTTCAATCAACAGAACAATCAACAGGTTTTTGGAAAGGGTACTCTAACATCGATCATATCGATACGATCAACAAGCCGATAGGCAAATGTTCGCAATATAATCAACGCCTTCAGATTGCATCCATTGGTTACGAAAAAGCATGACCCAGTCGAAACCTTCGGAATCATGCCGGCATTGGGAAATCAGAGTGTGGATAGTGTAGATAAGCCGTGTATGAAAGTACTGGAAAATATCTGGAGTGGCTGCACAGCAACCATGGTTGTGAAAAAGAAAGTAATAAAATTCCCGTAAGGAAAGGCGTTAGGCAAGGTGACACGATCTCCCAATTACTATTCACAGCTTGCTTAGAGGAAGTATTCACCGACTTGGAATGGAAGCAGTTAGAGATGAGGGTTGACGGAGAATACCTCAGTAATCTACGATTTGCTGATGATTTTGCCCTGCAATTGCAAAGGATTGCAAAGAATCACTGATGACCTAGACAGGAAAAGCAGAAAGTTATAAGCCTAAACATTAATATGCAGGAGTCTACGGAAATGTTAAATAGCCTCGGGAAGGAACGACAGTTTGCAATAGATACCGAAACACCGAAAATAGTAAGCGAATATGTATACTTAAGACAGGCAGTAACCGCACCTTGGCATGGTAATAGCCAGTAGAATAAGATAAGGATGGAGCCCATTTAGCAAGTACGCGCAGATTATGACCATCAGCTTACAGACATCGCTCAAGAGGAAAGTATATAATAGTTGCATCATTACCTGTACTCATCTACGGGACTGTAACTTGGAGGCTAATCAAGAGGGTTCTACTTAAGTTGAGTACAACGCAGAGGGCTATGGAACGAAAAATGGTGGGGGTAACATTAACAGAAAGGAAGCGTGCAGAGTTGGTCAGAAACATAACTCGAGTTAATGACATTCTAGTGGAAATCAAGAAGATGAAATGGGCAGGGTACGTAGTGCGAAGATAGGATAGCCAATTGCTCTTAAGGTAACAGATTGGTTGGAAAGCGTAGCAGGAGGCGGCTACGAAACTGAGGTTAAGAAATTCGCTACGGTAAAGTGGATGCAGCTAGCACAGGACCGGGATAGTGGGAGTAATATCGGCGAGGACTTCGCCCTGCTGTGGGTATAATCAGGATGACGATGATGATGATGATGAACAATAATTTCGCAACGGTGTTTTGTCTATTGGCAGAGAACTTCGTTACGTAACCCAGGTTTAAAACCACCGAAATTAGGCGCTGGCGCTTTGTTCATTCATTACACGTCAATGTTTCGTATCGGAATCCGGTTACTCTGGCACAAAATGGCAACCTGAATTCCTATCGAAATCCGGTTACTCTGGCCCAGAATGGCAGCCTGAATTTAATAGGTCACTTCTGCGCATACATTAAAGGTTTTGCGACTTTATTTTAAGATGACTGATTTCTGGAGTTCGTTTATGATTACCGCGTGTAAGTACTCATGAATCCCCGGCGCTTCCATGCGTGCCTAGGGTCCTCTGTTGCCCTAGCTTTGTTACGCAGTGTTTCAGGGTAATAATGTTACCAGTTTTCTTTAGCTACGGCTTGAGCAAAAGTGAATTCATTCTCAAATAAATGTCACAACAGTTTTATCCAATTAGTATTTTATTTTCATTTTGGTGGCAGTAATGAGTCACGTGTTTACGTTGAAATAAATGCTAACTGAAATGCTTAACTGAAATGCGTAAAACGACTGAATGAACGTATGCGTGGTATATACGGCCTTGAACGCCTTACCACTAAAATTAACATCCGAAATATCATTTTTGCATAAAAACCAAGGTTCCAAACGAGCTGAAACAATCTATGTAGGTGAGAGTCTTCATCAGAGTAAGAAACGCTACCCTAGTTCTGATCGCCTTTTACAGGAGCATGGTTAAGTATCTGATTGCAAAAGACAAACTCTATAAGGAAACTGCCAAGAGCAGCCATCCGGACAAATTATGTCACAAAGGTAGACGTTCGACTATCCGTATTTAAGTTCGTGCAAAAAATGTAACCTGCAAGTCGAATATACGAATTAACGTTCCTTTAATTTTTACAGAATGTGGTAATAGCTGTGCTTTTTGTGTTTGCAGCACCTGTGAGTTGTGAAGTCTGAGTTACCGCGCATACTGTTTTACGCCACCTTCAAAAGAAAGCCAGAAAAGCCAAAAAAGACTCCGTTTCAGACAAATGACGTAGACTTTAGCGACATCTGTCGCAGACCAGGCGAACGCCGTAGCTGCTAGTTGCGTCCAGCTGCTCCGAGGTGCCTCTGGAGGGCCGCGATAGGACGCCTTACGAGGCCTGCTTTTCGGTGCGGTATTTTATATTTTTGGACATGGGACAATACAGGAGCAGTAGAAGTGGCATAGGTTCATCGGAACCCAATCTTCGCGTCTCTGGCTGTCGTATCTCGTAGTGTTCTTTGCCAAGGATGCCAACTACACAGCGTTCGCAGCACAATATATAGTGCCTTAGTGTCTACCATGTCACAAAATGTCGCTCTAGGGAATCATCTGCGTAGGCTAGCAGATCAACCTTATTCACAAAGGTCCTGGTATTGCTACTTGGTGTTTTGTAATGCTATATCTTTTCGGGGGAGGGGGGAGGGGGGGTATAAGACTGTACCGCGTCGTCTTTGTGATGCGGTAAATTATCAAATATGCCATTATCAGTTTCGGTTTAGTATTCTTTTCGGTCATGCATCATACAAGCTGGACCACCAACCACGACCAACTGCGAAACTCCGTATGTTCCAAGTACATACATGCTTAGCTCTACTGTAATATGTAATGTTGAATTTGTGTTTTGTTTGCTAATGGACAATGCACTTTACCAATCGCCCGTAGTGTTCTCAACTCGTTTTTGCTTGAACGCTCTGCAGAACACCTCGATAATAGTACATCAGATTCCGACCATCCATTTCTTTAGGATCGTAGAATGCCCACCCACCACCAAAAGTTATAAATAGGCTACAGCCTATGCTTTGAAGTTCCCAGACCATAGTGATTCAAGTGTCGGTCTCTTCCCTTCTCCTGATCCTTTGGTCCGTTTAGGTTGTAAAATTAACCTTCATTAAGTGACCCAGTACCCGTTTCCTTTTGTTTTAGGTCATCTGATGAAACAGCTACAATTGCAAAGAAACTAAAACTTTCCGTGTCAGGTAGAAGAAATTACATCCTCAGCTATGTCAAACCAGTCAGCTTCAAAGGCATATTAAATTCTAGAATATGCTAATGAAGAGAAGATCCCATTTCCTGAGAAGTTGTGACAGACAGAAGTTGTGATAGAAGTTGGGATAGAAGGTGCGGCAGCATAGGAGGACAGGTTGTCCAGTTGTATATGTGGAGAGCTTGACAGAAAATGATGATGAGAAAAGGAAGTAGAATTAAAGGGAAGGAACCCAGACTCGATGAAGTAAAGAAGCTTCAGTGAGGGACCACCGAGAAAGCATTCTTTAGGCTGATACACTCCAAGTTTCGCTAGTGCATCTGCAAACGTTTTTCCTGCGCTTCATGCGGTCATTAAACAACGCAAACAATCAACTAATGGCATATGCGTCTGCTTGTGTCCGACATCTCGCCTTTCTTCGGTTGCGCCTACGCGTGTTTGTCTCCTAACTGTTGAGCGCAAATCAAATCAGGAGTTTCGGGCGAAGAGCGCCCCTAAGAGGATGCCCCCTCGCTCTGGTTACCGAGGCATGACGGACTCGGTGACGACGCCGTAATGCATCCAAGGCGCTCCCAAGTGCGTCCAGCAGGTAGACTCCAAGATGCTCGCAGTCCAATTAGGAGAAGCGCCGCCCGAGTACACGAAGGCACTATTGAGCGGCAAGGACAGAGGTAGGACCCTTTGGCTGGCGAGCACGGGGCCCGCTAGTGACAGTCGAGAATGTGCTATCTTTGCTACTGGGGTTGCAGTGTGTAGGTTCCCGCAAAGCTCGCTCTGGTAACAATGTTTCCCTTTTTGTGGCCCAGTGAGCTTGGTTGACAGCCAGATGGCGCAATGCGTAGCGCTGGTCGGACGCGCTAGATTGACGTTACAGATGACGTTAAACAACGCGTCATGAAGATTCGCGAGAACGATAGCCACAAATAGGTCTGGACACAATGCCGACACTGATCCCGATATGACTTGTACTTCTTTTTTGCTGCGCATTTCACATCGAAAGAAGTGAATGGGTGAGCAACCGCGTATGACCATGTACGGTCGCAAGATGTAGCATCGCAATCAGTTGCAAACGTATGCCTCACTTAGGAAGGCAGCTTGAGCGATGTGGACTCCCGATTCCAGAATTTTTACAAGATGCCAATTTTTACAGGCATCATCCTATGCCTTCAACGAAGTTTCCTATTTTTCTCATACACCCAGCTTGTTTCTAGATAAATACTGACCGCAATACAAGCTGCATGTCTCAATGAGAGTCGGCACAGTCCCTGTTGGCTAAATCGCGGTTTCGGTTAGTGGTACATGAAATTGAGGGCTGCTCGTGTCTTTGGTGCTTGGTGTTAGTGCAAGCATATATACTTCCACAAACACCAAAACCATCAAGACCAGTGTTTTAAACGGTCTCCCGGAAGAGCATCTTTTACATCATCGGAGCCACGCATTCATTTTCAGAGATCATTCTTACCAGAAGAAAATGTGGTAGTACGTGTTTAGTCATTAATGCACTATACTGGAACTATTTAGTCCGGGCCTCAAAACATATACGAATAACACTAGCAGCTAGCTTCCCGGAATTAGGAATGACTCTTTAGAAAGTTGCCTGCAATATTTTCCCGCAATAATGTGGCCGAACTGCCTTTCAGTCTTAGCAGCGCTTGAAAGCTATAGGACAGTCGGAGCAGAGGACGAAGACACAGAGAGGGAGACGAACGTGAGAGACGAAGAGAGCTCTTGTTATTCATCTCCCTTTCCATGTTATCATTCTGTGCTGCAATACGCTTTGTTGATCGACCATGCACCACTTTGATTTGGAAGCCACAAGTCTGTTGAGCCGATCCCTTATGTCCTTTCTTCTCCTTCATCGACAGGAAGTATGCTTTCAATGGATTCCTGGTAATCTCAGCATTGCTTCAAATAATGTGACTGCTTTCCTAGCGAGCTCAGCCATGTTGCCTCTTTTGTTGGAAACATCAGCCTGCCTAGAGGCCCATTTAGAGTTTCTAGCTTCTTTATAGATTGAGCCATCAGTCCACTCACTATAAAGCGCACTTAATTTGAGCATGTCAAATTTTCATGGAGTGTACTTTGATGACCAAGGGTGATTCAAGGTCTGCATGACACTTGTGTTTGAGAATTTGACATTTCAGTCGTTAGTTATGCCGTTTTCGATTCCCGCCGCCAAATCTTCGTGCGTCATGCGGTGACGTTTGCCTGCTGCCGCGTCTTTAGTACGACTACTCTCCTGATGTGTGCATAGGACGCTGAACGACCGCCCAGTAGACGCTTCCGTGATAATACACAAATATGAGAGCTCTGCACATACAATTAGCTAGAGTTCTATTCTCTCTAGTTTGAAGTGTCGTGTGGCAGCGATGCCTGTTAAGGGTGTGGTTCTCGGTTTTCTGTCTTTGGAGCTGGTGTGATGTCGTGGTGGGTGAAGTGAGAGAGAGTGGGAAGCCCGTACGCTACATGGCGTTAATCAGCAGGCAGTGATCCAGCAAGACGTCACTTTGTACCCCGTGGTAGTGCTCCACAACGAACAGCCCTGTCGCACTGAAGTCATGAGTGGCGGCTAGGTGACGTCACAGGCTCTCTACTGATACAGAAGACAAGTAATATCGAATGAAAAGTAATATATCCCTCAGCTCAAAATTAATGCCCCATGATTTTGTTTCATCTGTTGCAGAGTCATGTGTGATCTCATATTACACTACGCGATAACCTTCGTAGACCTAATACAAATGTCCTATGATGAAAATTGGATATAATAAAACTATATTTCTCCAGGCGGCGGTGACGTCTTACGTATCCTTACAGCACTATCAAAGAATGCATTCCATTGACTGCATTCATTACACAAGTGATGTTTACCAGTTAACACACAAGCTAGCTTCAGGGAAAGTAAACTACTTCCTTGTCAGAAAACAACGCCGTAAATTGACTCAAGCAAAGCTTTTCTCTTCAGCTGAAACTAGCGCCATCTTCTGGCTCCAGTACCGAACAGTGCGTACATTTATTTACAACTCATAGATGCTTGTACTTGACGCACTGAGCCTGAAAGAACAAACAGAACAAAGCTGAGTGGCGCTTTCAAGCGCTGAACACATATTTCAACTTCCTGCAAAATGCTTTAAACAAGTATCTCGCAGTGCGCCCAGTCAGCGTTTCTTTTTATTAAGTTGACTGTTGCATTTGCTGCGGTGATTCACTTCGCGGCGCTTGATCTTAGCCCCACCCTATTCATGTGTGTGTATATACGTTATACATTATGACTTCTCTGTATCTGATTACTCGTGAGTTGTCTCTACTCTACTCTGTATTCTTTCTCACGCACCGTGCCCCTACTATTAATTCTCTATAATGTTTCTTGAAGCTGTCTCAGTGAATAAAGCTATACATTTTTATGAAATTTTAAGATATTGTTAAGGACGACATCAAGGAAGAAGAAGCGGGCAGTGGCGCGGACAGGAGCGCTCGCGCTAGACCCGACAACATTTTCATTAAACGTCATCTCACTGTTATCGACCATCTCTCTGTCCTCTGTTCTCCTGTTTTCATCGGCTTGCCGTATCGTAACATTTGGTGGAGGTGCTGGGTACTTCATCATCACCCCCCCATCCTGGTCCGGAGCATCAGCGCCCTGCGACTTCTTGCGCCGTCGGCGAAAGGTTAGGAGGCACTACATGACGGTTCCCCAGCCTGCCGGACCCAGCAAGACCTTGCCGTTCCTCCGCCCCGTCCCCCTCGCCCCGACCACAAGACACGACGAAGGAGAGACTGACCCGAGACTCCACACATGACCACAAGACACAAGGAGAGACCCGAATGACGTAATGTGACCCCACTGACCTGATGTGCCGACCAAGGACCCTACGACCCAAGACCCCGCTACACTTCAAGACATTCTCCCCTGCCTATGCCCTGCGGTGCGTGCCTTGGCCTCCGCCATCGAGTCGTGGCAACGTGTGGCCCGAGAGTGTCCTGCCAAGGTTCATCGCGAATCATCGTGCCGGCAAGCCATTCTATTCTTCCTTCTTCTTCTTCTTTTTCAAGCATCTAGACACGCCCATCATCATGCCATGGAATCATCAACATCGTGCATTTCCTCGTCCATGATCGGGACGATCAGTCGGTGGCCCCGGGTCATGTTACGGACGACATCAAGGAAGAAGAAGCGGGCAGTGGCGCGGACAGGAGCGCTCGCGCTAGGCCAAGCAACATTTTCATTAAACGTCATCTCACTGTCATTGACCATCTCTCTGTCCTCTGTTCTGTTTTCATTGGCAACAATATCTTGAGAGTAAACGTAAAACAAATGAATCGCACACACGGCCACCTGTGAAAATATAATAACGTGGCGATGGCTGCATTTGCGTCCAGTACGTTTTAACGTCTATAAATCACGTACACCTGCGAGCGTGGAAAGAAAAATGCAATTCAGTGGCCCAGGCACTGCGCATAAACAATACCTCAAGAACCCAAAGATAATGAAATTTAGCGCGCAAGGTGTGACCTGCAATAGCAAAGTTGAAACTAGGTGCGTGAACGTTAAAGGAGACAACATGTGCGCATGTATTGTTTTAAAGAGAGAAGATGCTTTTGTTCGCGGAAGTGTGCGCTATTGTGCTACAATTCTTTTGTGTTTGCAGACTAACGGCCAGCCGACTTTGAAAGCCTTCTGTTCAAGGTGCACGCCGATCTAAATACTCAGACGGTGCGGGAATTAGAGTACTTAGCTAACGCTCCGAAATACAACTCCAGCGATGTTTCATGGGGTACCGAAAGTACCTTTAATTATACATTAGACACGAAGTGTCTCTATTGAGAAGGAAGCTTAGTGCGAGTGAAATAAGAACAAGAGAGACACGCAGGCCGAGCGCTCCCTTGTGCATGTTTTGCTCGTGATACGTCTCCTTCTGAATGTGTTACCAACTGGTCAAAAGCAAGGCGCCCGTGTGCTGTGCGATGTCAGTGCACGTTAAAGAACCCCAGGCGGTCGAAATTTCCGGAGTCCTCCACTACGGCGTCTCTCATAGCCTGAGTGGCTTTGGGACGTTAAACTCCACCAACCAAACCAAACCAAACTACCACTTAGTCTTTATTCCTCCCTTTTAAATGCAACAGCTCGGAAAATATATCACTTTGAAAGAAGCGGGAAAAGTTCGATTTACAAATTTATTTTAAAATTTGAAGTTAGGTTCAAGATTGTTCGTCAGTGCGAACGTTAAACGTGAAGGCAAGAAAAGGTTGCCGAAGGAATTTTTAAGGCAATAAAATGTTGGGGGGACATCTTGTAATGAAGTAGGTATTGTAAAATTTTAAATATGGCCCACAGTTCAATAGATAACTAGAACAAAAAGAAAGAAAAAAGCTTGATGACATGTATAAAGTGTACATTGACCTCCATAGCAGAAACTTCTGCACAGTATCAAGTTAGGCAGAAAATATAGGATAAATAAACATCCAGCCTGCAATATTGTCACGCCACTGACGACGAGGAAGAATTCTGCTGGTCTGGGAGAAGAAGAGGAGAAAGCGTTTGTGCCTGGGGGCTAGTAGATGAAGAAGAGCGAGTAGAAGAAATTGGTCCTCGGTGCTCCGCTTTTGTGCTGCCTTGACTTCTTTCCGCTTTCCAATCCCTGCCAGCGTCGGACGCCCTTTGCTCCTTGACGATCGGCTAAGTATTGGGTTGCTAGTCCCGGTTTTGTCTTTCTCCTGTGCTTCTTTTGTTCTCTGTTGACTAACGCACGCGGTGACATTGTCAATTTAAGGTAATGTCGACGCAGTCCCCCGGCCAAGGGCGCTCCCCTTGGTCGGCTTCCCTCCTGACCGATGATCTGCCCTTGGAAGCTTTTCAGAGCTCCGGTGTGCGTAACATCCCTGTGGCACTCGTACCTAAGGATGGGGGCACCATTAAAATGAACAACCCAGGAGCTGTTCGAGCTGCCCTGCAGGAAATCACTTCCTTCTACGAAGGAATAGCCGAGGTGCGCCAATTTGGTCGCGGCGGGATTCTTTGCCGTTCGCAAGAACTATCATGCATAAAGGACCTGCTAAAATGCTCCTCTTTCGCCTCTCATCAGGTAAGCAGTTTTATCCCTTCACACCTGGCTTGCACAAGAGGTTTAGTCCGAGGTGTAGATTCCTCATTAAGTCCACAAGAAACCCTTGACCTTCTTTCCGCGGCAGGCGTTGTTGCGGTCTATCGCTGTAGCCGGGAGCTAAATAATGTTCGTGTGCCGACAGAATCGGTTATTGCTACATTTGCAGGCACAGTCTGTCCATCGGAGATTAAAGCGTGGCCTTTAATATTCAGAGTTGATCACCTACCATCAAAGCCTCTGCAGTGCAACAACTGTTGGCGTTATGGCCATACTGCAGGCGGTTGCAAATCCACTTTGCGGTGTTGCAAATGCGGTGAAGCACATAAAACACACTTATGCTCAGAACAAATTCTCAAATGTTGTCTTTGCGGCGAACTTCACTCAGCAAATTCTTTGGAATGTCCCTCTAGAGCGCATGAAATGAAAATTCTGGAGATTATTGACCGTAAACGTTGCTCGAGGCGTGAGGCAATTCAGGAAATTAAAGACAGAGCTCATGGGTATGCAGGTGTGTCGGCCCGTTCAGGAGCTCCATTAGATTCCACGATGTCTAAAACCATAATAACTGCTATGGAAGCAACCATGACCAAAATGGTGGATAGGATTGTGACAATAGTCACAGAATGCATATCCAATGTTCTAGCAGCTAATAATACTCATACTGTGCAACCTGCTATGGTTTCTTCTACGGCACCTGGACATTCACTATCAGTGCAGCACTCATTAGCTGCAATGTCTTGTTCGCAAAATGAGTCTCTTTCCGCATTACCTATGCTTAATTCCAACAAGTCGGACGAGGCTCACGATGCAGATATGGATGAGACAGATACGCGAATTCTAAAACGCAGTGGATCCCCGTTGTCAAACCCGTCATCACCTCGCCCACAAGCAAAATCAAAAAAGCAACAGCTAGGATCTAAACCAAAGGAAAACATTTTGGGGCAGGCTGTTGCTGCTGCCCGGATTACATAAACATAGGAAAGTTAAAAGTTCTTCAGTGGAATTGTAGATCTCTTCTTTCAGCTACTACAGATTTAGTTTATCTTTCTTTAAAACATAATCCAGAAATAATTGTTTTACAAGAAACTTGGCTTACAACTGAAAAACATTTTCACTTACAAAATTATCTATCATTTCGACAAGATCGCCAGTCAAGAGGTGGTGGGTTACTAATTCTAGTTTCTTCAAAATTTTGTCATAGGGCTAAGATTTCCTTTCAATATTCTAGTTTAGATTCAGAATTATTGGCTCTAGATTTTGAAATTCCAGGGTTCAGTCCGTTTACATTAGCGAATATTTATTTCCCTCATGGTGTTCACGACACCAGACCTCTAGACCACCTACTAGTTAATTGTCAAAATTCGGTTATTTTGGCTGGAGATTTTAATTCGCACCATGTATCGTGGGGTTACAAGACGGATCCCTGCGGCAAGCGTCTGTGGGATTGGCTTTCAGACAATAACCTTCACTGCATGAATTCTGGCTTACCAACTTTTGTACGTGCTCACAGTCAATCTGTGATAGATTTAACTTTTTCAAACACTAGTGTTTCTATACTAAATTGGTCGACAATTGATGGTGGCACCTCTAGCGACCATATACCTATTGTTTTTGAGGTTAACTGCCGCTTAACTCTGCCGACATCTCAGTTGAGATCATACGTAAATTATAACCAGTTTCACTCATTTTTGATTTCGTCTCTTGAGTCTGTGGTTGAGTCTACGGAAGAGTTAAAATCGCAAACATTATGCCAGGCTATTGCATCCTGTCGTAAGAAGTGTGAATTTTTAGTACGTACATCTAAAGGCAATGCATCACCAAAATGGTGGAATGCAGATTGTTCGCGCGATTATAGAAGAAGAAAGGCTGCATGGAAGAAGCTCCTTCACAACCAGTGCCCCAAAAATTGGCATGATTATAAATTTTTTGCAGCTGCATTTAAACGCACAATCGCACAAGCGAAAGATAATTATGATAATGAGTATTTCAATTACCTTTCACAATCTAATAACAGACGTGCACTTTTCAGGTTTTTAAAATCGCGGAAAAAGATTCCTGTCTCAGAAAATTTACCCTCATGTATTTCGACTCCTCAAGAAGCTCTTAGAACAGTAGAAAACATCGCTAAAGGTTTAGAAAAGCGTTTTTTGTCAACACTTCCCAAATACCCTACGTTAGTAGGCCCAGTATATACGGTTAAGGATGTTCCTAAAATTACTTTTTCTCAGCTTTCTTCGATTATAATGACGTTGCCAACTGCTGCGCCTGGCCCTGACGGAGTAACGTCAAAAATGTTAAAAATCCTCTTTGAAGTGTCTCCAAATTCCTTGTTAGAATTGGTAAATTATTCAATTATTCATTCTTGGATACCTGGTGACTGGAAACTAGCCAAAGTGATTCCTTTACGGAAACACAATGGCGGTGGCTATACTTTGGAAAATATCAGACCAATATCTTTAACATCAAACTTGGTAAAATTAATTGAAAGGGTCGTACTCAAACGTGTTACCGAGTTTGTCGAACAAAAACATATTCTTAGTCCCTGTCAAATCGGATTTCGAGCTAAATTTTCAATATGGAATGCACATACCGACCTTGAGAGTCGAATTCTTCTTGCGCGGCGCAAAAAAATGCATGCTGCATTGGTGACTCTAGATATAGAGAAGGCTTATGATAGTGTAGAGCCCCGAATTTTATTGCACAGATTAGAATCGCTATGCTTTCCACAATACTTAATTGATTGGATATCTACATTCCTACAAAACAGACAATTTTACTGTTCATTGAATGGAGTTTATTCTAGCAAATATCAACAAACCAGAGGTGTCCCTCAAGGGGCAGTTCTCTCGCCCGTGCTCTTTAACATTTTAATGAGTTCAATTCCCACTCATCAGGAGATCCGCACGTATGTCTATGCGGATGACATCGCATTCTTTACGGCTGCACCTGACATTCAATCCCTCAACAGGCGCCTGCAATCGTACCTAAGCTTCCTTCAAAATTGGTTAGATGACTTAAAATTTAAATTAAATGTTAAAAAGTGCGCGTTCCTTGTTTTCCAAATTCAGGATCCGGTAACTCTTGCTCTAACATTTAAGCAGGAAATGATTCCTCAAGTTAAGTCTTTGAAATATCTAGGGGTGATTTACGATGACCATCTGGCATGGAGGGATCACATTGAACATGTTTCAGCGAAGGGGGCACGTGCTGTGGGTATGTTGCGCAGGTTAAGCAGTCCAAGGTCTGGGATGCGGCGAGACGCACTATTAATGATTTATGTTATGTATGTCCGCCCAATTATAGAATTTGGATCTGTGTTATTTTCTGGTTCACCTGCTTACAAAATTCGTCCGCTTGTTCTTTTAGAGCGGGAAGCGCTTAGATTATGCCTTGGGCTCCCCAAATTCGTGGCTAATAATGTACTATACCTTGAAGCCCGAATACCACCGTTAATAACTAGATTACAATTCTTGACTGTCCAGACGTATCTGAAAATATATGAATCACAATTCCACCGCTCCATATCAATTTTTTGTTGCGAGCCAGACTCCTTTTTTGGAGTCGTATGGCCTCGGTTTCATACCCCGCAGGTAATTCTAGTGCAAAATATGTTACAACCTTTGCACGTAGTCCTTTCTAACATCTTTCCAACAAAAGTAAGTGCATCGTCGGTTCAAATTATCTTTGATGACATTTTCCCAAATAATGCGAAACACTTAGCACCTCACATTTTAAATGGATTATTAGAAGATCATTTACAAAGTCTTCCAGTTAGCATAACAATAGCAACGGATGCTTCTCAATTTAATGAAAAAGCCGGCGTTGGAATATACTGTCCGCTTTTAGACTGGGCTTTTTCAGTCCGTCTTCCGGATTTTACTCCAATTTTCCAGGCGGAGTTGCTGGCGGTGGTGCTTGCTCTGCGCAAACTAGACACAACATACTCAACAGTGGCTGTAATTACAGACTCTTATTCTTTGTGCTTGTCGCTTTCTTTTAATATGGATTCGCAAATTTTAAACACCTTTCTTTCATTGCTCCCCTCACATTTGAGGCTCATACATATAGTGTGGGTACCAGGACACAGCAATGTGACAGCCAATGAGATTGCAGACAGACTAGCCAAAGATTCTCTGAACGGCCCTGTATTGCCCATCCTCCCGGCAACAGCGTACATAACAGCAGCAAGATTTCGGCGGCGTGCCTTATTAAGCACGCAGTCTGGATCTATTTTATCCTCGGATGACTACCTGCACCTCAAGTATTCGTGGAATAGGAAATCATGTCAATCAAGGCAGACTGAGGTCTCTCTAACAAGGCTACGCTGTCGTATTCCGCCCCTAAATTTCTATATGCACAGGTCTGGTTTGGCGCTTTCTCCTGTCTGCGCATTCTGCGGGGAACCGGAAACAATAGACCATTTCTTGATATTTTGCCGCCGTTTTACCATGATGAGAAAACGGTACTTAGAGAAGCCGTTACAACAGCTGGGTCTTAATTTGAGCAGCCAAATTTTATTATCGTTCGGTGCCACCATGCTTGGGTACAGCCACAGGTATGTTTTCAACGCCATTCAAAACTTCTTAATAGAAACAAAACGTCTACCTGACTAATATGCTTTGAAGTTTTATTCTGTACATATAAATCTTACTATTCTCTTACTGCGTGCGTTAGTATTTACTATTATATATTTTGGTTTATCATATCTACATTTCCTTTTCTATTCCCTAGCATTTATTATTATTTTTTTTTCCGATGTAGTTATACATCTCAAAATCTAATATCTCTACACCCCAATTCTTGGCCGATCCCCCTATGTGGGTATGTGCCATCACATTAGAGGAGAACAACAACAACAACCTTATCCCACTGCCATATCACTGTAAATAAACACTCCTTTTCTATTTCACCGTAACAATATTACTGTCAGAACACGTTAACGCGCAGCAACTCGATTCACTGAATTTTGGTGTGATGGTGAAACGAGGGAATAAAGAGCGCAACATCAAATTCAACAAATTCAGTACTATAGAGAACTCCGAAGACGTATGGCCGCAACTGTGGCCGTAAATTTACAGCAATATTATTCCAATTAAAAATCTCAGTAAACTCTTTAAACCTAGCTGCATCTGCAATTATGAGCTGAGCAGTAGCACAATCAGCCTAGCTTCGTGATCACTTAGATAGTACGCAATACCGAACTGCAATTGTAATTAACCTGTTACTTATTTGAGTTTATACATTCTGGTAAAGAGTTCGATCGCACTGAACTCAATGACATGTCTCTGATAGCTTAATGCCTAAGTTTTACGATATGTGCGAAGTATGCATTACCGTTGCAAGAAAACTCGAAATAAAGTAACTATGGATATATAATGATATTAGCTTGTAATGCATCTATTCGAAAATGCCAGTCCGCTTTGATCATGAAACCAATGCTGAACGAAACTTAACGCATGTGGGGACAACATGGCTGCGAACATTATAATGCCTCTCTCGACTGGCGCCCAGAAACCTGGAAGCATTGGAGATTTGTAGATGATTACCGAGCGTTACTGAGCGCAGAGCGTCAGCCATATCAGCCATGGAATGAAATAACTCAGATTTTTGTTTGGAAGATTATTTATTTGTGACACGTTATCTTTGGGCCGCATGCTCTGTAGGAAGTAGATGTCGAATTGCGGTAATGTATACGTAGCAGGTGCAAATAGTTGCATCGCCTACATATGCTTACATTTTGTGGGGCTTAGTACAACAGGAAAACCTTCATTCCAGAGTAGCGAGAAATAACGAATATTCTTATTCCCCCATATTTCTCCCGCATAATTTTCTGAAAATTCCAATTCCCCGAAAGCGAAATTGCTGCTCGGCTTCCAAATAGTCATGGTAACGCCCAGCTTCGAGTTGAGCCCGGTAAAGAAAACACGCGTAGACACAGCCCTGCAAGGGGCATACCGGGGGCAGTCACTCCATTTTCCCGCCCTTTCCGGAGCTCCCTTGCCTCGCCGGGAAGGCTTGGCGGTGTCCCAGGGCAACTGAGACGACGCTGCCAACTCACTCAAAAAAAGAAGTCAGATGGAGAAAGAGGGGGATCAGTGAGGAATGGTAGGGAGAGGCGGGAGCCCTACCGCGACTCCGGGGGGTGCGCAACTTCGCTCGCGCGCTTCAACTGTTTCCTCTCCTTCCCTTCCCGCATTCCCTCTCTCCTTCCCTAAACTCCCCCCGCCGGTGCCGGTGGCCGGAAGAGGGCGCCACCATGCCCCGAAATTAGATTAGACCGGAGGCGCGCGCTCGGTGCCCCTTTTAGCGGCGCTATTCCGCGGTCGAAATCAGTCTCTCCAGCGGCTCCCCTTTCGCGCCCAACCGCACGACGTTGCGGCAAAATAGAGGGACGGGGAGGAAAGAAAACGCAAACAAGGGGGCGTTTGGTAAGGGAGCGATGCGAACACAACGACAGAGAAAAGGAGAGAGAGCGAACTCTGAAGAAAGAACAACTCGCAAGCCTTGGACCCATGCAAAGTGAACGTACAGGCAAAGCTAACAGTACGCACCTCTAATAATGACATGGTTGCTTCCCTCGAAACACTGTAATATGACGAAAGAAAATTGTTTCTCTTGATATAAGCAAGCCCAATGATATTTCGACTCAATTCATGTCCGATTCTGGCACAATTTAAGGCGTGAAGGACATGACGACTGCTGTCAAGGGCACCGCGAATAGCCAGTGGTTTTCAGCTTTACGTAGCCACTATATACGACCTCACATTCATTCCCGGGGAAGGGCCTTGCTCTAACAATCATCCATACAACGGCCAGCTCTCATCACTGAATGGGAACCTAAATCTTGAAATCATAAAATGGATAAATTAAGAAGGGATGGAAAGGGGGCTGTAGGTGATTTCCAAAAGTAAGAAAGTGGAAACACCCAAGCGCTAAGACCACATAGCGCATATAGCCTGACACTTGGGTGCACGAGTAGGCCCGAGCTTCGAGTGCTATGCTGTACGGTTGTTTCAACATACCATAAGTAGGCTGACTCCAGACGTACCTGTAGGCCTTTTCTTATTACATCCGTGCACAGAAACAAAATTAATTATTCGGCTTTCGCCTCGTACACAGGGGAGGGGGATCGGATTCCACCCTACTACCACCGGATACCCACAAGTTTATCAACGTTTATCAATGAAAGCCAGCTATCATATCGCCTCGCTTCGCCTCGAGCCGGCTTATTCTATAGGGCGAAATCCTTTGCGAACAAGGAAGGTAATAATTAGCCTCTCCACGTGAAAGCTAAACACGCGAACTTTATGACAGATATATCAGCCAATTTACGCTTGTATCCCTAATATCAACTAGTGCATAAATAGTCTGCGCATTTCTTGCTGCAACTCGAATCGAAATTTAACACATCGGCCGAAACTTCACTCATTTAAACAGTACAGTTTCTCCGCTGCAAAAAGCACACATGGTTATCGGTTACTTACTCTTGTTACTTAAGTGAGGCTTAACATCATGCTGCAAACTGCATCCCGCACCAAGAACAAAATTTGTCCAGCGTCTGAAATTTAATCATACGATAATAAAATCTCGATCTTTGTGTTAATGCTATCACTTAAAACGTACATAGAGACAGGCGAAGAGTCTGAAAGTATATTCTGAATGAGTAGAGTATGGATGAAAAGGTATGCTTACTTATCCTAAATAAAGTCTGAAAACTTTTTCTGTGCACTTTAGTGATTTTATAAACGTGACGCATTACTCACATCATAGGTTCACAGCATGCGCCTTTTTATGGGTTATGCTTAAAACACATGTCCAATGCTAATGTAGCCATTAATGTAGTTTTCATGCTGCCTGTATTATTTATTTTATTCTCAAAACAATTCTTACACACAAACTTTTTCCTAATTCTCTTAATTTTTTTAGCGTTCTTTTTTTTTTCTTCATAGTACACATGATGCACCCTTTATAACGCATTTGTACTTCGTCCGTTTTGCCGTCGTAAGCTTTTGTAATCATCCTCGCGCTCTCTTTTGCCTCGCATATCCAAGGGTGTACCACATGAATCTCACTCTTCCATATTGAACTCTGGCATTTATGACATCTTCTTTAATGTGTTCCGCCCAAAACGTGGGGAATGCATCTCTAGAATTATGCTTTAAACGGTTTTACAATTACCACCGATTTTGGTTGTCTGAGGTATATTTCCTTAATCATGGTAACATTGTAAAAACAAATGGGGTCAAAAAGTTAACAGCTATACTTGGCTGCACTGGTTGTGAAAACAAAATTCATACCTGTATTATTATCAGCTCTGCCTTTCTTTCCCTTGCTTCCCGTCTATGTTTTTCCTTTTGATTTACTTTCTATCATTTGACTATTGACTATGTACTAGTTTCTGAGCACGGAGAGATAAGGAAGGAGACGATTCAAGTCTGAATGAAATTATGGTTTTTTTTTTTGTTTTTTTTTTTTTGCCGTGACTAACAAGAAGCTATACCTGCGCCTGGGAAATGTTTGCAAGCCCGACCGAAGTGAAGCACTGCAGACATCCACACAGAGCAGAGCGCTTTAGAGTTATGACAATGTTATCTCAACGCAGCGGTGAAATGAAAATTCAAAGTAGTGTACGTACGCAAGTCCAGTTGTTCATACCTCATAGTTGTGAACTTCTTCGTCTTTCCAGAGGTTTTGAAAAGAATTCGAGTGTTTCCTGGCGGTCTATCGAATCTATTGCACTGGTGTTCATTGCTAGATTATAGGTAATTAACGTCAACTGTTGCGCGAACCCTTGCGCACAGTTCGCTACGTGCGCATGGACGTTGCAGGTACATGGCGATAAGGACTTAGTATGCCTCTTAAAAACTTGAAGGAGAAATGATTATCATTAGCTCTGACAATAGGCAATAGCATAACACCTCGTTGTGAGCTGCTGTGCACGACCACCCCACATACCATGCTATAAAACACATGCAATGCAACCGTACACATCTTTAAACTGATCAGAATATCTCATCTCACCGTTGCAGCCACCTTTCAGTCTCTCCTTTCATGCTGAAAATTCGAGGACACTTTGGCGACTAAAGTGACGAAAGGCGAAAGACTGAGTGCTGCATTCTGCCACGCGACTGCTGCGCATGTAGCGATGAATACTGCATAAATCCACTCGCAGATTGCTGCGAGTGAATTTATGCAGTGAATTCTGCTTAGCAGCGACGAGATCACGCTCCTTGTATCTTCACAGTTGTTCTACGTTTACAGTTGTGTGATTAATTTTACCGGGCGCGGCTTTGATTAGTACTTAATTAATTACCTAATTGTAACTAATCAGTAGTTATTCAAATAAGTAGTAAGTAAGCATAATTAGTATGCTGATAATTGATGCCTTATTAATTAATAATTGAACATTTATTGGCATAGGGCCAATAAGGCGCGCATTCACGCATGGTGCTCTGTGATTGGTCGAGACCTTCATGACGTCATCTCCTCTCTACCAATCAGAGCCGCCGCAAAAGCGTGACACTTTTGCCGACGACAACGATGAGGCCATAAAGGTGTTCGCCTTAAAAGTAGAGAGGGGAATTTTATTTTCCGCTTTCACACCTGGCCAGCCATGACAGGTGGCAGGACGCAGCCAACTCTTCCTCATACCAACTGGTAACAAATGTGTGACACCACTGGATTTTCGACCCAATACGACTCTGACATCATCGCGTAACATACTCTTCGTGCAGCGTGCACTACTGATCTTGACAATGTATAGTTTAATGTATGACTGGCACTTAAAGTTCACAACGAAAAGAGGTATAACGTTTCGCTTGCCCTGTAGGTACACCGCCAAATAGCGCTGAACTGCCTACCTGACGCGAGAGCGAAGCTGGCAGGTGCGCACAGGGCCAGGAATGCTTAAAACTTAACGTAGCCAACGTCACAACCTTAGGCAAATTGCGCAAAAATTTTATATTGCTAACCATGACAATGAATCGGTCAGCCTTAGGCGTCCGTTAAAGATAACGCATAAAAGAACGCATGGAAACAAGTAAATAGGGTATAATGCCACCAGGGGTAATAACACTATGAAGTGGATCAGATCAAAGAAACAATATGTAAACAAACGTAACATACTGAACAAACTGTATACTTTGTTACCTCCACTTCGCGACTATGCTTTTCTTAGACGAAGGCAAACAGTCGAATGGTAGTTTTCCTGCAGCAGACAGGGAGTCGACTATGGTCCCCAAACAGTGTCGAGACCGTGTCCAAACAGTAAAAAGAATCCACGAATCAACAATATGTTGCTTTCCATCCCAAAGTACAACACGTATCATGCGTCCACATAAGTTCGGCGAAGACAGCTTCGCTGAGGGGGGAGCCAAGCAGATGGACGAGCTCTTTCTGCTCGTTGCCCAGCAATCACAAGACGCGCTCCGTTCTGCTAACAGTATTGGCAGCCAACGAGGGGGCGCGGCCGAGTGCACCGACGTGGGGTCACGGGTGGCGGGGGCGCGAGAGGCTATAAGATGGCGTCCTGTTACTCATCAATGTCAATTTCTACGACAATATTTGTCCTGGTGTTCCAAAGGGAAGGGGGGCGCCGCGCGCGACCAGACACGGGGCAGCGCTTACCGCCTCCGCTTCTGTGGCGCTGAAGGAGGAGGAGGGTGAGCAAGCGAGGACCAGCAAGAGAGCAAGCCGGCGCGCCGTTACTGGTCGAGCGCAGTTAGGCCTATTTTTATACCCCCACGGCCGACGACTCGAGCGCCACCGGTCACCGGCCATTTCCGGACCGAAGAGCAACAGGCAGCTCTGGCCGCCGGTCGAAATCCGGGACACCCTTTCCCCCTCTTACTTCTCCTCCGCTCTTGCCCCCCAACAAGCAGAGGACGTCCTCGCTCTTTTTTCGAACGCTTCTCCTCTCACCACTGTGTCAGCATTCTAAATCATAATAGAAGACATCTCCCCTTCTCTCTACCGCTTTCTTCCTCTCCCCATAACAGCCCCGGCTATAGCCTTCAACAGAGCTCTCCGTCATCCCTAGGTGCTAAAGCGGGAAGAGGGAAAACAGCAATGGCAAAGGCTTCGTTTGGGAAGTGCAGAGCACGAACACACCAATGTGAAGGCTTCTAGTGAAACAATACGGGGAATCATGACTACCGAAAATCAAAAAGGGCTCGGTGAACGCTGATACCTGGGCTTGTAAGGTCCAACGAAGTATTTACCTGACCCGGAATAGGCTATCCTAATCAAAGATGACAGCTTTAGTTGGTGCGTTTGAATAAATGACTGCAACATTGCAACTAGCGTGGGTCCACAAGGATAGCGAGATGTTATGTTCATTGCTCGTTTGCGTACACGCATTTTCCTCCTCACTTCATCCCTTAAATTGCGCCTGTATTTTGTCACACATGCTCATAGGCATACACTCGAAAGCTGCAACATTATATGGGGCCAAATGACATAGAGATAAACATCCGCTTTAACCAGGCTGTTTCAAGGCTTAATTCCCACCTCGGAGCTCAAGTTGATGGCTCCAGTTACCACGGCAATGCCATGTGGTGTCATGACGTCACACAACCTGTCATTCAATCAGCATCCTGCCATTTCACCTGCCAACTACCACATTTCCGAGGCATGGAAAGGATTTTTCTCTCACATCGTCGACGTCAACGCCGATGCCGGATTTTTCGGAGACCGGCCCTTTCACGTTATCGCGTTAAAACAGCTGCTTCTCGTGGGATGAACAGCGCCCCAGCGGGCACAGCTCTAATTACCGTGAATGCTCACCACAAAGCGTGATGTACTTATGTGCATGACTTGTGCATGTAGCTTCACTAGAACAGATTGAAAATTGGAATTCTGTTTTCTTTTAAAGATCACTGTCTGGTCATGAGAGACATTTTTGAGGCACTTAAGCTGTGGTTACGTAGTTGAGATACGGGTGCGTCTCATCCCACGTATATCATTTACATACTATGCGACACAGTACCATAATTACTACTGCGTTTTTGTGCCTGTTCTGAAGAAGCCAGCCTCTACAGGTAATGCCGTGACATTAAGTGAAGTGTTGTTAGGGTTCGTGACACTGTGCCCATCGATGAGGCTTCCAGCAAGGCAACCCCGTTAGGGGCGGAGAAGTAAAACTACAGAAAAAATAAAGCACGATTAGGAGCACTTGCAGAAAGGATGCGCAGTCTTGGTGCGGTAGTACATATAACTGCCTCACGGATGAGCCAGGTGGCGGCACCGCGTGCCGCAACTGCAAAGTGTGCAAGAGGCGCATATTACTTCGTCCTGAACGGCGCCCGGCGTGTGGATTCAAGCGCAAAAGTATACCAAGCTACAATCCCCGGCGCTGTCATATAAGGCCGTAGACATGCACAGGCCATCTCTGAGCGCGCCTGTAGATTAGGTGGATTGGACGCAGTGGTAACGCTTCGGCACCGCTCTTTCGACCTGTGGAAAACGGAGGGGCAGGGATTCCCCTGCGTTTTGAATCTTCTTAAACGAAATAAAATGTCGTGGCATTGGAGCACGTGGAACTACCCCACACCGTCGAAATTAATCCACAGCTCTCCTCTGCAGAACCTTTTCCCCCTTCCTCTTTCACGCTCTTTCTTTATGTCATGCATCACAGCGCAGATCAAGCGCCTAGAGAGAGTGGAAAATTTGTTTCGCGAGTCCTTTTTAGTTATCACGTTTATGTATAAGCCTGTATGGATTAGTATAAGCCTGATTTGTGCTATTGGGAGCTTATTACATTGCAGCACTTCGAAGCAACTCGAAACTACTAAATCGCACTCTCACTGATACCTCTTTCGATGACTCAAGCTAAGACGTACACGACCAGGTAATAGTCTGAGGCGGCATGGAAAGCCGCTTCCAGGGACTTATAGAGCGTCGTTTATTACCAGATATGTTGACGTAATCACACGGCTTATCGAAAACAACAGTGTTCCACTGACAAGTGGTCAATTAATTCGTCAGACGTCAATTAATTCCTTCGAAACTAAGAGACAGTGTGTATTGCCCCGGCTTTAATAATGAGGAGATGGGAGCGTGCAGAACAGACGCCGACAGTGAAGCGCATCTGGTGGCGGTGCCGTCCGAAAAGCGCCCACAGTTTTGGGGCCTCATAACATTCCAGTCCAAGATCTCCTCCCACGCGGGCCCACGAGAGGCAAGCTACCTGACAAGCATGATTCAGTTTTCCCATAATCCTGGGGTGATATTACCGCCAATTCTTGATTTAAGTCAGGTGACAGCGACTAGATTGATGCATAAGCACATACAATTTTACTTGTCATTTGTTTACTGCGAAATTGCTGTGGACTGCTGTTTGAGACCTTTGAAAGAACTAAGTACAACTTACGACGACAGAAACACCGAATTAAAGAGAGAAAGAATACCGGAACCAAGGAAGGAATGCGCCAAGAGAGGCAAGGACAGTTTTATGCTGCAAAACTGAGTTCTGAAATGAAAGCAATCCAGACCATAGGAATATAGGTTCCTAGATATAACGGTAAGTATATACCCTATATTTTATTCAGTGATTGTAAGAACAAGTCTATTTATTCATATCTAACCACATTCCCATGCAGCGCATTCAAATTAACGATGGTTTGAGAGGAAAACGAGTATTTAAAAGGAACTGTTCTATAAGAAACACTGACTTCTCTTTACTGATATACTAACGCATAGAATAGGAACTAAAGCAGGTTGAAGGAAAATGCATTTATCCTTATTTACTGCGATAATACATGTAAGCTAGCTTTATTCGGTCATGATGACTTGGGGCTGTTCGCGATGCAATTAACCTATGGGTATAGTTGGTTTCACCAGCCAAACATTACCTTGACATATTCGACTACCTGAGCAGGAGGCATTCCAAAAGCACCCATGCAGTCTTGCAGTTCCCGTATACTGTAGCTTGCAAAAGCTCAGTCTTCTTTTGCTAAACCTATTCAAAACCGCAACTCCTAACCGCATGCCCTCCTTCCTGCACTGAATCGTTTCGTGAAGATGCATGCCTGTATAGCTTATCGATAAAGCACACTGTGCTATACCTGCCACTTCATTCGGCAGCTTCTCCACGTAGGTGACATAATAAACGACTTCATCCTATTATATTAAACCGATTTATTTCATCTTAATATAATTAATTGTAGCCAAAAGGTACCAAAGGCTAGCCTGTTAGTTGGCTCAGGTTATCGTGTGTAAGAGGTGGAAATATTCTATATGTTCTGTCTTGTAGGCTAGCAATGTGGTGAAAAGGAGTAGTTGTAAAGACAGTGTATCACAAATGCTTGTTGATCTGTTCCTTCCATAGCAACATTGCTAATGTTATGAACAGCATAAACATTCTTGCTGCATAGGTGGACCCTGGTGCGGGAGGAGTTTGTCTTTGGACTTCATCTTGCCTTATGCATAGGTGAACCCAAAACTAAAGCCGCGAAATACTATGAGCTCGCCACTAATGCCCGTAAGGCATGCGCATAATGCCATTTGGTGCAATAAATAAATACATACAAAATAAGATCAAACGCGTATCTAATTAAATGTCAGACAACTGAGCATTCAATACTAGCAAATATTGCTGAACAAAGTCGGTTTTTGCCAGATAACCCATCCTCTCAAACTCTTCTTTCAAAATCTGTACAGAACATATTGAAACAGTAGATTTAGTTTGCTGGCGCAGTTGCCACGCGCAACAACACTGTGAAAATACTGATACAGTTCATTACAAACGCCAGCACTCATCGCACTTCATTGAACATTATTGTTTGCGCGTTCATTGAGCCCAATCCATGTATGTGTATCATTTTTTCAACGTATCACGAGCCTACGGCCACAGTGCAATATGGCCGGAGAGCCTGAAGTTCCCCGGCGGCTCGACGCTCGATGGAGAGGGAGCGGCCGCCCGCAGAGACGCCACGAGATGGGTCCCGCTGCGAGACCCGGACCACGGCGACGACGCAGACCGGCCTGCACAAACAGCAGCACAGCCGCCGCCACCGAGGCCGAACGAGGGAAGAGGAGGAGGAGAGAAGACCTTCCACGACCGGACTCTGCGAGGGACGACCGATCGATAAGGCCCGCACCCCGTCCCGAGAGCACGTGATCACTCTCCGCCATCTCACTCACTCCTTTCGGAGCCGCTCGCGCCGCCGCCAGCGTCGGCGGAGAAGCGCGAGGTGGTCGTACTCCGACCCGGGCCGCGGAGCGCCGGAGCCCCCCTCCCTACCGACCCGGGAAAAGACTCCCTCTCTTCCCCACCCTCCCGCAACTCCCATCCAACTCGGGATGCGCGCTGCTCGGCCTGGCCTGCTCCCAGCGCCGGCGCAGGGCAAAGTGTGGTGGAGGCAGCACGCTATAGGGCGGCGGCATCCTCGGTGGTCACGCTCGCGCCGTTGCCGCCATGTTTGCAGAGTAAACGTAGCCGACACTTGGGAGACCATGACCGAAACTCGAACACCACATAGCGGTGGCTCTCAAACGGCTGTGGACTCCTGGCGCACGTTGATGCTGTTGGCTTAACCAAACTCTCAGTATAGTTTCCTTATACATGTGTGTCCCATGACGTGGACGCCATTTCGTTGCGACGCTGTGTTCTCACTGGGTGCTCCAAATAATTAGTTGTTATGTTGTTTGTGCTCTAAACTTTTGTCTTGTTCACCCGCAGCTCCTGTTCCCTCACCCACCTTGCTACTTCATTATTCCTCTGATCTCTTACATGCCGAAACGCTATAACAATTGGCCAGAGCCAGACCCACAGCTTGCCCCATACATTTTTAGCTAAGATTAAAAAAAATTAAAAGACCCCGTCGCGGTAGCACAGTCATTAGTGAGCTCGATTGCTCTACCCAAGGATGCGGGAGCGAATCCTGGCTGCGGCAGCTCCTTTCTAAAGGAAGCGAAAAGCAAGGCACCCGTGTGATGTGGGATATCGTTCACGTTAAAGAACCCTACGTGGATATTTATTTTTTCGGCGAAGTCCACTACAGCATCTCTCCCAGCCTGAGTCCCTTTGAGACGTGAAACCCCATAAACCAAACCAGACTAAAATTTCAGGCACTTCGAACCCCACTTACACTGAATACATGATGTTGGAGCTAGCCTACGGTACTCATGTAATATTTAGTTTGCTGCTAAAAAACGTGAATAATTATTTCATTACTAAACAACTTAAATATTGGCTGCACTCCTCAACTCTACGGCGCAAAGCTGTATAGCACCATTACAAACAAATTAAGTTGTTTCTTGCACGATAAGATTTACTTTGTCACTTTCTCGCGTGCCAAAGAAATCCCGCGAAATATAAAAAAAAAACACAACGTAACGGGCGCTCGCAGACTGCTGTTGCGCAGTTCATAAACCTGCGATATATACACACATTATGGCTATGACAAACGAATGCGAAGAGCTGAGCGCGTGGTTTCCGTTACTGCCAGTGCAGTGTAGCATTAGCCTGTTTGTCTGAGGATCCGCGTCCAAATCTGATACAGATTGGCTATCACTAGACGAAACGGCACTCTGAACTGCCGCTGCCGTGGCGCTGAAATGTCGTCCTGGCTACAGATTAGTACTGTTCTGACTGGTACCATCGTATTACTTGGCGTGTTTCGATCATCAGGGCTGATCAGCGCGGGATCAACACTCGTAGCTCCTTCGAAACCACGCCGCAAGTTGCCTGCATTAATAACAGAAAGCGTTATTGCGTGCCTGGCCTTTGCGATTTTTCAAGTCTGCGTAAAGAAAGCAAAACAAAATATTCGAAATACAAAGAAACTGATTGGAAAGGGTATTCAGCATGTATGTTCTATTCGCGCACAGTTCAAGAACTAAGCAGCCGGCTCCAGTCTTTCTTCAAGACAGTGCAAATCGTGAGTCAATTCCCACGCTCCGAATGCGCGTGTAGCACGAGTTGTCGCCAGCCCGCTAGAACATTACCGCGGCGCTAGGGCAGCTCTGATCGCAAGCACCAGTTTTCGTAGTAGTAGCCATGGCGTATCGGAGTTGTACAGCTAGAAGCAGTATGAAAGGGAACACGGGAGCTCGTGGCCTCCACTCTTTCAAATGCGCTGTCACCGACAGGTGATAAGAATCAGGGGTAAAGACGCATCCAAAGTAAGCTGCTCTTCCCGAGCATACCCTTGGTGCCGCCCATTCTCGTCTTGCGTTGTGGCAGCAATTTGCAAAGCGCAGAGGCCACGCGCTCCCGTGTTCCCTTTCATATTTCTTCTAGCTCTACTTGCAGGCACACTCGAACTGGCCGGAGTACGCTAGGCTGCGCTGAATATGCAGAATGCCACGTGCTTCGTTGTATTCAGTCCTTACTATCTGAGGTAGCACAAGTTCGGCTACCTGCAGTGTGCCTGTGGTCACGGTGAAGCGACAGGGCCGTTGTGCCAGTTGTATTCACCTGGGGCTCTGTTTCTGTCGCATGCCGCCGTTAATTCGAAAATTGCTTCAAGCACGACGAGAGAAGAGAGCGTTTCCTTCTTTTATATAGAAAGCAATACTACTTGCACTTTCAAGCCTTCGCGTGACCCGGCCGCAGTTACGCCTTCCCCACGTGACGCTGTGACGTCACACCCCACGTGACACACGGGCTGGCAGAGGCTGCCAACTTGGGTCTCTCGTTTCACATGGGACGGCTATGTCAGAATTAGCCTGCTAGGACCCTTGCGTTCCCGTTACCTCTATAGGCCACTAAGGCGCGTTCATGCGGCTTGGTTATAGCGGGGCTTTATATGTGGGCTGAGGAAGAAGAAAAAGAGAAGAAGAACGCTCGGTCACCCGCAGCTAATGCTTTCGCTCAATATTTGGTTCAGCAGCGTTGAACCCTTGTAATTTGTTGTCTTTTTTTTTTTTTTTTCGTATAGCTTTGGAAGCTTCATTGCTTCGGAAATGCTTCGCCTGCAGCATGCATTTCCGCAGTCTTAAGACAAAAACCGGAGGCCCAAATACGGACGGCCGGCATAACGCACGCTCGCTTCGACGTTGCCGCAGTTTCACGGAGTCGAACAAGTTAATTAATGGCGTTCTTGAGATCAGCACAATAGTAGCGCTCAAGCGCCCCATTACGCGGCTTTCGTCATATTTCGCGGGCATTTTCGAAACGCGGTATAAGGACTAGGTAAGTAATATACTGGTGGAAGCCATTTAATAAGCTGCTTCTCAATGTGTTATATGACTTAGCATATTACACTTGTCGTCCGCTGCCAGTATATTACTTCAACATAACTATCAGTTCCTTAAGGTAAAAATAAATGTATCCTTAGTTACTCCATGTTAGGGCCGACATCATGCGTGCAGTTTATGTATTTGATCAATTTACGCAGGACAACCTTTATACTGCAACCCAGTATTAAATTTCGCCGGTGAAACATATGTGTCTTCTTGTGCAGCTGCGGTCTCTCGTCGCCGAAAGTCAGTCCTTCACGTGTTATCCGATATATATGTTAACGGGTGCTCTAAAAACAAACTACTTATTTCGACGATCATCGTCTCGCCTTCATTATCCGTGCCATATTACCTTCATTTTCTTCGGCCCCATTGTATTTATCAGGCCCTAGATTCAGGCTATAAGTGCACGTTAAAGGGAAGGGTCGAGACATGAGCTATTTTTTTTTTTTTTTTTTGTACGCAAACTTGCCATAAGACATATTATATAAACTCATGTAAATGGTTTTCCGTGAGGAACCGGAGCAGGCTCCCGCTCTTAGCGTTGTCGGTGAGCCATTTAGAAAAGTCATCTTCCCTTGTTGTGGTTAGACCCACTTCGCGCAGAATCTTTGTCCTTGATTCCCTTGTCCCTGCACAAGTCCATAGCAGGTGGCGAACATCCACTTCTGCAGCTGGTGTGGAACACTTTGGGCATGTTGTTGGTCCGATTTCAGCTTGCGATTCCCATCGGCATTTTACCGACGGGGTAAGGGCCGCCCCAGCTCTTATCCTTCTAAGGGAAACCTCCTCCAATCTCGTTAAGTTACGAGGGAGTGGGAATGTACACGGGGGAATGAGGGCACGTGTACTTTTCCTTAAAGAGGATGCTAAAATGGAAACAGCGGAGCGGGCATCGAAAGGGAGCCTGGTGGGGGGCGCATTAGTGTGTGGAACTTCGTGTGTGAGGTGGTCAACTTTTCTCTGCTCAGCGTTCTCAGCATTGTCTTGTGTCCAATGTATCTGGATGCTTATCTTTGTTTTTTTATTGAGTGCGTGGATTTCCTGGGTAACAAATAGCGTCTTCGTCACTTTCTTTAGTTGTTTTATGGCGGCTAAGGAGTCTGTATAGATGTGGGCTTCTGTTATCGAATCTATTTTATTTATGGCCTCCATAGCATCGCGGATTGCATAGAGTTCCATCACAAGCGGGTCCGGGTATTCTAAAAGATATTCTTTATGTACCTTTAGTTCGCTGTGTGTTGGACTAGTAGCTGCTGTTCTACCGCCATTTTCTATAATTGATGCGTCCGTATATGCAATTAAGGTACCTGGAAGTGCATCAACCAGAGGTCGAGATGCCAGCTTTTCTTTGCGACGAAGCCGAGTGGTCTTGTTTGTCGTGATAGTAGTGAATTCCCAAGGAGGGGGGTCAGCCATTGGTGGTGTTCGAACTGCCACTTCGTTGTACAAGGATGCTATAGGCGTAACGTACTTTCGCTTCATATCCCTTGTTGCCTCTCGTTGCTCAATTAATTCTGTCAACGTATTTATCTGTGCAAACTCTTGGAGAATAGGGATAGGGGTAAGTTTTGGTAAGGCCGTGATAGTGCGCATTGCGTTTCTATTTATTGTTTCCAATTTTGCCCATTGCCGCCTCGTGAGTCTTTGGAATTGGGCCTGGTATAGTATCCTCGGCTGTAACACTGATTGTACAAGACGTCTTGCCATGTCCGCTCGAGCTCCTCCTCCCCTAGACGAAATGCGTTTTATCAAGTTTAAGGAAGTCGCAGCTACTTTTTTCACTTTATGAAGCCATTGTGTTCCTTTGCCGGATTTGTGAATTTCTAGGCCAAGAACTCTCAACTCGTCCACCTCTTCCAGTGCCTGATTTCCAATCTTTAGGGAGACTCTTTGCGTTGCCAATTGTTTTCTTCCATTCTTGTTGGCAACATGAATGTAACTGGACTTTTGAGGTGATAATTCCAGGCCTGCACTTTGCACGTACTCATCTATGGTATTTAAAGCCTCTTGCAGATGCCGAATCTGTCTGTCAATTTGTTTATGAACAGACCAAATCGTGACATCATCTGCGTATATCATGAACCCCACTTCTGGTATTTTAGCTAATTTCCACGCCAATGGGATCAGTGCGATATTAAATAATAAAGGTGCTAACACTGACCCTTGTGGCACGCCTCTGTTCGAGGTGTAATTGCCAATTTGTTTTCCGTTTATCCGGATAGAAAACGTCCTGTCCTTAAGCAGATTATGTACTGCTTTTATGACCTGCAAGGGAATGCCCATACATTCCATGTTGCTAAGAATCTTGGCATGTAACACGTTGTCGTATGCCTTCGCCATGTCGGTAGCCACTACAGTGCGCACTAGGTGGCTATAAGGCGACACGTGTATGACCTCTTCAGCGAGCACAGCCAGTCCATTTTCTGTCCCAAGGTTTGTTCGGAACCCAATTTGTCGAGCATGGTATTTTTTATTACTTTCCAACCACCATGACAGGCGGGTGGCTATCATCTTTTCATAGATTTTGCAAATTGTGGGTGTTAGCGAGATAGGCCGCAAAGATTCTAGACTTGTGGGAGGTTTCCCAGCCTTTGGTATTGTTACCACCACCGAGTGTTTCCAGCCGAGTGGAATGTCTCCTCCTTGCCATACCTCATTTACCACATCCAACAAGCCGTCAACTGCGGCTCCTTCTAAATTCTTGAATACTTCATAAGGAATATCGTCATGTCCAGGCGCAGTTTTACCATTCGCTTCTTCTATAGCAGCCAATAACTCCAATTTGGTAAATGGTAATGTTATTCCTGTTTTATCAACCGCATCCACTGTCGGTGAAGGCGCCGGATAATGTGCGTGGTTCGGGAAGAAAAGGGCAGCAGCCTGATCTGCAAACTCTTCTGGTGTAAGCTGTAATGCGAGTCTAATACTTTCTGCATGATCTTTAACCTGCCGCCTCTTTTCCATGCCATGGAAAGTCCTCCAGAGGGCCTTGTTATTCGTTCCTGAGCCCAAACGACTGCACCACTCATCCCATCTCCTATGAGCCAGCTGTTTTTCATATCGGCGTGCCTGTGCCGTCACTCTGTTTACCTCAATTCTTCTTTGCACGTCTTCAGGATGGCGACCAGCCTGTATCTCGGCCCGCTTTCGGCGTGCCCAAAGTTTTAGTAGGTGCAGGTCGGGAGTTGGCTGATCTTCGTTCACTGTAGTTGTAATGGTGTGATCCTTGAGTACCGTTTGAAGGGTAGTAACGAGAGTATTCGGGCTAACTGAATGCGTTCGAGTATCCTGCCGTACACCATCCCAATGTGTAACAGACGCTTTCTTTCGAATTTTCTTCATATGTCCCAAATTAAGACCAATACCAATGGGGACATGATCACTACCCCACGCATCTAATTCCGCCTGCCATAGTGGTGCACCAGGGCCCTTCCACCACGTCAAGTCTGGTGAGCGTGTTTGTGTTGCAGGTAGTGTTGCGACTCCTGGATGATTTAGCAGTGTAAATTCCATTTCTGTGAAGGCAGTATGAACTTGATCACCCCTTTTAGAATCATAATCATATCCCCATACGGTGTGCGGAGCGTTAAAATCTCCACCGATTAGTATCGCAATTCCAGGGTATGAATGGCGAATATGCTTAACCCATCCAAGATTAAGCACTGTGTTTCTTGGCCTAGCGTACATGGACACTAATATAAGGGGCGTTTTGTTCGGACGCGTGAGTACAGCAACTACTTCCTGCTGAGTGTTGCACCACTTGCTCAAGTCAAGTGGCGTTTGGGGAATGTTGGCCCTAATGTAAACGGCAGCTTTTCCTGGTGTTTCGGCCTCTGCTCTTGCTCGTTTATCAGGGATAGAAGGACAATGGTACCCTATATATCCTGCTATTGAATATAACCTATTGTGCTCCTGTATCAAGAACGCCCATGATTGTAGCTTACCGTACAATAATTTTGTATTTATTTCCCCAACTTTATTACAGAGCCCTCTGCAGGAAAAAGAGAAGGCTCACAGACTAGGGATCAAATTCATGAAATTTATTACAAGGGGAGGAGTTAACTTTCCCCGGTCCAGTTACCGGACCTGAAGTCTCCAGGTGCCCTGTCTCCTGCGCTCGCCCTTTTGTGCGCCTGCGGCCTTCAGTCTACACAGATGCAAATGTCGCAGTAGATCTACCCCTGATCAGCACTTCTCCTTGTCTTGCACACCGATGCAACTGTGTGAAGCATGAACGTCATGAAGCAGCATTCTTTATTACCCTAGAACTCAATGAATGAGATTCATTGAAATCGTACCATACCAATGCAGGTCGAAGTCCATCTTGATTACCGCGAACATACTTACAAGCTCGAATGAAAGACTCGAAGAAGACGTTGAACTTATGGCAACTTCGTTAATAGAACAACAATAAAGTACGCTACAGCAAAAATGCGCAGCCTAATGCGCAAAGACCTGCACAGTGTAATTTGGTCAAAGCGGGGACCAGGTTACGAAATATTTTTTATTTGAGCTAAATAATTCATTAGGTACAGCATTGATGCAACACTCTGTGCATGGTCCGTAACAGAGAGCACATTTTACCTATATAGCAATATATAAGCAACCGACAGAACACACTCTAATCGCGCTTGCTACTACTGACCATCACATTGAGTATATAGTTCACTAGTACAACGTTATCAGACTCTTGGAACAACGCTGGGGAAATGGAAAAGACTTAAAATTTAGTTCTCTGCCTTTAAAGGGATTGACGTTTTGGCCACAGCTATGCGTACGTTCCTCGCGGCCCTGCTGCCTGCTGGCACTTGGTGGTGACCACGTACGCTGAAGGCAACAAAAGATTATTGTTGCACTGGAAGGAGCTAATTATTGGGATACCTTGCTCCCGCAATACGATTAAGCGACAAGGCGACAGTGATAGCAGCAAGCGGGCTCGTCGGTCGTAGAACTGCGAATACCCGTTGCAATCGTCAGCGTTCGATTTAAAGTCGGCAAAGAAACACGTAGATAAAGCGACCCGAAAAGGTGCCTAGATCAATCTGGAAAGATATGAAAACGGAGGCGAGCTGCTACAGTAATTCGGAATGCATCTCGGCGCATCTCGAGCGACGAGAGAAATGATAAAGCCGTGTCCGGCGGCTTTGAGCGTGCACAAACGAAACGAATTCTTCATGCCATTTTCTAGATCAGTCTGCGTGATACAAAAGCACATACAAGTGCTCATGCCTGGAGGAGTTTACGGCAACAAATAAACCTTACAATAGACAGATTTAGCCTACCGTGATCCTCTACCGCGCGTGGGCGGGGCGCAGAAGCTGATTGGCCCCGACGCGGTAAGTCTATGTGCCGACATCAAGTATGTGGCGCCATCTATCGGCGTCGAGAGGCTCGGGCATGCGCAGTGGAACGCGCGGTGGCGGATCACGGTAGAGTATCGCGGATCACGGTAAGCTAAATCTCTCTAATAGTTCGCTGCAATACCGTAACAGTTTTCGTCCAAGGACTGCTGCGCATTAAAGTCACACTCACTTGACTGCGCAAGAGTACCGATTGGACTCTAGCGCAACTGCAAACTTCACTGGCTTCATAGCTGTCTTTCAATGTTTCGGTAGTGAAAACATGCTTCTTTTTTTGCAGTGCACTCGTTTCGGCGAACAATGTTTGGCTATGAGATACACCATGTGTTGGATATCTGTTCAAAGCTCCAGTGGCTCGACTACACCTCCGAGATAGACCTTCAAAACACGCAATGTTAAAAATTCATTTACATAAACTTAAAACCCTTCTCGGGATTTCTGCTGAATGGATTACAAGACAATTAATATAAGGGAAAGGGGAAGGATACAAATTAGGCACATATATTCAAGGAAACGAAAAACACTATAAAATGCATTGAATCAAAATTTTATATCGATTCAAAACCTTCACCTTCTTTTCTTTTTCGCCAGATAAACGCGCTTCAAAAGAGCGATAAGAACCTTAATACACAATGAATAGGTACCTCATAAAAATAAGAAAGGAAAACGTAGCGCCGTATCAGATTCATAAGCTGATATGTTTGCTCTGTGAAAAAATAAATACTGCCAGATTTGGAAACAAACCCTCCACTTAAACATTCTCATAAAAGTCATTTATTCTTCTTACTTTCTAATTAATGCGACTCATTGTTTATTGAGTGCTGCAGAGAGGTTTAATTTTCAAATGCGTTCGACTATAGTGGCATAAACAAACAAGAAAGGGAATTCCCAGGTGAGTATGTTAAAATTGGGGTGCTCCACAGAAAAACGTTTTCCATAAAACGCGGGCATCTAAGACTCCCATTTCTGTTCTAAAATTATGCGCACTCTGATCGCAGTACTAACCGAAACAAAGCATTCAAAAATCCAAAGATACCTAAGAACAAGCATCTTGCACTTATATCGTGGGTCAAGATGTCGCTCCCACCCGGGGGCCACACAGGACCCAGCTGCCCTAATTCACGACATCTGGGATAAATAAAGTTGTTTACCCCTCTCTCTCTCTCTCTCTCTCTCTCTCTCTCTCTCTCTCTCTCTCTCTCTCTCTCTCTCTCTCTCTCTTTCCGTTCGGTGCAGCGGCCTCGGAGCGTGGAACGGAACAGATGCGTGTGCTCAAGTTGAATGGAATGCAATGAGCGAGAATAGAATGAAAGCCGCATAATTTTTCTAGCTTATTTCATCAGTCAGCTCCTGGTTGAATGAGTGAGCATGTCTCCACGCATTACTGAACATATTCTCTGATCGCAGAGTGCTTTTTGAGCTCTACTCCAGATATTCTGAATGTCATTCTAATAAGAGCTAAGCGAAATCCAGCGAGCGTGTTTTCTGCTCCCTTCATCACTAATCCCTTACGCTGCTCACCTGTCATCTCACACAAACTCACTAGTGCACATTCGTAAGCCATCACCTTATGTGAAAGGTCGCCCAACTATGATATAGCGCCCGGCTTCAACCAAGCAGTGCTAGAGTGTTGGCGTGGCATAGTAGGACAGTGTCATATCCGGGATCGAATGGTGCAGGGTTCTTTTCCCATCTCACCATCCCAATATCAGGAGTTGCTTGAGTTGGCAGCTCCTGCAAGCTCCCTCATGTCACGTGGTTCATTCGTGAAATCACATAGCCTGCTGATCAAATGGTGCCCGTCCCTGTCAACTGCCGTATATGCCACCTGCCAGAGCTGCATGTCTGTGACTTCGCTCACAACATCGACGTCACCTGAGCCGAATTTTATGAACAACGCTGTCACTTTGACGCTCTCTCGTTAAAACTACCTAGGCTTTGAAGAACATGATACAAATCCAGAAAGCCTTGAAGTGAATTTCGTCGAACCGAGATGTAAGCATGAAATGCTTTGCAAGAAATGCACCTCAAGATTGATTAAAAACTACCAGCGCATAAGGCAAGGACAAATAAAAATGAAAAGGCAGGACGAACGCTAGTCTTTTTATGTAATCATGAGACACTAACTCGGCCAAATTTTTGCCTTGATAACACTGACTTAGAGCTTTCAACAACTTCACGTAAAAGCTTCTCAAAAAGTGCTCCCCTGTGCATGTAGTGGTGCTTATTCCAGGACTCGTATGGCTTTGGCCGTCAGCTGGGCCTTTTGCCCCCCGGACCAGGACAAAATTTTCTTTAACTACGAAGTTTCTGAGAAAGCTATATAGTTTTACTTTGTAGCCTTATGGTTGTGCTTGGGTGGATCTCACTGAGTAAGGGCTTCCTTACTCAGTGACATCCACCCAAGCCTTTTGCATTTCGCCGCCGTCCGAACGTTCCACAAAATTTACTTCAAATTTTGAAATAGGTTGTGGCAATCAGGAGACTAGAAAGAAATCTCAGGATGCTAAATACTGCTCGTGCAGTAAGACGAAAGCCTTTTTATTGTGTATTATTTTCATCTTTACTTTAAATTTATTATTTTAACTTTTTATCATTTTTAATACATTCTTCCTATTCTAATAATTTATGATAGCTTAATTATAGCCATTGAATTTATTATTGGCTTCTTATGTGGTACTAGATTGGATTCTGTAGTTCTCGATTGATTTACGACCTTTCTGGCTTGGCTTATGGCTTTTGGCTTTTGATTACCCAATGTTTATATACTTTGGCCAATTTAGCCAATATTGGCTTGCTGTGTGGCTGGTGTTGGATTGGCTACCCTTCTATCTCGTTTGACATGTTCCTGCGAATACACTCATGCGCCATGAAAGGCTGTCGCCTTAAAAAAGAAAACAACTTTCGATAGTTCATGCTGGTCGGTTTGCTTGCGGTAGTTCTTACCAGCAGGTGGATCGCCGTCATGGCTTCGGCTGCTAAGCACAGGGACGCGTTATTGAATTCCAGTCGCAGTCGTCGCTTTTCGATGGCCTCGAAATGCAAACGCACCTGTGTACTGTATGCACGATGGCAGTGCACGTCGAAGATTTTCAAGTGGCGGAACTTATTGTAGCAAATGTGCAGTGTTCTGGCTTCAACTCCCCTCCCCCATAACGTGTCATAGCACGCAGTAAAGATGGATATTTAAGCAGGAACATTATGCCAGTTTGATGCCGAATTGCGCTACCATGCGCCGAAAATGATGGTCGAATTGTAAACGCCGTGTTATGAATGCAACAAGCGGCGTCTTTATTTAATAAACGTTAGAAATTATTTTCAAATGTCAATCACAGCCTCCTGTTGGACAAATATATGTTGGCGTACGGCGTCCCTCAAACACACCTCAGAAGATAAGCTACCCAGTAAAACGATGACGTAACAATGCTTGCCTAAGACCCTTTTTCCCTATCCGCCCTGCTGATTGCAGAGCACGCAAACAAGGAGCGCAGAAATACTGAGGAAAAGAGAGGGAAAGATTGGGGAAAAGGGATGGGGGGAATGCTATGGGAGCACCGGGTTTTTGGAAGAAAAGCGCAGATACCGCTCGGAGCAGCCCAGTGGGAAAAGAGCGCGAGCGAGTGGGGAACCAGGTGAGCTGTTCGATATGGGAGAGTTGTGGAGAGAAAGGTAGGCCACAGCGGCACGGTAGGAGGGGGACTTTGCCTGGGAGTTGGGGAGCGACGCGCCGTCAGTGCCCTTTTTTAGGGAGACGGTAGGGAGACGGCGCGCTGCCGGGCATGATGGGGAAGGGGAGTGTATTTGGGAAGAGGGGAAGAAAGAATGGCTGGAAGGGGGCCGTCCAGCATGCGTCATGTGCGCGGCTTCCCGGCCCAGGGCAAGGTGTGATGGTGGCGCCGCCGTCAGCGGCAGCGGTAGCGACGCGGAGGGCTTTTCGCGTGCGCCCGGGACCAGGTTTATAAAGCGCCGTGGTGGGGCGGACGTGTTGGACTCCGGTTGGGTTCTTTCGGACGCTAGACTCCGAAAGAACCATAAAAGCTATGAATTTGCATGCCTTTTCCAGCGCATCTGACGCCTTCCACAAGCAGTAGCCAAGTGTACACACTTGGCTACTGCTTGTGCTGCATTGGAATATTTTCTGATCTAAGATCTGTCTATTTATTTATTTTTCAAATCTGTCAAAAACTAATATTACTTTCACTTTCAATGCTATTAACTGGGCTAGTTGGTGAACGAATTCAGGCATGGTGCTAGCGCACAAGGAGGACACACACTGCGGGTATGCGGATAGGATAAACGCTAGACTTGCAACTGAAATTTATTCCGGAAAAAACACTTTTATACATTTTTTCCCCCTCCTTAATAGCTGCAAGTCTAGCGTTTGTCCTGTCCGCCTACCCGCAGTGTGTGTGCTCCTTGTGCGCTAGCACCATGCCTGAATTACTATCACTTGTTTTTCTCTGTTCACCTCATTTTTTAGCATTTTTTAATGTATACATATTCTCACGTCCTAGCCATAGGATGGGACGATGACAGCGACTGCAGGTCAGCAGGGCGGCAGCAGGAACCAGTTCGATGGCGGGGATACCCAGAACACCGAAAAGATCACCCGCATCAGCGTCTTCCTTCTTCACGGAACACTCGCACTTCATCTTTTTCGGCTACAATATATCAGCATTTTGCCTTTTCATGTTACCGTAATTCTTTTTCTTTGGCCGCTGTATTATATTTCTGCATTTCAGGCATTCCTTTTTCGGTATACTTAATGTACAGCTTTCTCCCACCTAATTCAGACGAAATTTCATTATCTAAATTCACAGTAATGGACGTCTTCCCGAACTGTTAAGGATTTCATGCGCGATGTTTTGTGCGTCTTTGTGCCTCCATTGTGTTTTGTAAACACGACACTTTTGAGTACTAAATACTTTTTTCACATATCATTGCAGACTTTGGTAACTGCTTTCTAGACTTTTTTTTTTTTCTAGTGCTGTTCGTGCTTAGCATGCTTGATTTAAAGTCATATTTTCTTTGCATTTACTAATTCTTGATGCACAAGAACATCTTTTCGTTTACCATCAATAGCCTGATTCATTCTTCTTCATATCATTTTTTATTGGGAGTCTAATTAGGTTGTCATGAATTTTCAGCCTCTCCTGACTTTATTGGGGTTTCATACATATATACATATTTTCTTCCTTTTTCTTTTCTATCTCACATCAATGGTACTTCCTTATCTGCTCTTGTTCATACGGCGACTAAATGCATTCTGGGGGTTTTTTTTACAGAGGTTTGCTATTTTTTTTCCTTCTTCCACTTTTGTATTGTTTTCTCACTTTAACTCTTTTTCTGGTTCTGTCCACTGTTTTTCGCTATGGTTATTGCTTCGTGTTCTTTTGTTCTATCTTCTCTTGCAGTTTCCGGCTACTCACGGACGTTTTCTTCCATCTTCCATGTCTCCTTCTTTCCTGGAGCTCTTCATCTTTCGTGCTTTTCTTCTCTGGATTTTTTTTTTGTATATTTCTTTTCTCCTTTTTGTATTTCATAAAACTATTTGTTGCAAATAGGTAGTTGAGTTCTTTATGCTTCAGCTATTTCTCTCGTCAACTTTTTTTTGTGGCGATATAAAATCCTAACCTGGTTAAACATGGGAGTACACTTCTTCTCCTTCTTCATTGTTTCACAGGAATGGCAATGTGAGACCAGAAATGTATTGTCCTTGCCACTTTCCAAGTTGTTCCGGTGTTCCAGTAGTCTCTTGTTAATACAGCTGAAATAAAATAGCTGAAGCATATTTTATTTCAAGGGACAATAACTGTGTCAGCAAGCCTTCTCTTGCTCTTTCAAGCAAAGAGATTTCTTTTTTGAGTGATTTTTGTATAGCAAGTGAACCCAGGGGTTGTTTCACGTGATTTCTTGGTTTTCTTCATGTTTGTTTTTATCTGGGCCTTGGAGTAAAGGCTTAGACTGAGTTGTGAGTCAGCGCTTGTACTGTGGCTTCCTTGTATCTTGTCCTGTCTCTTTCTGTTCGCGCTGTTTAAATTAACAACGGATATTTACCAACTCGCCCAACAAAGTATCTTGGTCCCGCCAAACAAGCCATCCTCATATACTGCCTGAACGCATGGGCCTCATCACCGCTCTCTCCTCGACTTAATTCGACCCAATAACCTCTTCTGATTTATTTAACCACCGTGTTTTTTCTTTACTCCCTTTATGCGTTCAGTCAATAAAAAACGTATTGAAGAAATAGAGCGCCTTGAACTACAACAGAATGACGAGCCAAACAGAATTGGTCAGAAGGTAAAGAAAAGCCACGATCGTTGCACCGCTTGTTCGCGGGTCTTCTTTCTATTCTGAGAAATTCTATTTGGCTCATGAGAAAAATAGAGTGTTTCGTACCTGTACACATATATACATGCAAGCATCTCTCAAATTCTTTGCCTAGTTGTAGATTGTGATAACGCTTAATTGAGCTGAAATTTCACATTAGGAAGTATCGTTATCGTGCTTAGAAGAAGCGCGCTGAACAGCAACAAGCCATCCGCCTGGCGGCTGAGGCCGTGAAGTAACAATGTATCTTCACCAGACCTTAGTTTGCGAGGCTTCTGAGTAGGGCTCCCTTAGGCCTGCGTGCCGGGGGGTCCAAAAACGACTCTCATTTCGGTGGAAATAAAACGCTTTGATGATGATGATTCTTGAAACTGCAATGCCCATATTAGCAGCCGCGTAAACGTAGGTTCTGCCAGCACCCTTTAAAAAAAAAAAAAAAGCTAAAGCGGGTAGGAAAATTCTTTGTTCGCTATGAAAGTGCACCTGTCCAACGAACGTCCTTGAAAGAGAATTCATCGTCACTCATTCAAATTTCCAGATATCAGGCACTAGGGCCCGTAAACGTGTACCAAGGAACGAAGAAAGTAGGTCATGGGATGAAATAGGAAGTATGGCCGCAGGCACGAGAACTGCCTCAAGAATGTCGGCTATAGCGTCCCACTTCAAAGTGAGAATCATTATACAATGCAAGCGGGTCAGCCAGTGATTGATGGAGGGATCACGCCAACTGGATGATATGATCACTCCCATACCATCTGGCCAGCTGTCAGTGTGGCCACCTTTCACTATGTGCAGCGGGCCATATCTTCAGAAATTGATTTTAAAAATAAGTGCGCGAAATCCGTGATGCATTGTCGACCAGTAAGAAGGAATGCAGGTGCATCAGTGTGCGCCCGATAGCCTTCATTGACAAAGAGCGATTGTCAGGTAGAGGCGTCAGATGCGCTTCGTGTTAATATTAGTACGCAGAGAACAAAAAGCGCTTCTCAATGCGGCCTGGCATTTCGTCCCAAAACCCACGACTATGGTGCCGTCCTTCCCGATCTTCTACAGCTAACGCGGTTAAAGTATTGACCCAATAGATGCGGCTCAGAAAAGGAAAAGCGCTTTTTTTTTTTCTCTATCTAACCTTGCGTCAGGTATACGCATGTATAGCGTCCGATGGGGTCCTGCGTTTAGCTCTAATGAATCACTATAACTAGCTCGTTAGAGCATAAGCTGCCGTACTGAACTCCATTCACGTGCTTTCATGCAGATGGGTAGTGTCCTTTGTTATAACAACAATAGGAAGTACTGGGGTCGCTCAATTCTATGCACTCTTTCCTCGTTTTTTGAAAGTGTTCCTCGCTTTTAGTGTTTTAAGGCAGGAACCCCTTTACTGGAGATGTGGAAGTCAGCAATTATCAACGACCAACCAAAAATGACGGCGAACAATAGCCCACGTTAGAGACGCATGCTCGTGCATCAATTTGATGATATAAAAAAGCAGAACCGCCCCTTTTTGACGCATCTATTTTCTGGTACACTACCGGCGTTCCCCAGCTGGCACCAGCGATCCCTCGGCACAACTACAGTGCCATGCCCCGACCGGACTAACAGGCTTTGCCCGGTGAACAAACAAATTGCGTGTAGTCGCGTTGGCGGGTCTTCTCTCTGTGTGGACTGAGCTCATAAGCATGCTTTGCGAGGGACCCAATTTGGAGAGCTGGCCTGGCTACTACGCCAGGTCATGCACGCTTGTTTCGGGGGTCCAGCAGAAGTGGAAATGATGTCCAACAAAGAATGGGGATGAGCACGAGGGGACGTCACTGAGTACAATAGTTTACGCTGGCTCCCCAAAAGCACAATGAAAAACAGATGGTTCAGTATGGGCATCAACAAAGGGGTTCTAAAAGGACCAGTGGAATTCCAAATGACAAAACGTGCAGTGTGCGTTTGCAGTACGGACATACCCTGTTAATCTCTACGTGCGTTGAGATTACGGTTCGTTGACGCACGTGCATACGTTGCCACTGTTCTTATATGCCTTATAATAAGATGACAATTATTCATTAGCATCCACCCAAGCGCTGCCATACGGCCAGCGTAAGAGTATTACTAGCGCTCGCGAGGATAGCCCTCCAAGGGCTTTGGTTTGTAAGACGGCCCTCCGTACATAGAGGGGCCTATCAATTGCAATGTAGGGGGCTGCACGCTCACCCTCTGTAATATTGGCAATAAATGTTTCTACCGCTACAATACGGCTACAAAGGAAAGATATACAGCTCTCTTAGAAACTTTTTTCTTAAACAAAAAACTTTCCTCGTTTGGGGTTTGAACTTGAGACCCAACGCTTTTCCAGGGCAGTGCCTCCATCTACCGACTCTAACGTTTCGTTTTTTCTCTGTTTGTCTTATGTACTCTCATAAAGACGTGTGCCATGAAAGGCTCGACTATGCTTTTTGGTGGACTGGGAAGTTTCAAGGCGAGTTATTTACTTAAGCAAAAGGTTCCGATAGAAAAAGAGCTAAACTTCATACCTCATGTTTAAGAAACTATTTCATAAAAGTCATTTGGCGCTCACTATTAACTAAACCTTTTCTCTGTTTTGCGCAAAAGTGGCTGAACCGGTTCCATCTGTGATCAGCATTAAAGAATTTTATTTTATGTTGCAAACAAAAACTTTCTCCGTACCGTAGAATGATTACCATTGCTGAGGGTAAGCAGGGGAATAATAAGCGGCAAAATCTGCACCACGGTGCCTCTCCCTAATGAGGATGCTACAAAACAATAATTCTTAAGCTTGAAGATGTACATTGAGACATTAATTCGATATTCTATGTTACTGTTGCGGAGGAGTAAGCGCTGTGCAGCATCCTTTCTTTTGACACATCGAGATCATTCTCAGGGGTCTAAATCCACACGTCCCGAATGCTGGTCTCTAATTCGTCATGACGCACGTGTGCTTCGTGAGCCGGAGGGCAGTTGACACTTCACAGAATCGTTCAAAAAAGGCACAGCTAGATGTCTTCGAACAACACCGATAAATAAGCGCTACAAAATTGTACCATTTTGTTTTCTACCTTGCTGATGACGGCAACATGTTTTACTAACAATGTGTATGTAACTAAGCTAAATATATATGAACACAGCTCCCCTTAGAAAAGCGTATACGCAGTATTCTCTCAGTAGTTCTGGTTTCCGTGGCGTGCGGCGGGAGGGTAAACAAAACTACGAGTCAGGTGGCTAACAGGACAACGACACACCGTTATTGTGAGCGTCCAAATCTTATGTTGGTTTTATGCATTGTACCTCTTACGTTCTTATGTCATAATCGAAAACTCGCTGTTGCAAAACAACAGCGTAATAAGTTTTCAAAGTTTAGTGTGTCTTACGTCACTAATTCTATCCCTAGCTTTCCGTACCACATTCACAGGATAAAGAACAACAATAGGAAAATCAGTGCTCCGGCTCATTGTTAGTTAAAATTGCGCTCAGCACTGCGCCAGCACTCATTGCTGCGTTAGGGCGGGGCCTACCAGATCCCGGCAGCAGCAGTAGCAGTCGCCGCTTCCCTGAGCAGGTGAGTCGGCGGTGGCGGACGAGGAGGATGGCTTCATTGACCGCAGCTAAAAACACCTCGTCGCGCCGACAAATTGGAAAAGTCCGGAGCCTGCCTCCGGTCACTCGCCCTTCCGGCCTAAACCTCCTCTCCCGCTTTCCTTTCCCTTTTTCTCTCAGACCGCCTCCTCTCTTCCCAGAACGCTCGGGAGGGCTGCGGGGAAAACGGGTCACGTGGCTGGTTTAAGGAAGGGTTTGGAACACGGGTGCTCCTGGAGAAGACGAGACGCGACGCTAGTGTTGGCAGGCGTCTGCTATAGATCGCGCTGAATCAGTTTGTCGTCATTTATCTCCCGCTCTTTTAAAACCTGAAAGCGCCACCATGGTGATGTCTAATTAACCTGAACGCTTAAACGCGACATGGCCATTGTTCGCTCACTGCATTAAGGCACTTGCAGCAACTGTTGACGCGCTGGAGTTAATGCCTTGGAGAAACTGTTGAAAGGGGGGAGAAAGGTACATGCTCAAAGTTTAATTGAGGCGCACTGTTAGCAGGCTCTGTGCGGTAAAGATTTATTGCGACACTCTAAGGCTCTTGCCAAGCCCATCAACGTTTCTCCCACACGCATCCGTCCTTTTTAGGACTATTAATTTGTTCTGCAGTGCGCTAATAGTGACCCAATATGGTGATGGTACTCTGATCAAAGGAATCACTTCTACAGTGGACCAAGATAAATGCCTGCTGCTTTTTCATTAAATGTACAACCCCAACAGGCAGGCCATGGACAACGTTTATATGAGCATACTGAAATTAATCGCGCATGAGCGTAAACAGATGCCATTGAAAACTTAGGCACAATGTTGTTATTATTACAATCTCTTCAATCTCACTGATTACTACACGCTGATACGCTATTACCAGGTGGAAGGCTTCAGTTGATTAAAGCCCGCATGAGCTGACTTGACTTCGTAACAGCTTCAGTTAATTGCAGTCCGAACGAAACAATAACGTAATGTGAGCAACATATACGTGTTCGTATTTTTTCGTGCTATCCTTCTCCAATACATTGTGTAATCTTTGTCGAAAGCGATAGGCTAAGTACAGGTTCGAAATATTAAGCTAAGATAACCTGTCAAATCATACCGCACAGTACCATATCGCACCATCATGTGCCATGATACTATAGAAGGTTTCTAGAGTCACGGGCGGGAAAGCAGAATCAAAAGGTGAAGGCGAAAAAACAAGGAAAGACGGTAACATAAAAATAGTGTCTGCCATGCTGCACTGGCAAGTAAGGGTAAGACTGATGGAAAGAATAGATTACAAGAATGCCTGAGATTGCACGCTAGCAGACAAGATGTCAAAGATTTCTTCCACCTTTAAAAGAAGCATAGAGAGGAAAGGAACTAAAGGAGACATAGCCCGAAGATATTTTCGTATTTCATTATTGAAGCCTACCCGTTGTGCGTATGCTTCAAGAATAATATTCAGCAATGTTGTTTCACATTGCTAAGCGAGATGTAGCGTCATTACATCTTCCCTTACATTGAAATCTTTTTTTTTTATTTTTTACAAATTCTACTTTTTGAAGAAGAATTCGCCGAAATTTCCTATAACTAACTTCAGTGCTTCACTGATAATGCCAGAAACTTTGAAGACTTCACCTGTTCGTATTTCTTCTGTGCTTTTTGCTAAATATTAGGGCACAATTAAGGACCAGGCATCGTGAACTAGCCCCTCATGATTGCATCTCGTCGTGAGTACAGAAATGAGGGGAAAATCTAGCACTCCATTTCATAATAACCTGACGTCGTTTTTTTTTTTTTCTAATACATTATGCAGATGTCGCCGCACCAGCGTTATTAATGGTAACGTGGGCATTCATTCTGCCAGCTCTTTATAAAATCTGTCTTCATTTTGTTTTTTTTTAATATTGATGTCAAGGACAGGATGCCGCACGCCCAATGTGTTACTCTGTGCTTCAGATTACCCTGACGCAACGCAGCACATCAAATTTCGCAAGCACTCACTCGCTCATATTTTCATGATTAATAATGACGCACTAAAATATTGGCACTCGCTGGGTGCAGCACTTCCAACAAGGGTGGCAACGACTAGAGCTAGCAGCAGACTTGTTGGTCCGTTTTTGACGTTGTGTACGCTAGAGGCAAGTCTCGTACGTGAAACTTATTTTTGGTATTGTATCTAGGGGAAAGAGGGAGAAGATGCGGTATATACCCCAAAGAATCGGGTTTTCGTGGTTTCTCTGTGCGGAATTCTCTGTTCAAGAGGAATCGAGAGGGGAGGACACCCTTTCCTCCCTTCCATCCCTCTACCTACTAGAATAGATGTATGAATCAGCTGCGGCCTCATTTCGACTAAAACAGCTCATATTCATGTGCGACAAAGAGTACAAAAACACTGCCGTACAAATGTCTGATATAGATGCACTCCTCACTTATCAACAAGAATTTAAATGCAAGTTATTTATTTGAAACATAATTGTTTGCTAGAGAATTACTGAAATAATATAATATTGGTGTCGAGTCAGATAGGGGTATTCCGTGAAGCATCACTTTCCAACAATAAAGTTAGCAAAAGAATGTTATTTTTTTTTTTCGAAAATAATGAACCCTTGTAGAGTAACCAACAACGCGTGATACTACCTCATCCAAAGCTTTCACAATATCAAACTCGTTTACCAGTTATAAAAAATAAATAATTATTTCCCAGGAAACGAAAGGCGCAGTATCTGTCACACTTGTGTCTGTGGACACCTGAACCTCGCCGTAAGGGAAGGGAGGAAGGTGGGAGAGAAAGTGGAAAGAGAAAAAGAGGTGCCGGTAGTGACGTAGTAATTTCTACCACCTGGGGATTTTTAACGTCACTGACATCGCACAGCACACAGACGCCTCTCCACTTCGCCCCCATAGAACCAGCTGAAGTGAGTGAAACGGGTCCCAGTTGGGCAGCGCTCAAGTTTGTTACAAGGGACAGGCAATTCTTTCCAGTCTCCTTGACTGGGAAACCCTTATTAATGCGAAGGTCAAGGTGCCTAACATGATTTGGCGAGGATCAAAACGAAGGATATCTCGGACAATATGGGAACCCACATAATAGGTTACGTGAGGCGGCCGCCGAGAAAAGGTGAGTCACCCAAACAGCATTCCACCGGTCCTGCAGTAAGTTCCAAACACGGCACTCGCCGACGGCGCCTCTGCGGAGAGCAAAAGGTTATGGATATGGACTAGAACTCTGTTCTGATAACATTGGGAACAGGACATCATTTCTCTCCGTATACTTGGCAAGAGGTATTTTCGATGCCTCAACCTCGTACGCTCAATAAACACAAGATCTGAGAGAGGTCAGTTGACTGATGCGGTATGAGATCGCAATGCTACTGAAGTGATGCGAGTACCGGTACAAGAAGTAGACGAATGCGTATTTAACTATAACTGAACACTCTATTCGGCTGTTGAGATAAGCCAGTTCTAAAGCTCTACTTATCGAACAAAAGACCCGCACCATCTGACGGGAATGTGTGGGCGACGTAACAGAAGCTCATAAGGAGGGCAGTGAGTCTACAAGGCATGACCTGTATCAGCTGCCTAAGCAAGATGACCTTGCTACTGCTTTACCGTTAGTTAGTCGCGGAGGTGAACAAGGTTTATCAGGCTAGGTTGTTGTTACCTGAATAGAAAATGAGTTTACATTGAAGTAAAATGGAGAGGTTGAATGTATTGCAGGGGGCCAGACGCAACAAAAAGTCAGGATTGCAAAGAATGGAAGAAACTGCAGATAAGAAAAACCACTGCTTAGATTCATGATTGAAAAAAGAGCTAGAGGAAACAAGCCATCTGCAGAATATCGTGGAGGTAGTAAAACGAATTCAGGGAACTACGGAGGTTTTCCTTCCTGGGGTAATAACAAAACGATAAAGTTTATTTCAAAGTGCGCAGAACATAGCCAAAGTCGAATAAAAAATAACGATCAAACGAGACACCTTCGCAGAACAAACCCTCCAGCGAAACGAGGACCACCGTGGAAAGGTGAAGAAGGATAGCTCGCTGCGAAGCACGGACCAAGCGGAGAGGAGAGGCTGAGTTCCCGGGAAAAGTACAGCGCAAAGATGAAGTGTCTGTCGCACCGGTTCGAGACGTATAGCGGACGAGGTGAGGGGAATTAACGAAATATAAGCGAAGATATCGAAGACGCTGGCCCAGCTACGCGTAAAGGAACGAATCTGGGTAGCAAGGGGAACGAAAGGTAGCTCGCCAGGAAGAGCGAGAGGATTGCGGAAAACTGGCGCGGCCGTAGCGACGGGCGAGTGGGAGCGCTCAGGCGACCGAGGTGGGGAAGAAAGGACGGCGGGTCCTCTCGAGCTTCCCTGACGAGGAAAGGAGGGGGAGTAGCGGAGGCTGCGCGGCCCGTCGTCTCCCGGCGCAACTGGGGCCGGTGGCGGCGTCGGGCCGATCGATGCGGCCGGCAGCGTCCGCCCCGGAGCGGCCGGCCGTTCTCCGGGAAAGAACCCGATAAGCGGCCAGGCCACTCGCCGCCGGTCGCGCATGGGACGCCGGGCGATATATTGTTTCCAAGGGGAGAAAGGGAAGCGCCGCCAGCTTGTACGCTCAGGTCGTACGTGTGTCCCCGCACGCTAGCTGCCAAGCTGTGGGCGTGCGTAGAGCTTGCTCAGGAAGAGGCGTTGCAGAGGAAAGGCCCAAGTAGAAACTTTGTACGTAGAAACCCAAGCTAGCCGGTAAAGGTAGCGGCGCTTTCGCTGCTCTTTAAGTTGTTCGCCTTTGAGGCATCAACAAGACGGAACAAAATCGCCATGAAGACAAACATAGCAGTAGAGCGCACCTATGAAACAAATTCACCATGTTCTGAAAGCACCATAACGCCATAAGGTTGAGAGATGTTGCAATTATAGGAATAAGCGTTGTGTTCTATGAGCGGTTGTTACCACGAAGGGGTTGGTTACACGTACGTAGTGACGCAGTGTTAGTCACGGGTGCTTCCGTCTTTACGGAGACCAAGCTTTAAGCGTCATTGTGTGGCTCAGTTATGTCCCGAGTACAAAATGCTTAGGGAGGCCTGATAAGCATAAAAAGTTTTGCGAAAAGCCATGGTGCGCTTATTTAAAAGCGTTCAGGAAATACCATGGGAGTGGCGGTAAGAAGAATACCTTTTAAGACTTCCTCCTGCAGGCGATAAAGCTGCATTCATGGGACGTCTTTGATACATCCTTATAGTTGCGTTCTTATGTATATGTCCCCTCGTTTCCCCAAACTTATCCCCTATAGCTTTAACCCATAACGCGTACACACTCCACTAACACCCTCAGATGTTTGCTCATTCTCAAGGCATTATACATTTTGTGTTTCCGCTGTGTTATGTTTTAGCTACCTGTGCGCCTAAACAATTACATGCCGATTTCTAACTGCTGCAGGCGACAGGGGTGCTGAGTCAGAAGAAGGTTACAGAAGGAAAATTTGCAAAGAACGTAACAGATATTTGCGTGCCAAGGAAACCTCTGGAAAACGAGCGCCTCACACAATGAGGAGTAGATACCTAGGATTATAACATGATATTCTTCTCAGGAGGAGGAGGAGGAGGAAAATGAGGAGGAAAGGCAGGGAGGTTAACCCGTAAAAGAAGCCGGTTTGCTGCCCTGCACTGGGGAAATGGGGTAAGTGGATATAAAAGTTGTGAGAGAGGGATGGCTGAAGTTAGTACAGTCACATCACAGACATGCCACATCACATCACGTCACAGTCATAACACTTAACATAACAGCAAACTCATAGTCTTTCTTAGGCCTGTGCTTTTCATAAAGCGGAGCAGTGCCTGGGAGGCCTTCACCGCAATTGCCGTGGCCAGGGACTTAAAATATTAATTTCAGTCAATGGGCGTCCATTTAGATGCTCCAGCGCACGGCATAGACACTGCCTTTCCTCACTGTATATGGGGCATTCACAAAGAATGTGGCCTATAGACTCGTCGCACCCACAGTTCCCCTCAAAGTTTCACTAACCAGTACTAGAACACTGTACCAGTACCTTTCCATAGGGCTTAAGCCGTATGCATATAGACATGAGGCATGGTGCTGCCTTAAAATTCTAATAACATAATGACATTATTATTGACCCTTTAGTCAGTTCTTTGTACGAGGCAGTATCTAGACGTGAATACAGGCTACTGTCTGTAATTTGATAGCATTGTTGTTTCGTTCAGCTTACAGATATCAAAAGCAAAAAGAAACGAACGCCTTACGTCTTTCAGCTCCTTGTGTCAAGTTCCAGGGCACGAAACAGTGCCTAGATGCCCCATTATCTGCTCCGTCCAATGAAAACCTGTAGAATTTCGGGAGACGGACAGCGAATGCACTTTGTAAACTTTATTGTACTCTCTAAGGAGGCCGCCAGGTTGCGTTTATTCATTTATGTATTCGTTCACGAATGACGAAAGATTCTTCAGATTTATGTGTCGCAATATCGTGCTCTGTTCGTAAAGGCGTCTTCTCGATCAACTGCTTAAGAATTCAAATTATCTGCTTTGTTTCATTCCTCTCTCTTTTAGTGTGTGCTCGCTGCGATGAAAACTGGATGCGTTCGAGCTGCTCCCAGCCCATTTTAAGCGAGATATGGAGTATAATGCCGCTCAATTATAACCTTTTGAGGTCACTGCAGTGACCAAGGGCGAGCATTTAGAACTTGAGATTGGAAAGTTACTGAAATAATTGCATCTTAGATATCTTTGAATACTGTGGTACGTAGGCTTGCACTGATCTCTGTTATAATCAAGAATTGTGACGGCGTCCCCAGAAACTTGACTAAGCATTCAGAAGCGATTTTGCCTTCGCATTCGTGGTTACTCTAATTTCCGGAGTCAGCTACGTGGAACGAAACAACCCACGTACGAAGTAGTGATGTCGCAGTGATGTCCCTGTCTATGCTCCGTCGGGTCCATGTATAGTCATTGAGTAAAAGGTTAACGGGGTCATACATCAGCATTAAATTGTCATTACCTCTTTCAGCTTCATTAGGACTAGCTCGGCGTATATATGGTCTTTATTACTGATAAATACTTAACGGTCACAAATGTGGCTGACCGTATGACACCGTATTTTTGCTTACAGCATCTGCAGCGGGTCCGATAAACAAGACTACATCTTGCTGAAATTGGCCCCGTGTTCTCTACATCAAGGAACGTTCCAAATTTTCGCGAGTGCTATCGGTATCTTTGTTATTGGCGTCTGTTTCCCATTACCGTGTGCAACCTTCTTCCTCCTCATCATCATCATCAGCCTGATTATACTCACTGCAGGGCGAAGGCCTCTCCCATATTTCTCCACTTAACCCGATTCTGTGCTAGCTGCATCCACGTGACCCCTGCGAACTTCTTAATCTCATCCGCCCACCCAACTTTCTGCCGCCCCCTGCTACGCCTTCCTTCCCTTGGAATCCAGTTTGTTACCCTAAGCGACCATCGGTTATCCTCTCTTCGCACTACATGTCCTGCCCATGCCCATTTCTTATTCTTAATTTCCACTAGAATGTCGGTAACCTGAGTTATTTCTTTGACCCACTCTGCACACTTCCTATCTCTTAATGTTACCCCTACCATTTTTCGTTCCATAGCCCTCTGAGTTGTCCTCAACTTAAGAAGAACCCTCTTGGTTAGCCTCCACGTTTCAGCGCCATAGGTGAGTACAGGCAAGATGCAACTGTTGTATACTTTCCTCCTCATAAAAGCAACCTTCATAAGTGAGTAAATAGTAAAGTTCTTAGTTGGGGAAAAACTCTTTACGTCGTTGTCTCGGTGCTGTCCAGCTCAGTAGAAAAAGCCACTCATAACTAGGACAATTAAAATAAGCACTCATTGATGACCTTGAGGAAAGATTACTATGAGAACGAAGATTATGATAGGAGAAGCCAGGTGGTAACATTGCAAAACATGTTTATTCGATGATGGCTCGCCTTGCTATGAATGTATCCTAATGGTTTAACGAAGTTCTGTATGCGAAGGAATAGTGGGTAAGTTTTCCAGACTATACTAGCGAAGAAGGAAGTAATTTAGAGGGGTAAGGTGAACATAAAAAAGGAATTGACGACAGACCCATAGGCACATAGGCCTACTGAAAGGCACTGATAGGGACCCCTAAAACTTCCTGCAATCAAATGATATTCTAGTTTTCCCCTGCGCAGTCGCGGCCTCTATCAGCAAATGTCTCTGAGACTCTCAATACGAAGTTTAAACTTTTGTTAACGAGAAATCTTCATTACCCCAGTGCCGAAAAAATTTAGGACACTAATTATTCGTATTGAGAGTAGACCCGAAAGCGTGCGCATTTATGCATTCGTTGGCCCAATTCAGTGCTCGTAGCTCGGCTCATACCGAGCGTTCTTCTCAGCCAGAATTCTTCGCATCTGTCTCGCGACTGGCAGTGAATAACCACAATCACAATAAGGCACACCCTCAAACAAAGCTTCTGCACTATTGTACGCACCTGGTACAATTTCGCATGACTCTGCCGCGCTATTACCAGCCACAGGTCACGTCACACGTGTTAAAACTCAGCTAGGCACGCACGAGATTATTTGTCTACACCACGCTGCTTTCATTCACTAATCACCAGTCATTACTCACTAATACGTCAGTCAGCCTATCACACTATCAACCAGCAATACATATTATCTATGCACTTCACACAAGTCATCCATCCCTTTGCGGCATGTGTTTGACTCTAGGCGCGCAGTGTCCGCTAGCGCAATTTAGGGAAATATGTATCAAGTCAGTTCCGGTGGTCGCCTTCACAGAGGATTTTGTACCACCTAAATGTTTCCGGCATGATTTTGACTCTTCCTTGAAAGCCTGCTCTGAAACTTGCGTACGGCGGCGAATTTTCGGCGCGACGAGTGCAGCAGGCTTCGCGTAAAAGTGTCCGTCGGTGGCGTCGATCCTTTAAAGTGTCGCAGTTGTGAAAGAAAGAAAAAAATGACCCAGACAGGCTCTCAATGAGAGTTTTAGTAACCACATGTCAGCAAAAATTATCCGGTGTCATCGGTCCTCATCGTTTGCAGCCTCAAAGCCTAAAAACGATCACAAGAATGCGTCTGGCACATGACAGTTGGTAGGTCACAAACACCGGAACGTTTTGGTCCCCGCTTTTGAAGCATCGTGAAGTTACTAACATAGCACACCTCTGGTAGCTGGTATAGTCTACAGGTGATGTGACCGAGCACTGATTATTTGTAAGTGAAATAACGATCTGGTGTTCATTTTTCTTACGCTCAAGAAAGACGCCGGAGGTCTGATTGTCGGCCGGTCTTGTGACGTCACCAGACAAGGTGGGAGACATGGGTGAGGTGGGAGCCTCCTGCTCAGTAACCTCTTTCCGTATGGCAAGGTGAGATGGGAATCTGACACACGGGACCCTTTCTACCCCCGTTCGAAGCTTCATCGCCTCGGAAATTCGCCAGCATGACTATGGGAGGCGGGCACGGAGTTTCCATTTCTGTAAACACAAGGCTATGACTATCCCACCGAATCCGAAGCCTTCAACTGAAAACGTTTCAACGGCTGCAAAACAACCTACCTTGTCCAGGTCAACTAAAAGGAAGTTTCCACCGCAAAATAAATTGTTCAGAAACGCCACTAATGTCAGTCGTTTCTTGACATAGATGAAGACATAATCATGTCAGCTGTTGTAGAAGAGTAATCCTCTGTAAGAGTAACCATATGAATTTCATTGGCTTATTATGTATCTAACTTCTTCTTTACTCTTCTGTTTGTTTTTCTTCGTTTCACTCCAGACAACATTCATCACAGCGAACCGTATTCTCCGGGCGAAGGTTTCACCCGTTTGCGGCCCGCTGCACAATGCTGCATGGGGCCTCACGACGTGGCGTTTCTCAGCGGCCCGCCCATTGCGCGCGCTCACCCTCTGTCGTCACCGGCCGTCGGCTGAGGGCCACGGGAGAGCGATGCCGCAGCAGCAACAGCAGGCTACGTATGAGTCGCAGCTGATCTTTTCCCCTATCTGCGTAGCTGCCCCGCTGTCGTCGGCAGCGGCGGTGCGCTCGCTCCTTTCTCCGACAGCGTCCGCTCGGGAGCGCGTTGTTGCTGTCTGGTCGCTTGCGCGAGGGGAGAGGTGCAGGAGTATGGTAGAGGAGCGTCTTCGTCTTTGCCGGGTCGCGCTGCCGGCGTGCGATCCAGATCTGCGCGTGATCGATATGCCCATTGTGACGGGAACCTCGCCGCTGCTGTTGCGGCGGAGCGCGGAATACCGGGGCACGTGTGCTTGTATCGTGGAGAGCCCAGCAGCTGCGATCCGCCACCACAAACAGGTCTCGTGCTCTCGCTCACAGTTTCGCACTCGCTATATCTCCCGTTCTGCTTTCGACGGAGACCCGAGGTTCCCGGACAGACCGGCGGCCCGGCCGCGGCCTTCCGCTTGTGTTGTGTCTTGCACGAAAGACGCGGCGAAGTAGCGATGGAATGTTCTTGGGGTGGCAATCGGCACAGTCTTGATCAAAAAGGTTCAGGTTCCCTGTACATGCTAGGCAGTCAGACACTTAGTGCGTCCCTGAACATATAAATATCCTTAGACGGAGGAGGACCCTCGACCTCGGATATAAAGGTATCGTCAAAAAAATAACATAAAAGGGCGCCTTCATTGATTGGGCAGCTCAAGAACAAAGACTTTTCATGGGGGATGTATTTTGATTAAAGAGTGAACGCACTATAGTCTCGTGATGCTGCTGCTACAACCTATTTTTATGCTCCTTTTGTTTCGTTTTTTTACATTAGTATCATGTACGCTTGAAGCCAGTTATAAACAAACGCAACGATATACATATATCGCGATAGTAATGATGGCGAATGTCTTATTTATAATGCAGCACAGTAAGATTGACCAGAGGGCGATCGCGTGGCTAACGTTTTCAGTGTGCATGAGGTACCGCCTTTGTCAAAAGGAACCAGACTGTGTTTCCCGCTTCTCAACCGGGTAGTAGAGAATTGGCATCACTTCTGAAGCTTGAAACCTCTGCAAAGTAAAGACGAGCCTCTTCCTCACTTCTTAATGACCTGTGATCATCTGGGAATTCATGTTGGCTTTAGAATACGAGCGATAAGCAAGACATGCAGCTTGGTCACTTTTGGCAAAGATGGTACTGTCACAGGTGCAGTCTTTTAAGCATTTCATCCGGAACACGCCATAGTAGCATCATGCTTGGCGAAATCGTGTACCTAATTGTGTATATAATCAGCGCTAGCCAAGCACTGAAGCGGACAAATTGCTAGCACACACCAGTATCTCACTGGACATAAAGCTAAGCGCCTTCGCTATGCCGTGACTATGCTGGCTCTGTCGTGTCAGCCGCTATGCCGACTCACCTGAGTAAATGCGGTTGCTGATAGTAAAGACCACACTAAGTGCTCCCTCAAGGTAACCTTAGAAAAGTAAGGGAATATCCGGTGGCACTTGGGTTTGAAACCTCCCTCAAACTATCAACTTATTGATGCGGTCAAATAGTGCTATATTACGAGAACCGCCTTGGGAGGCAACATTTGGTCGTTGTTACAGAGTAGATGGCTCCACTTTCTCGACTTACGCGGATGAAGAAATTGCAAAAGGCTCTAGCGTGAAAGAGAATGCCAAGAGCAATCAAATACGCGAAGATGGAACGGGAAGCACACAGCGCGGCTTTTCGCGGTGAACTTTTAAGAGCGAGGCGCAGATCCGTAGAAATTTGAGAAGAGATCTTGCTATCCGATTTGGATTTCGAGCTATTGACAACACTCCTTCTTCGACGCATATTTGGAAAGAATAAATAATGCGACACTATTTCGTGTTGTTTCAATTTGCGTAATCAGAATGTCAAACGCCCGCATCCCCTACTCTTTAGCCTCTCCATTTTTGTTTTGCCCTCAGTGCTTCATGGAATGCACAATTTGTCTGTAGTCATTTTTATTTTATGCTCACGGAGGTATACTGTCTGCCGACCTTGTGGGAAACCCCCAGAAGTAGCAAAAGGTGTCTGCAGCTCCTACCTACAACTGCTGCCAAGAGACAATGTCACTCATGTGGTGTGAACCCAAGGGATGCACGAACAGGTGAGTGGGTCAAAGAAAGCGGGCAGTGCGTTACATGGAGCCACGTGACAGGGGTCGTCCTGGGGACACGTGCAGTCATGAAAAGGGTATTCGAATGAGACAAGGCTGCAATTGCTAAAAGTACATTCTTATCACTATTTAAGGATATAATTTGTACGAGTAAGTGACGAATCATGTTTGGTATGAAGAAGCACTGAACAAGGGTAGTGAGGGGGGGGGGGGGGGGGGGGAGGGGGAAAGCTTCAGTTCGCAGATCGAGCTTACGTTTCGACAAGTGGACTTGTCTTCATCTGGGCCAGATGCCCAGACGAAGACAAGTCCACTTGTCAAAAACTTTGGCTGGACCTGCGAACAGAGGCTTTTCCCCCTCTACCCTTGTTCAGTGCTCCTTCATATCGTGTTGTCCATCTTCTTCCTCTCGTTCTACCTAAATTCCGGTTGGATGACTTTGGCGACTAAACAGATTATACAACGTGTAGACTCAGTGGCCATGATTGGGAATGGTAAAGGTAATTCATTTGCGTGGAATTTTCTATTCGTTCTGATATTTGCGCACGACGGTTTTTTCTTTTTTTTTTTTTTTGTCTTGTTCTCCTTCATCACGCCCTCATCTGAGGTCATCGCAAGTCGGAGAATCCGGATGCGCTTGCAAGACCTGTTTTTCAGCAAGTAAATTGATATATGTAATTCAGAATATTTTACGGAGTTAGCTCTGGATTTGAGCAGTTGCTTAGTTCTTTCGTGTGACCTAGAGAGAAGGATGGCTATGATTTTGCAAGTGTTCGGTGATGGTAGCGTGCGCTATACATGTCCGAGTTTTGCTGTTGCTGTTCTTTTTTTTTTTTCTTTTCTGGCCTTAATAATCGAGCTAACCCTGTTTATACATGTTGTGGTTAGGCTCACGGGTGGCTACAAAAACGTTTTCAGCGAGTTTTCAGGCAGCCATTTGTCATGGAACTATCCCAAGAACAGTTTGCTTTTACAGCGAGATAGATTGAATGTATTGACGACTGACCAAATTTAGGCGAAGACATCCAAAAGTCATACATCCCGAACAGTTAGCTTCTGATAGAAGCTAAAGATGTGTACACCGCTGCTGTTGGAAAGAATATGCTGCGTCAACATGAAACAGCCTCCGCCGTGCCGCTGGCCTACTGCTGCCATATCCAAAAGCTACCACTAAATATGCCTTGGCTATGTAAGGAACTGTTTTTTTTTTTTTTTTTAACATTTGCAAACTTAGGCGCGATGTAAAGGGCGTCACCACCAGAATAATTCGACCACAGCTAGTCGGGCCATTTAACTTAATCTTCTTCCCGTCAGAGAAACTAAAGCAGCGCGAGCAATGTTATATGAAAACATGCACTAGAAGAAAGCACGGCTCTCGACTTGCAAACACCCTGCCTCGAATAATGAGCTTGCCTCTTCTCTTTTCCTACGGCTGCAGGCTCGCGCCCATGTGCACGTAAACATTGCGGCACGCGTTCCAGAAATGTTCCTCATCACTCTCGGTCATGCAGCGCATATTGATCCCAAAGTTACTGATCCCTTTTCTATAATGAAGGGCTATAGCGACGTTTCGTATGCTTTTTTCACAGGTGAATCTGCGCTCCAGAGAGTCCATCCGGTTGTCTACCAATCCGTTTACAAAATTCTGTTTGCACATGAAAACAAGTACACCTGATGATTGGCAAAACCTTTGCTGGAAATTAGTACACGCCATGCAAGGCGTGTATGCGCACTGTCTTTCTGACCTTGTTTTCGGTTTGCGCATCTTCTCCTATTCTTCCGATCAATATGCCAAATAATGAATTATTCAATCAGTAAAAAACATTTACAACAAACAATTGCTCAAACAATTGTTCATTCTCTTATTTCTAAAAGAGTAAGGAGAAGAGTAGATAAGACTGCAGTGGCGTGCTAAATTTGTAAAGCTATAATGTATATTTTAATTATGAAACCGCAAAGCTATAAACGTTAAATCTCCGCAGTTTATTTGGAGCGTGTGAACTTGAATCCAAATTCTGATTCCAGCAGTATCCAGTTAACTTCTTCGCCCAGGTTCAACAGAATTTATCCACACCGCTTCAGTGCTTGTCTCTAAAAGCGTTTCTACGTCTGCCGCGCCTTATCCGCCCAACGCGCAAAATGGCCTTCATGGCGAGAAGCCGCTCTTTCTTACTCACCCGAACTCACGGTGACACACGCTGTTTTGCCTTTCTTCCGTAGGCTCTGGCATCGAGCGATGACTGAAAGATAAAGCGGGAAAGAATTCTACACTTTCTATTCAAGCGGCTGATATTAGTTCTTTATTTTGCTGGTGCAGTTAACGCTGATATCAAAGTCGGGCTTAGAGGGGTATGAGGGATGCTTTACCTGGTGCCTCTTCCCTCAGATACTGCGCCCTGTGAGCTGAGCTGCATTTTTTCCTCTCTGTTGTTTATAAACAGTTGAACAACGTATAGGCTGCTTGTTCAGCGTCCGAAGCCGCGGAAATCGGATTTGGCGTTCGTTGGGCACAGAAAAAAATACACCAGGCATCCCAATAGGTGTATAGAATTGATCGGAAAAGCGTGGTAAGTGAGCAAAGTAGTGTTCACGTCAACTTGAAAGCGACGGAGCAACGATATACTTCTTGGAGACATTACACGCTAATGATGATGTTCCTTGAGGCTATAGGCACGCAAGTTGTGTTTTTATTGCGACAGCAATAATACGCCAGGTTTCGGCCCATCGCGTAGCCCCGGGAAGGGCCACGTTTGACCTTCAACAGCCGCGAAGAAGAAGAAGGCGAAGAAGAAAACGAAGAAGACGAAGAGAGACGACGAAGAAGACAAATACTAAGCAGACGAAGACGAAGATGACAAAGGCGAAGAACATTAAGACGAAGGAGACGAAGAAGAAGAAGAAGGCGAAGATTAAGACGAAGAAGAAGATGAAGGCAAAAAGATGAAGAACGCTCTGTCACCCGCAGCTAATCAATTATATTATGTCACCTAACACGAATTCTGGCCAATCCCCCACTGTCGCAGCTAATCAATTATATTATGTCACCAACAACGAATTCTGGCCAATCCCCCACTGTGGATATGTGCCCTTATAACGAGGGAGAAGAAGAAGAAGCTAATATTTTCGCTCCACATTCGGTTCAGCAGCATTGAACCCTTCTTATTTGTATGTGGGCTGGTAGCTTACGCTCTCGCGTCATACTCTTAAAGGATGAGCTTAAGTGTCCCCAATAATGTAGCACTTTACACTGATGGGGCGTGATAGGGAAATAATGTAGCAGGCAAAATAAGCTTCCGTCGTTGCTATCGGAATTCAACTAGGGTTAACCAGAGTTAAACTACAACTAATTTGTTTTTCCTAGTTCACGCAAAGAAATAGAAACGTTGGGCTCCTCCGAGAGGAGGCCAAAAAAGATTCGGCCAACCCCTCGCAGTGACTATACACAGAAACAAGAGACAAGTTAGTAGTGATCATTTTGTTCTATTTGGTTAGTCCTGATTTTCTTAAACGGTACTTTTCCCGGATATTATGTAAGGAGCGGTTGCTAAGGCTGAGCCGTCACAACGGCCTTGTACGAATCGGATAATAACTAACTTGTGGCCATTTCGGTCATCCTTAGTGCGCAGTGTAATGTTACAGCTTTGAACATGACAGAAAGTAGCCGAGAGTGAGCGCAAACTGCACGTACTGCAATCCGGATGAATCCCCTGCTGAGAAAGTATTCCAATGATCTTCCAAGTAAAACGCACCGTAAGCGCGGATGCGGTGTCGGACCCCCCCCCCCCCCCCCCCCCCCCCATCCCGTCTCCTGATTGAAAATAACAGTAAAATAATTTAACAAAACGGCTGTTTCATCCTCTGCTTACAGCGTAGACAAAGTATGCCGAATTTTGTGGGCGAGGCCACAGATCATCTTTTTGACACCTCGCGGCGCAACGGCGAATAAGGGCACTTCGCCTGTCAGTTTTCATTTGCAAAATTTGCATTTCGCTACGCCCCAGTTTCATAAAGCTTTGCGAAATACGATTTACTATTGACAAGGGAAGACAGGTTCATTTCTTTTTCACTACATATTCAAGCAGCTCGTGCCGAGACGTCTTTTTACTGATGAAAGGAAACCGTTCTTTTTTGTGCCATCATTTCAGGTTTTTTTTTTTTCGTTTTTTCATTGCAATCGATTCAGTGAATGTCGACATGTTCTATACTCAAGGCGGAGAGGGGTATACAAACTAATAAACGTCGGTTTAAAACAAAAATGACAGTGTCTCGTACCTGCGCTGTCATACGTTTCTTTATTCAAGGCATGCTTTTCAACAGCTAAGTACTTGTTTTAAACGACAAACTGTCGTGGTCTTTCGGACGCAATTTATCCCAATTTTCTCTCTCAGCTTCCATGTAAAGTCGTTTTTAAGAACGTTTTGCAAATGCCTTTCGAATGTGAGTTATTAAACTTTCAGGTATTTGAACACACTTAGTAAAGTACACGTGCATAAACCCAGATTTACATAAAAAAGAGAGGCGCTGAAAATTTAACAAAGAATTTTACGAAACCTTCGTTTAAAGGTAATCTGGCTGAAATGGCTCTTCACTTAGCACATAGCACTAGTTTTAAAGTGAAATGACGGCCTTGCACTTGGGGTTTAAGTAAGGCCTTTTCTGTACTACTTTAGACGTTCGCTAAAGAGAGCTATTTTGCAACGTTTAAGTAAACCTATATCCAACAATGCACGATGGTTCAGTGGCGAAGGCGCCCGACCGCTAAGCACGAGGACAAGGATTCGACCCTTATCACGGTATCCGCGTTTAAATGCAATTGAAACGAAAGGTACACCAGTTCTGCGCGATATCAGTACACGCTAAAGAAGGCTGATTAGTTGATATTTCACGAGCCCTCCCATGAGTCGTTCCACATAGCCGATATTTCCATGGGTTATTATATACACCATGTACCACAAGCATACCTACATCCCCTCCCAAGAAAAGTTTTCTCAGAAATTGCAAGGTAACTTCCTTTTCATCAAACTGCATTAAGGAGGAGACATTGGTTTCCCTTTTTACAATACTTAGAAGCGATCTTTGAAAAACGTCTATCGAGGTTCTTTAAGTACAATTACATACCCATGGCAGTTCAACTGCTTTTCCAAAAATTCTAGCAGTCTCCAAACTTATGAAGAGGAATCTTGATCTTGACCCGACGTTCAATTTCCCATCTCAGATCTCAAATTTCTCATGGACGCTGATATATTGGGATATTCTGTCTCGGCAATGATGAACACAAATTGTTCTTGCAGTCCAGACACTCCAGACACTTCTTTTCGGCACATATTTGAACAATTAAGATTGAGAACCATAAAGACTCATTGATTAGCCCACTGATATGTAAAACCTATCTCATAGTCATTGCAGAGTGCAGTTATGTTCCCCTGTTTTCTTTTTTTTTAATTTCGAACGAGAAGAGTTTGAAACTCCATTTTGCGTCCTTCGTAGTTTAGGCGTTAGCATGCGCGCAAAATGACCTTGGCCTGAACCTCATCATCACATATTTCGTGCTCATCGCGATGGCATTGCACACTTAGCTGCTTTCAAGTGCCACAGCGGAACGGAGTACCACAAAGCTGCAGTAGTATCTTCACAAGTAACTTCCTGTAAACGCTTGATGGAGAATCTGTACGTGAGAAGCTTGACTCTGCCAGTCGACGTGAGCGAGAGGAGTTCCCCGTAAATGACGCAATACTTATTATGTGGAAGGGAGAAACTCGATCGTGTGGGAACAAATCCCAACGCTGGCCGCCTTGATCTCGATCAACCCATTGAGAACGACGGAAACTTTCGAGCTCATCTTCCGCGCGAAAGTGCGAGGCGGTGAAGAGGTGCGCACAGGGGAAATCGAAATCGGGCCAGGAAATATCACCTGACATCGCACAGCACACGGACGCCATTTCGCCTCCATCGAAACGCAGCCGCCAAGGTCGGGTTCGAACTCGGGTATTCCGGCACAGTACTCGGGCGTCTTAACAGAAGAGAGAAAGTAGAGAAGAAAAAGTAGAGAAGAAAGAAATGGAAGAGGAAGAGAAAGATGCGCGCCGCAACAGCCATCGTCTACCACCTAAGTGGTAGCGGGTGTAATGACGGCCCACAACAGATAAAATTCGGTGGCTGGCTAGCCCCCACAACAAGCGGCGTTCACCTACCGTCCCAGCACCGTAGGGCCAGGACAAGCCACCGTTCACCACCTCAGTTCGCTTGCCGACACTTCTGGTTCCGCCGTTCCACTAACCATATGAGGGCAAAAACGGCGAAAATAATTCTGCAAACGACGCAAACTCGGACCCACTTTCACTCCAACCTTCCTCCCTTCCCTTATGACGCTGGTCAGGTGGCCACAAAAACAAATGTGACAGATACTGTGCCTTTCCCTTCCTGCGAACAAATTATTATTATTATTATTATTATTATTATTGTCACGTCTCGATTGAACGCCAAGGAGGACCCAAAGATAGGACGGGTTTAATAAATCAACCTGGACGAGTCTTGCGCTCCAACTTCCTTCTCTTCCAGGCTCGCGCTTGTGGGGCCCAGTCATCATCTTTGGCGTCGTCTTCTATGCGGCATTTGCCCCCCTCCTCAGGAAGCATCGTCCCGATGAGCATAAAAGGGAGTAGGGGGTCAAGGTCAGTCCGAGTTGTACGGCTTCATGCGTACAACGTGGACGACGTCGGCTTGTTGCTGGCGTCGCTTTGAGGTCGACACCCCGTCTGGCACCACCTCATAAGTGACGTCGGTTAAACGTCGCTGAACAGCATATGGCCCGAAATATCGCCGCAATAGTTTTTCGGAGAGTCCACGGCGGCGAATAGGCGTCCAGACCCACACTTTGTCGCCAGGTTCGTACATGACATGTCGGCGTCTATGATTGTAGCGTCGTGCATCATGCTCTTGCTGATTCTTGATCCGCACACGCGCTAGTTGGCGGGCTTCCTCTGCACGCTGAACGATTTCCTCGGCGTCCTGATCGAGATCGTCGGTGTCGGCGTTCGGGAGCAACATTGCATCCAGCATAGTTGTTACTGGTCGCCCGTGAAGGAGGCTGAATGGTGTCATACGAGTGGTGTCTTGGCGTGCCGTATTGTAGGCGAACGTGACGTAGGGAAGAATTTCGTCCCAATTCTTGTGGTTCACGTCAACGTACATGCAAAGCATGTCTGCAATGGTTTTATTGAGGCGTTCCGTCAACCCATTGGTTTGGGGGTGATAGGCTATAGTTTTACGGTGACTGGTACCACTGAGGCGGAGAATGGTCTCCAAAAGTTCGGCCGTAAATGCAGTTCCTCGGTCAGTTATAATGAGCGCCGGAGCGCAATGCCTCAGGACAATGTTCTCCACGAAGAACCGAGCTGCTTCGGCGGCGGTACCCCTTGGCAGAGCCTTGGTCTCCGCGTAGCGGGTTAGATAATCGGTGGCGACAATTATCCATTTATTTCCGGCTGTCGACGTCGGAAATGGTCCCAGGAGGTCCATGCCGATTTGCTTAAAAGGTGCTGTTGGCACTTGAAGAGGATGGAGTAGGCCAGCTGGTTTTACAGGGGGTGACTTACGGCGCTGGCAGTCTATGCACGTACGTACATAGTGTTTCACTGTCGCAGGCAGTTTTGGCCAGTAGTATCCGTGCTGGACTCTAGCCAACGTGCGTGTGTAGCCTAGGTGACCGGCGGTTGGCTCGTCGTGACACGCTTGCAGAACTTCACTGCGGAGAACAGATGGGACGACGAGTAGATGACTGTTTCCCCCAGGGCGGAAGTTCTTTTTGTAAAGCACGTTGTTGCGAATAAAGAATGAAGAGATTACTCGGGTGAAAATCTTAGGCACAACGGTAGTTCGTTTTTCCAAGAAATCAATAAGAGGGAGCAATTCCTGGTCTTCTCGCTGCTGTTGGGAAAGCGTTGCGTCATCTATGACACCTAAAAACGCAGTGTCTTCATCGGTCATAGTGAAAGGTTCGACCGGCGCTCGCGAAAGGCAGTCAGCATCCGCGTGCTTTTTTCCAGATTTGTAAATAACTGCCATGTCGAATTCTTGTAATCGAAGGCTCCAACGCGCGAGTCTCCCTGAAGGGTCCTTTAGATTCGTCAGCCAACAGAGCGAGTGGTGGTCGCTAACGACTTGAAAGGGGCGAGCGTACAAATAAGGGCGGAACTTCATAACCGCCAATACCACTGCAAGGCATTCTTTTTCGGTTGCCGAGTAGTTCGCTTCTGCTTTAGATAGGGTCCTGCTGGCGTAAGCAATTACTTTTTCCACACCATCCTGGCGCTGCACCAGCACAGCACCTAAGCCCACGTTGCTGGCATCCGTATGAAGCAGTGTAGGGGCGTCGTCATCAAAGTGCGCCAGGACAGGTGGTGTCTGTAAACGTCTGCGCAGCTCATTAAACGCTTGTTCCTGTTCTTCACCCCAGTGAAAGACAGCATTGTCACGCGTCAGCGAAGTTAATGGCCAGGCAATTCGTGAGAAACCAGCAATAAACCGGCGGTAATAGGCGCAAAGACCCAGGAAACGCCGCAATGTCTTTTTGTCCGTAGGTGTCGGGAACTTGGCGACTGCAGAGAGCTTTTCAGGATCAGGCCGGACACCTTCTTGGCTAACGACGTGACCTAAGAATTGCAGCTCCTCGTACCCGAAGTGGCACTTCTCGGGTTTTAGTGTGAGGCCCGCAGATCGTATGGCCTGAAATACAGCTAGCAGACGGCGTAGATGCTCTTCAAATGTGGCCGAAAACACAATCACGTCGTCAAGATACACCAGGCATGTTTGCCACTTAAGTCCCGAGAGCACAGTATCCATCAACCTCTGAAATGTTGCTGGTGCTGAGCATAAACCGAACGGAAGGACCTTAAACTCGTACAATCCATCGGGAGTGACGAATGCTGTCTTCTCCCGATCTCTCTCGTCTACTTCTATCTGCCAATATCCACTTTTCAAGTCCATTGATGAGAAGTAACGTGCATTTCGTAGGCGATCAAGGGAATCGTCGATGCGAGAAAGAGGATACACGTCTTTTTTAGTTACTTGGTTGAGCTTGCGGTAATCTATGCAAAATCGTAAGCTGCCGTCCTTCTTTTTAACAAGTACCACGGGGGAAGCCCAGGGGCTCTGTGACGGCTGGATAACGTCGTCTCTAAGCATTTCGGCCACCTGGCGCTGAATGGCTGCACGTTCTTTCGGAGCTACACGGTAAGGATTTTGTCGAATCGGGCGAATCGAGTCATCCGTGATGATTCGATGTTTTGTCAAAGGCGTTTGGCCGATCCGCGATTCGGAAGCAAAGCAGTCTCGAAATTGATCTATGAGATCCAAAAGACGGTCCCGTTCTGAAGAAGACAAATTTGGACTCACATCGACGATGGTTACGGGCGTCTTGCACATTGATCCTTCCTGTTGCAGTGAGAAGCAGTGCTGCGCATTTGGGATGCTGTCGAAAAAGGCCACAGTTGTGCCTTTCGGAGTTTGCTGACGCTCGTCGCTGAAGTTTGTCAGCAGCACTTCGGTCTGTCCATTGGTCAAGTTGACTAGCCCTCGAGCTATAGAAACACCTCGGCTTAGTACCAGGGCGACTGCCCTTTCGGCGATACCATCGCCGGTATGCGCCATGTCGCACTTCACTTCAACAAGAGAGCATGATCGCGGAGGTAATGTCACTGTCTCACTGGCGACGCGTAAGGGCATCAGTGGTACTTCCGCACAACCAAGGTCTTCATGATTGTTGGTGAAGGCAACGACGCTGTCACGAATGCTGATTACAGCCCCATGAAGACGCAGAAAGTCCATGCCCAAGATGAGACCTTTGCAACAGTCAGGGAGAATAATGAAGCTGCCAACAAACACCGCGTTTCCTATTCCTATCCGGGCAGTGCACTTCCCTGTCGGTGCCAGTAGCTGGCCCCCAGCACTTCTTATTACTGGCCCAGTCCATTCGGTTTTTACTTTGCGCAGCGTGTCAGCCAGTTTCTGGCTAATAATTGAAAAATCCGCCCCGGTATCCACCAGAGCATGTACCTCCAGCCCATCAATGGAAACGGCGAGGTCAGCGCTAACAACGTTATCTGGGTTGCTCGTCTCTTTCGGCATTTTCGGCGGAAGTGCGGCAAGGTCAGCGCTATCAGCTTCGTCGTCGGGGCTGCTCATCTGATGCGGCATTTTCGGCGGTAGTGCGGCAATGTCAATACTAACGGCAGCGTCAGAAGCACGGCTGTCGGCTGTTGCGGCGGTGGTGAGGGTTTTGACACTTTTAGACTGTGTGCAACCTCCCCTCGTGAGGTTGCGGCTGTTAGTTTCCCCGGTGAGGGCTAGGGGATCGCCGTCCGCCAACGTCAGCATTGCCACGACGCATCGGCGGAGAATAACGCTGTGGCGATGGGGAGGAGCGGCGGCGGAAGCCCGGGGATTCGGTTTCCCTGCTGACCGGAAGGCCGTCCTCAGTTTGGGCAGTGTCAGCGTCGAAGCGGCGGCGAGCAGAAGCAGACGGAAAGGCCTGCCCCTCTTCGCGGTAACGGCAGTACCGATATACGTGGCCAGGTTGTCCGCAGTAGAAACAGAGTGGCCGGCTGTCATAACTGCGCCACCTGTCCGTTCGGCGTAGTTGAGAGCACCTGGAAGGCGCCCACTGAGGCCCCTGGAAGAATCGCGTCTCCTGACGGCTTGGTGCGCTCGATGAGGCGTGGTCTGGAGGCGGGCGACGTAGGACCGCGGCGTAGCTCTCAGATTGCGGCTCGTGATAAGGTGCAGGAATGTTGGCCGTGTAGTTGACCGGTTGTGGAACGCGGTATGGTGGTTCGGAAATGACTGCCGCGTTGTCGACTGGATGAAACTCGTTGCACTGGGCAGACGGTGTTAGGGAGCACCGAATTTCATTCCTTACAGCCTGCACGAGGGCCTCTGACGACTGAGCTTTCGTAACCGAAATTCGCTGCAACTCCTCAAGGACAATTTCTCTAATCATGTCTCGAAGAGTGGTCTGATCTGTTGCAGTCAGCGCCGCCGCAGTGGTCGGGGCACAGCTGGCTGGTCGGTTGTACTGGCGACACCGATCTTGGAGGGCTCGCTCTATAGCCGTAGCGTCCTTAATGAACTCACTCACGGTTTTAGGTGGGTTGCGTACTAAGCCGGCAAACACCTGTTCTTTGACACCGTGCATGAGATGCCGTAACTTCTTTGGCTCACTCATATCAGGGTCGGCACGGCGAAAAAGGCGAGCCATGTCTTCCGCAAACATAGCCACGCTCTCATTCGGCTTCTGGACACGCACTTCAAGCAGGCGCAGCGCATTGTCGCGTCGATCAGTTCTCGCAAAGGTGTCTACAAGCTGGCGGCGGAAGTCGTTCCATGTGGATAAGCTGGCCTCGTGGTTTTCAAACCACGTTCTAGCGTTGTCCTGAAGGGCAAAATAAACATTGCAAAGCTTGTGATCTTCGCTCCACTGATTAATCTCGGCCACTCGCTCAAACTGGTCAAGCCAGTCCTCGACATCTTCAAACGCTTCCCCGCGAAAGCACTCTGGCACCTTGGTGTTCTGAAGAGTCACCGGCGTAGGGTTGGGATGTGCCATGGCTTGGGAGACCTGATGGACTTGGTCGTTTGAAGAGTCGCTTGGCAGATAGTTGTACTCCGGGGCTAGGCCTAGAAGGCGGCGGCTAGCGCGATGTACAGGCGTGTCGATGTCTGGGATTCGCTGTGGACTGCCGGAAGGAGTCTTATGCATACCCAGCACCTCCACCAGTGTCACGTCTCGATTGAACGCCAAGGAGGACCCAAAGATAGGACGGGTTTAATAAATCAACCTGGACGAGTCTTGCGCTCCAACTTCCTTCTCTTCCAGGCTCGCGCTTGTGGGGCCCAGTCATCATCTTTGGCGTCGTCTTCTATGCGGCATTATTATTATTATTATTATTATTATTATTATTATTATTATTATTATTATTATTATTATTATTATTATTATTATTATTATTATTATCATTATTATTATTATTATTATTATTATTATTATTATTATTATTATTATTATTATTATTATTATTATTATTAGACATGCTACTCACTGATTTCTCTCTCTCCGTGACTCTTTTCGTTTCAGTTTCATTACATATATGTTTGTTTCTTCTTTAGTGCTCTATCTGTGTGTGTAAAACTTGTGTGTGCATATTTTTTTTGTGCTGCAGCACGAATACCATCCATTTGGTTGTTCCTGCGCATATTAAATAAACATTGACTGATTGATTGTTAGTAGTAGCAGTAGTAGTAGTAGTAGTAGTAGTAGTAGTAGTAGTAGTAGTAGTAGTAGTAGTAGTAGTAGAAGTTGGTTGGTTGGTTTATGGGGTTTAACGTCCAAAAGCAAATCAGGCTATGAGAGACGCCGTAGTGGAGGACTTCGGAAATTTCGACCACCTGGGGTTCTTTAACGTGCACTGACATCGCACAGCACACGGGCGCCTTGCTTTTCGCCTCCATCGAAAAGTAGAAGTACTAGCAGTAGTAGAAGTAGTAGTAGTAGTAGTATTTTAAACTCATAATACGGGTCCCCAGGCATTTGAGGCTGCCACATTTAAACGCTTTATGAAATCAGCTATGTGAATACACACCCTATCGTCACCAGTGCTTTGGCCAGCATGTGACTAAACACCGGGCCGAATTCAATGGGTCGGCGCCATCAGCGCTCTGCTGGCAAGTTGGATCAAGTGAGCCAGTATGAATGAAGATTGGAGGAGAAACAGAGCTGCTCCAAATGAAAAATATCAGGCCTCATAGAACGCGCCGTAGCGCCGCTGAATACATCGGCGAGCACCCCGTTGAAAGCTTTTCAGTCGCAGGAAATAGCTTATGGCAGTCATGCAAGGCAACATGGAGAGCCATGGTCTTTTGCGTTAAAACCAATGCATTCAGCCCTGGGGGACGTAGCAGTACATCGTCAAAGGAGAACAGTAAAGCGACGCGACTCCATGTTTTACCGAAGGAACCATTCACGAGCTTTCAAAACAACTGCTTATGAAATGGAAGACAGGCTAAACGAACTAAACGTGCGACAGTGCAGATAATTGAGGACAAGAACAGGGCCTACAGTGATTAAGCTAGAAGCAAAGTGCATGCACGCGAATGAACATCCGCAAGGGGAACTCCACGGTAGCCATCAACAGTGACGTGTCATACAAGCAAAGGCGGAGCTGAAGTGTCCCTAATCATTCATTTTGTATTCTCGCCTGTATTGTTTAATACCTGCTGCTCTGTGAAAGGAAAAAAATTGAACGGGACAGCACTGGGCATTGTAACATCCTCACGCCGGCCAATTTAGTGTCATTTTTTTTTTTTTTGAATGGCAGTCGTTTTGGTCTCATTAGCGACGTGCAACGCGAAGAATTTCACTGATATTCGCTGAATATCAACGCGATGTGAATTCGGCTGTACGCACTCTTTAAAACGCACTTAATCCTGTCCATGTACACAGTGAGCTTCCCTGTACAGCTGTGATACCGGATAAAATACCGGGCTCCCATTATGTCAAGAAACAATTACGGGGGACACCTAAGATTTGCCTTTCAGGGTATGGCATAGGATACCAGCCCACATATAAAGCCCGCTCTAACCAAGCCATGTGAACGTGCCTGCGTGGCCTAACCAAGCCGTGTGAACGCAACGATCCTGGCAAGTTGATTCTGATATCAGCCACCGTGTAAAAGGAGAGGCCTGATTTGACAGCTCCTGCCAAGCGTAACGTCAGACAACCCTACGTCCAGTTAATGCTCGGCCATGTCATCTTCCAGCTACCGCCATGCCAGCGCCTTGCTCGTGATTTTTCGCCCACAACACCGCTAACGCAATATTTTCGGTGTGTTGATGGTGAAAAACGTTTAAGAATTCATAAGGGGTGGAGGTATGCATTAACCGGATCTTTGAAGTCCGGCCCTAACAAATACTAGGTCGGGTCCTTAGTACAGGAACCTCAGTGGCGTCGGCCGCTGCCCGGGCGCGCTCGTCCAAGGCCTTTTGGGCCTGCAGGTCACAGCAGCCGAGCAGGATCACCTCCCAGTCCTCCCGAGTGGGGTTGGGGTGAGGAGGAATAGCTAGGTTGGATGGGCAAGCACACACCATTATGTCCGAAGACTTCTCCGCACAGGGCGGACAACTCTCCGTGAAGGAAGGATTAAAAGTTTCAGTGCTTTAGGGCAGAGTAGATTGTTGGTATAGAGACGGAGTAGAAGCTGCTCCTCCGTCTTAGATAGACTTTTACTCGGGTGAAAGTAAAGGCTATGACAAGATGATAATAAAGAACAATGGCTTTAAGAGAATACGCGGGTTCGAATTCGAGATCCTGATCTAGGGATCTCCGCCTCACGAGGAGCCTGTCGGAACGTCGAGCAAGGTTGGGCTACATACTTAGCCTATCGACTACTTCAAAATTGCACCAATACCGGGGACCGAAAAATAGTATGGGCTCCTGCTCATATGGGTCTTGAGGGAAATGAGGCCGCCGACGCCGCCGCCCGCTCACTTTGGGGTATCGCGTTATAAAAATTTCAAGTGAAGTAAAAAATACCGAAGGAAAAAGCGAAGTAAAAAAAAAATACGAAGTAAAAAATACTCTCCAATTTCTAGCATCTTCAGCATCCGAGCTGCGGTCGACGGAAATTAAAGGGACAGGGAAACGATAGAGAGAAGTATATAGAGGATAACGATACTTATTGCTGATGACATTGCCTTGCTAAGCAACTCGGGGGATGAACTGCAAATAATGATTGATGACCTAGACAGAAAAAGTAGAAAGGTAGGCTTGAAAATCAATATGCAGAAGACTAAGCTAATGTTCAACAGCCTCGGGAAGGAACAGCAGTTTACACTAGGTAGCGAAATACTGGAAGTAGTAGGCGAATATGTCTACTTGGGACAGGTAGTAACCGCAGATCCGGACCATGAAAAGGAAATAACAAGAAGAATAAGATTGGGATGGTGCGCATTTGGCAAGCACTCGCAGATTATGACTAGCAACTTACCGGTATCGCTCAAGAGGAAAGTATACAACAGTTGCATCTTGCCTGTATTCACCTATGGGGCTGAAACGTGGAGGCTAACCAAGAGAGTTCTACTTAAGTTGAGGACAATGCAAATGGCTATGGAAGAAAAAATGGTAGGGGTAACATTAAGAGATAGAAATCGTGCAGAGTGGGTCAGAGAAATAACTCAAGTTACCGACATTCTAGTGGAAATTAAGAAGAAGAAATGGACATGGGCAGGACATGTAGTGCGAAGAGAGGATAACCGATGGTCGCTGAGGGTAACAAACTGGATTCTAAGGGAAGGAAAGCGTAGCAGGGGGCGCAGAAAGTTAGGTGGGCGGATGAGATTAAGAAGTTCGCAGGGGTCAAGTGGATGCAGCTAGCACAGAACCGGGTTAAGTGGAGAAATATGGGAGAGGCCTTCGCCCTGCAGTGGGTATAATCAGGCTGATGATGATGATGATGATGATGATGATGATGATAGAACGGCCAGGGGATCGAAAGAGTTTTGTACGCTATTTACAAGATATAAAAAGGTGGGAAAATTGACGTCGCTCGCACGCAACAGCGCATGCGCTGTTTGAAACCAAAAATGGTAAGGGGACGCTCTAGCTTCGCCTTAGATACACAGCGCCTGAACAGTCTTCTTTTTTTTTATTTCGCAGTTTATATATGTGTCGTTTAAGTTGCTACTTTTAGAAAAGAAGGCACGGTATTGTCTCACTTCTCTGTGGACACCTAGCTGTGTATAGGTTTACAAATAACGGCATACATTGGTAGTACATATATTTGTCATCGGTTCGGATCACTATCGTAAACTACGCGGGTGCCTTTGACTTAACTAGCAGATAGGGCGGTGCTAAATGGGAAGCGAATTGGTTATGACCCCGCCCTAAACGCTAAACAGGAAACGTTTGTTTTACAGTTTTATTTCAAAATTACACAACTGTTTATTCCGAAATGTTTACCTATGCATTTTTACACGAAATTACGTGATTGTTTTTGTCTCACACGTTTTTCAACTCGTTTTGAATTCTCTGGTACGGGGACTGTTTTTCGACCGAACGAGCCCCATACGCTGTCGAATAACAACAGCGCGCTGGTCCTCATTGAAACTTACATAACATTAAAAATACACTCTATAGACATAGTAGCGTGTACGTAATCTCCTGTCGCATGTTTTACGGGATTTCGATGTATTCACTATTTTCGCTCGCTTGAATAGACTCCAAAGACTTTCTTGGTTCGGATGAACATCCATTTATATCCCTTCCCATATTCCGGGCTACAATGCGCCTCCAGGTCATATGAGTGACAGCTTCATTAATAATGCTAACAGCTGTCTTGTTGGCGCTCTACTGTGAATACTACGCTACAGCTTTGAGCTTTCAAATGACTCACTGTTACGACATGACCTTCATTACTGAAATCAGTGAAGCAAAATGTGTTCAATGGGTTGCAAGAGGTAAACAGAAATCAATACACCTATCAACGCACACAAGCTGTTGTTTCCTTCAGCTGCCACCTGTCTCATATTACTCCACAGGTTAAAGTAGCTAGTAATTGATCACTTAGTTCTACGTCCGATGTAATTATCACAGAAACCTTTGTTCATGCTGTTCCTTCTTCTTTGCAAGAAAAGTAATTTCAAACATCATTACTACATAAAGCAAGTCTCTAATACATAAGAACTTCGGCACTCGTCAACTGTTATGCTTAAAGCTAAATTTGGAATACAGAAAAGATAGCAGGGAGGCCAACAAAAACTTATGGAGGCACTTAAGACCCTTCAAGAGTTATGAGGCAAAAATCATTTCGGGGGTGGTTCTACTGTAGGGTCTATTTGACAGAACCCCGCCTACCACACAGCGCAGGAGCAGCTTCTTCCATGCCAGATCTGAGGTCTTCCGTGCCGCTTGGTCTTCATAACTGGCGGCAGATGGCGTGCACTAGGCTCCCTCCTTTGCCTCCTAGTTGCCGAGGTGATGGCGTCGTCGTCGCTCTCCTACGTTACTATGGAAACGGCGGTAACACTAGAAAATACCTAGGATATGTTTATCACGTTCCCGGCGTGGCGTAGTCGGTTAACGCGCTCGGCCTGTGATCGGAGGGTGAGAGTTCAATTACCGGTGAAAGATGCTTATTTTCTTAAACATTACACTAAACCACGTGGAATCTCGCGGACAGATCTGGCCGACGCGAGATTTTCACCATCAGCCAAGTAAGGTTTCACCTTAAAAAAAAAAAATGAAAATCACGAACAGCGCATGTAAGTGGTTCCCCTAGCCACCACTCTATGACAGCTTGGGCCGTATCAGCCACCAGCGAGCATACGCCGTCGGGTACAAGTTAATGCTTAAATGGTAGCTTCTTTATCGCTACGGCACTGCCCTTTGCTGGACTTTTGAAGCCTCTTATAAACTACGGGATATGGGTTTTACCCTTTGCAGCAAGTGGAGAATGCAGGTTTATGCCGTCTAAAAGTTCAATATACGAAGTAAGAGAGAGAGAGAGAGAGCCTTTAATGAAGAACAGAAATTTCAGCCTGCGTGTAAATTTCGCTGACATGCTACTCTGTGTAGGAAGGGGAACTGGGGAGGAAAAGATTGAAAAAGAATCATGAGGAGATTAAAAGAAATGAAGGGGGAGAATAAATGCGTCAATTAAATTCCTTGTAAGGTGTTTCGTGGAGTAATGATAAATCGTGGGGGTATGGAATAATGGTAGTTCACAGCATGACAAATGCCTGAGGGTAACATTCAAGGTGCACCTAGAGTTTGTCTAAAAGTTCAATTCCTTTAAATACGTAAATAAAATTTCATTGTGAGTCTTTGTTGCCTAGGGAGGCTAAGAAACCTGAAACAATGTCCATTCTTAAAGGCACTGGGGAGAGCTTTTCCATGCTATGTTCGTATTACGCACGCTCGTCAGCGTACGCAGGAGACTCAATTAGGATATGTTGCACAGTTTCAACCGAACTACAGTTGTCACAAAGCGGACTGTTCATTTGACCAAAACGGCATCTCAAGCTATTTGTATATGCACAGTTTAGGGGAAGTTGGGGGTAAAATGTTTCTAATTGGTGAGGAAATTTCGGAGGAAGTCTTGGCCTTAGATGCGGGTCAATCGAGTAGCGAAATTGATAGTGATTTGTCGGTAGGCTCCAAAGTCGATACTTTGCTTCGGCAGCAAATGTTTTAGCCAGTTAGGATGCATCAGATTTCGTGAAGAAGGTCCGAATGTATCTTTGATGTTGGTGGCCTTTACGAGCTGCTTCATCGGCTTTTTCATTGACTTTAATGCCACAGTGGGCTGGTATCCACTGAAATGTTGCGCTGTGGTTTGCGGCAATAGCCAAATGATAAAGATACCCGATGTCAGGGGAAACAGGCTCATTATTGGTTTTGTTTAGCAGGTTACACAGGATTTGCAGAGATGCTCTGGAATCCATGAAGATAACCCATCGTCCGGGAGACTGGCGTAGGATATATATATATATATATATATATATATATATATATATATATATATATATAGGAAGGGGGTTGAAGCTCGAATGGGTCCGGTAGGGCATAGACTTAAGGTAGGTGACACACGGTAGAAAAAACAACAATTTATTCCGACGTTTCGGCCGGGGTCCGGCCTTTGTCAAGGAATGTCATTCCTTTGTCATTCAGGCCTTTGTCATTCCTTGACAAAGGCCGGACCCCGGCCGAAACGTCGGAATAAATTGTTGTTTTTTCTACCGTGTGTCACCTACCTTAAGTCTATATATATATATATATATATATATATATATATATATATATATATATATATATATATATATATATATATATATATATATATATATATATATATATATATATAGCTCAGCTGTCGCAAATGGCGTCTTCCGCGGCAGCCGGTAAGACAGGGCATGGTTTGTTGATGGCACATAAAGGCCACCGGAAGAGGTGTCTTGAATAGTTGAACCGTCGGTGATTATGTGGGTGTACTGTGTACATTCCTTGGCTAAATAGGCGACAGCGGCTTGCAGAAGCGCAGCCTGTGGCATGTGGCTCTTCGCATCCACACCAGGAACATACATACACACCTTTAGAGACGATAATGTCCATGGGGGAAAGGTGAGTGGTAGTAGATTTCGTGGCTGAGTAATAGTAGGGAGAGGCAGAAACTGTACAGCTTGACCAAAGCCAGAGTTGCAGTGAGTTATGTGGACATGTTTTAAGAAGTGCTTCTTCCATTGAAGGACATGTCGGAGATGGGTGCGCATATTTTCTTGGGCGGCAATCACATCTAGCGGGAGACATCCTGCTTCCACACGTGTGCCTGATGCAGAGGATCCCTTTGAGAAGCCAAGGCATGTCAGCGAGCAGTTGTTCCGCTTGGTTTCTAGAATATTCTGGCCTGTTGTAGATAATCTTTGAAGAACCTGTAAATAGCAGCGGAACGCTCCTTTAACGTAGCCCTTTCAAGGATAACCATTGATCGGCAGTTGCTGCCCCATCGTGCTCCAGCCATGAGTCTGAAAACCTGTGACATTGCAGTAATTCTCTTGCAGAGTTTTTTTATCTGAGGTGGCCAAGAGAGATTACTGTTGGATTTTCGGGAGCATTCCAAACCAGCGCCTCTTTCTCGCCTCCGTATTTCACTCCTCTCCTCATTCGTCACGTAGTCATGACAATGCCCAAGACAGCAAATGTAGTCTGGTGTTGCATTTAACTCTTTATTGTGCTGACTTACACCCTAAAATTAACTGATCAAATTGACGGCGGTGATAAGAGTAGGCATGCTTGTCAGTTGTCGAACTACGAATTCCCGCAGCCTTTCGCAGCGCTTAGTTCAAAGTCGGCGAAGGTAAGCCTACACAAACCCCGCAGAAATTGACAGGAGCAACTTGGACCATTGTGGAAACAGACGCGAGTGGCTGGAATCATTTGAAATACATTCCGGCACACCTTGCCCGAGAACGTAAATTGGTTTAGTTTGGTTTTGGGGATTTAACGCCTCAATGCGACTCAGGCTATCAGATACGCCGCAGTGGAGGGCTCCGTAAGTTTCGTCCACGCTAGCCTGTTACCGAATTTTTATCCGTTGTGGGCCGTCGTTGCGCCCGCCGCCGCTCCGGTGGTGGACGACGGCTGTTGTTGCGGCGCGCGTCTTTCTTTCCCTCTTTTTTTTCTGTCTTCTCTATTTTCTCTTCTGTCTGCACGAGGCACGGGTTCGAACCCGACCTCGGCGGCTGCGTTTCGATGGAGGGGAAACGAAGAGGCGTCCGTGTGCTGTGCGATGTCAGCGCACGTTAAATATCCCCAGGTGGTCGAAATTACTCCGTAGCCCTCCACTACGGCTCCTCTTTCTCTCTTTCCACTTTCACTCCCACCTCCATTCCTTACGGCGCGGTTGAGGTGTCCACAGAAAACAAGTGAGACAGTTACCGCGCCTTTCCCTTCCTATAAATCAATCATAGGTGGCTCAGATACAGAGCCAGTAGCAGGCCCGTGCATTTTCTTTTCCTTCTTCCTACAGCACAACAACAACAAATGAGTCCTTCATTGTGCCCTTTATCGGCCCCCTCTAAAAAAAGTGAAGCGACATGGCTCTAAACCTGGCTGCTGGTAAAACATGTTTCTGTACAATCCGCAACGACCCTTCTTTTTCTTGGCCTTCTTCCGCTGCCTCCTTCATCTGATGCTTACTATCCGCCGTGGAGTCACAGCGGCTACTGATGAGCGCCCGAGTGATAGGCGAGCAGCAATGAACGCATTTTTGTGATATCAATGCCCGTTAACAATGTCGAAGAAATCCTGTTTTTTAATGCATTAAATGAGGCCTCGTTTATATGTATGGTTAAGCGTGGCTACCTTTGCAGAATGAAGTAATCTCATAATTCTAAACATCATTGTAATAAAATAATTCCTCTTTCTACATAAAACGAAAGCTATCGCACTGAACGAGCGTCCCGGGTTGGCCGAGGGATACAGAGCGCTTTTCGCACGACATAAGCGGCAGCGTTTCGAGTCTGAGGTCAACTGTGTCCTCTTTATGCGCAGTAGTTTTTCTTTTTACAATGTTCCTACGGAACCCTACAAGTGGCGGTATTCAATGCCATAACGGCCATGTAGGCCCGTTAGTAATTGTGTGATGATATCGGAAGTGTTTTGCGGTGCTTGAATGGCCCGCTATATAAGATATGTAGCTGCCAGAGGTAAAAATGTGAAGGCAGAAAGAAAAAAAATGGACGTTTTGGATTATAACAGCTAGTGTTTCCTCATTCCTTTTCTTTATTCTTTCTTTTTTTTTTTAGGCAGAAAAAATGCAAGAAAGATTAAAAACTTTCTAATTCGATTTCAAACTTTTATAAATGCTTGCTTTCAGTTTATACTGGTTTTCGCTTTGGAAACCACCGCAGTGTGTCGCAGTGAAAGACCAGAGACCAGAGAGTCGTTAGCATGTAAAAACGCTAACGTCACTAAAAAGCAATGGAGACTCCTGAGCGAATTCCTCGATTCACCCTGCGCTAGCAATGCCCCTATTAAAATTAATTTCAATGATACTGTGCACACTGAGCCATTTGACATCGCGAATGCTTTCAGTGACTTCTTTTCTGAGCCACATAACCGACTTCCACATCCGCCGGAGCTAGATTTGAAACGCACTAATCAATCTTTCTTTCTTTTTCCTGTCTCCCCATGTGAAATCGAGTTGATTATTAATAGCCTCAAGGACGCCAGTCCTGGACTTGATAACATATCCTTACGGCACCTGAAACTTGTTGCTAATGTAGTTTCTATACCACTTTGTCATATTATTAATCTCATCGTAAAGAATGGCGTTTTTCCTTCTTGCCTTAAGATAGCGAAAGTCGTTCCGGTCTTCAAGAAAGGTGACAGACAAACAATATCTATCGTCCAATATCTATGTTATCATCTCTTAGTAAGGTAATTGAGAAATTAATAATCAGTCGCTTAGACAATTATCTAAATAAATTTATTATTATTACCCCCTGTCAGTTTGGTTTTAGGTCCGGCAGTTCCACTAACTTGGCTCTTATCTCTTTGACCTAATTTATTAAGCATGGCATTGACAATGGCGAATTTGTTGGTTCTGTGTTTTTAGATTTCACAAAAGCTTTTGATACAATTAACCATTTGATTCTGCTACAGAAACTAGAATGTTATGGCATAGTAGGCCCTGTATCGCTCCTTCTGAAAAGCTACTTACATGATCGTAAACAAACAATTAACATTAATGGAACTACCTCTCTAGATCAACCTATTAACCAAGGTGTTCCTCAGGGGTCTATTTTAGGATCCTTACTGTTCATATTATATATTAACGACCTTCCTATTTGATTAGTCCAACTCACTGTGTTTTATACGCGGACGATGCTACCGTGTCATTATCTAACAGGTTCATTGATGATCTTACCGTTGATTTGAATACCGTTTTGAGTAACATAACAATATGGTGTCTTAGTAAGCACCTGGTTATTAACCCCGCTAAAACAAAGTTTTTAATCTTCAAAAGTAGCCAGAAAATCCTTGTTTGCACTCCTTCGTTAACCTTCTGTTCTTACACTATTTCAGTTTCCGATAACACTAGCTTTCTGGGCGTTATTCTTGATTCTGCACTTAAATTCTCAGCCCACCATCACTCATCTGAAAAAAAAATAAAATCTATGTTTGGCATCCGAGCTCTCATTAAAGCACGCCCATGTTTTCCTTGTTACATTCTCTTATCTCTGTATTATGCTTTCATTCACAGTCGCCTCACTTACGGGATTGTCGTTTGGCGAAATACAACTGCCATTTATCGTCTGCACAGAATATACAAAATCAAGGACATCCACATTATCACCTGCAGTACTTTTTCCACTAGCGCTTGTCTCTTATTATATGAACATCATATCTTATCAGTCCACCAGCTCTTTCAGTATCACCTTGTAATCGTGTTCTTCAAGCTATCGAATGGCAGCTTGCATTTCCAGTTGGTTAATCCGTTACTACTTTCGAACTATAACTCTACAAGATTTGCAGCGAATAGCAATTTACTACTCCCGAAAGTTCGTACTAATTTTGAAAAAATGACATTTTTTGCAGCCATTTCATTCTGGAACTCATTGCCTTTATCACTGAAAACTTATATGTCCTTGCCCACATTTAAGAGTAACTTGAGGGAATATTTGTTGAATTGCTGATGTTTTATATTTTTTTTATGTCTGATACCTGTGTTAGTGCCTTTGTTTTTGCGTAAAAATACTGATTTGCCATGTTTTGTATATTATAACCTTTCGCTAACTTTGCTGTTATTATTTATTTTGTTGTAGTGATCTCTCGAAGGTCCCGGTGCAGTCTTATGACTATGGGACCCTCCTCTGTATATTTATGCATTTTGTAAGTGTGTTCAATCTAATAAACTTTCACTTTCACTTTCAAAATGTCATCACCTGTTTGTAAGCTTTTATCGGGTTTAGCGTTCCAATTTGGATCTGTCTATGAGAAACGTAGTAGAAAAAATATTTGAATAATTTTGATTACATGGGAGTCTTAAGGTGCACTGAGATCCGGCAGCACACGGACGCATTACGCCTCGCCTCCATCAAAACGCGGAGGACAAAAAAAAAAAAAACAATTTTTTTTTTTTTTGCTCCGCAGGCTTAAGGGGATTAAAGGAACTGAGTATACCGAAGAGAGCGGCGAGGTACCCATGTAAGCCATTGCCTTGCCAGCTGGCATCCGATGATGTCTCGCAAGCAGATTGTAGCTGTACAAGGAAGATTGAAAAATCCAGGCATTACTCTTGACAAATTCGAAAGCGCCACTGCTTCGCTCGTTTCATTTTCTTTCTTCTCTATTTACGCTTCTGCACAGTGTGCAATGAGAGAGCTACCCTCAACCATATACTCTGGGGATGCAAGGAGGACCCCCCACCTCAAGAATTAGGAGAAATTCTGCATCCAGATGACTGGGAGGTCCTGCTGCGCAGCTCGGACCCGTGCATACAAGACCGGATCTTCAAGCGCGCCTACGAGGTCGCTAACAGGATTGACCTGCTGGCCTTCTAGTAGGGCAATGTAACTCGGCCCTATATAACTATCCGGCTTAATAAAGGTTTCTTCTCTCTCTCTCTCTCTCTCTCTCTCTCTCTCTCTCTCTCTCTCTCTCTCTCTCTCTCTCTCTCTCTCTCTATTTTCGCTTCTGTTCACACGAGGCAGCGGAGATGGCTCAGCTACAGAGCCAGTAGCAGGCCCGAGCATTTACTTTTCCTTCTTCTTACAGCCACAACAACCATATCCGCTGCGGGAGGTGGCGGCAGGGCTGGCTGCTCCTGACCCTGATACGGCTGAGACGAGTAAGTCATCGCCGCTTGCGGCGGGGTCTAGCCTGCCACCGAATTTTTATCTGTTGTAGGCCTTCATTGCACCCGCCACCGCTTCGGTGGTGGACAACCGCTGTCGCGGCACGCGTCTTTGTCTCCCTCTTCTTTTTCTTTCTTCTCTATTTTCGCTTCTGTCCGCACGAGGCAGCGGAGGTAGCTCAGCTAACAGAGCCAGTAGGAGGCTGGTGCATTTTTTTTTCCTTCTTCCTACAGCCACAACAACAACGCTGCGCGAGAGACTTCTGAAAGACGTCGCAGATACGATGCCAGACACTGCTTTGTGAGCTTGTCAGTTTCCTCTCCAGGCCTGCTTCTCTGCCCGTTCGTACGTGATGCTGAATTCAACGTTGGTTTTGTTAGTTGACGCCTTGTCTTTGTCGGGACCGCTGATGCCTTCCGTCGAGCGACGGAGCCGCAGGCCAACGCTACCGATGGGATCCCGAACCACATTTATTATTTATTTATTTCATAAATACTGCCGACTGCCCTTTGGCGGTCAAGGCAGGAGTGCACAAAGAAAAAAAGAAAAAAAATTACAAAGTAGTAACAACCAAATAACAGCAACACAGGGCGATTACAGTACGAGAACAAAATTCAATAAGACCAACGGGAAGCAAAAAAGTACAGGCAAATCATCCGACGTCAAACAGACTAAGTGAACAGAATAAAAACAAGGTAATCGAAATACACTGTGTACTAGACGCGCTACTGCGATACATGAGCCGAAACAGCAGACAAGAAAGATTCTGAAGATACCAGGTTGGTGATATCGCTTGGCAGTCGGTTCCATTCGGTTAAATTAAATTAAATTGGTTCACAGGAAGGGAAAGGCGCAGTAACTGTCACACTTGCTCTGTGGACACCCGAACCGCGCCGTAAGGGAAGGGAGGAAGGTGGGAATGAAAGTGGAAAGAGAGAAAGAGGAGCCGTAGTGGAGGGCTACGGAGTAATTTCGACCACCTGGGGATCTTTAACATTCGGTTCCATTCGGAAACAACTGGTGGCAGCGGTGGGATGAACTAGGCGAGGCCGGGGTCTAACAGGATGTAGGGCAAGCCCCAAAATGCCTACAGTAGATAGCCCTAGTCCTGAGCAGTGGAAGGACCTTCTAGCCGGCTCGACGTGCGGCATCAGCTCATGCTGGTGCCGCGAGCTAGAGCCGCTGCTGAGGCCAACGGACTCCTGGACAGAGGACTGCCGACCACCGCTCTTTCCTAACCAACTACCCCTAACCCCCCCCCCCCCCAAATTTTCCCCAATAAAGTTTATCAATGAATCAATCAATCTCTGATTGGTTTACAGGGAAGGAAAGGCGCGGTGTCACACTTGTGTCTGTGGACACCTGAAGTCTCAGAAAGGTGAAAGGTCAAATCGGCTTCAGACATCGGGGTGGTAGTGCTGCAGAACCTAAAAAAGCAGTTAAAAAAGTTAAATTGGTTCACAGGAAGGGAAAGGCGCAGTAACTGTCACACTTGCTCTGTGGACACCCGAACCGCGCCGTAAGGGAAGGGAGGAAGGCGGGAATGAAAGTGGAAAGAGAGAAAGAGGAGCCGTAGTGGAGGGCTACGGGGTAATTTCGACCACCTGGGGATCTTTAACGTGCGCTGACATCGCACAGCACACGACGCCTCTTCGTTTCGCCTCCATCGAAACGCAGCCGCCGCGGTCGGGTTCGAACCCGGGAACTCCGGCACAGTAGTCGGGCGTCTTACCACTGCACCACCCCGGCGGGGCAACAACGCAGTTCACAATGACCGCTTGAAGGGCTCCGCTACCATTTCAATTATAATTTCGCCCTCAATTATAATTTTGCCTTGAAACTACTTTCCCGCTCTCATAAACAAAAAACTAAAGTAAACGGCGAAAGGGAAGGGGGGGGGGGGGGAGGCGAACGAACTGTCTACAAAAGAGGCAAGCAGATTATTTCGCCTTGTCTTCTAAATGACGCCCCAGCCGACTATTCCCTTCCTCCTCGTATCTCCTGCAGGGGCTGTTACAAAGATAAGACAGCAGCAGGAAAACAACGAAAACAGAAACCTGGTCGAACACTCGTCACTTTGCGGCCAAGGCACACACTATATAGCAGGAAACCCAACGCTATGCTTCCCGGAACTGCCACCACTGTTGGAAGCTCTCGAGGCAGATTTTTTAGGCGAAAGCCTTTACTGGCTCACATTGTCGCCCCTTAAGTCATACTATAGCTGTCAATCATTCTTTCTTAGCCAACCCGCGCACGTGACAAACGCATCTTCTCCTTGTATACCGTCATGCCAGCGCGGTTACCATGGAGACCGCCGCTGCTATAGTTAGTGGTAGATAGTAACCGATAACTAGTTAGTGGTAGTCATTCATAGTAACAGTAATGATGATAATGACAGAGATGACTGTGACGTTATCCCCTGGTGACGTCGTGACAAGTCGTGACGTTGTGAGCGCATGTGAAGTCATTATGACGTCACGGCGGGCGTCCGATCCAGGCGTCCGTGAGGCGCCTTTTATTTGGCGCTACTTCGAACGCTGCGCCACCATGCATAGTATCTGCGACGCTTCAAATTGGTTTACAGGAAAGAAGAGGCGCGGTATCTGTCACAGTTCTCCACTGATTTGTTTATAGGAAGGGAAAGGCACGGTAATTGTCTCACTTGTTTTTCTGTGGACACCGCAACCGCGCCGTAAGGGAAGGGAGGAAGATGGGAGTGAAAGTGGAAAGAGAGAAAGAGGAGTCGTAGTGGAGGGCTACGGAGTAATTTCGACCACCTGGGGTTCTTTAACGTGCGCTGACATCGCACAGCACACGACGCCTCTTCGTTTCGCCTCCATCGAAACGCAGCCGCCGAGGTCGGGTTCGAACCCGGGAACTCCGGCACAGTAGTCGGGCGTCTTACCACTGCGCCACCCCGGCGGGGCTCACAGTTCTCCACGGACACCTCCGAGCCGTAATTAAAAGGAGGAAGGTGGGAGGAAAGAAAAAGAGACAAAAAAAGTGCCGTAGGAGGGCTGCGGAATACTGCGCAATAGTGGCTTTCGCCTCATAGCACTTTAGTGGTCCAAAGTGCCCCCTAGAATTCTTATTACCTTAGGTGGTCCCAGACATCAGCCTCGGCAGCTTGCACTCGATAAATATCGCTTACACGAGGAGCATTTCTGTCTATCCGCCCTTACTCCCGTGATTACTATCCGTGATACCAAGGAGGTTATATTTATATATAACCTCCTTGGTAAGCACTCACTACTTTGCCCTCACCTCACGCAAAGTACAGAATACCGCGGCGTGCTTCTTATGTCCTGCGTTTTCTGCCTTTTGCGGGAGAGCGTAGAACCCTGTGTCGCAGAAAAGCCGATGTCAAAGAACGTTTTATTTCAGACAACACCGTTACAGTTGCGAACGGGACCGACCAAAAGCCTGACGAAGAGTCTGCCTCTTCTTACTACAATTTAACAGCACAAGACATTCAAAGCAGATGACACAGACTCAGTGCATATTCATAATGGGTCATAATGAAAAGCCTTTATAGTGGCGAAAGAAAAGCACAAAACGACAGGTGAATAGAATCGTTACGCTTAGTCACAATAGGTACAAAACGATGCAAATTTTGCAAGCTTGCAAAGAATTGCTGTCATAAATAATATTTAAAGCAGGATGATGATCACTAAAAACAATTAGAGCACTGCAGAATCTACATTGGAGTAATGCGAAAGCACGGACGCTGCTGTTGGTTGCTTCTGGTTGATTCAAGTGAAATGTGGATTTAATAGTTGGTTTGAACGTCTAGCGCAGCCAGTAATTCGGGCACAGCAGAATCGAATTGCCAGCCGCAGGGCACAGCTTCAGCGCGAGAGATGGGCGCCGGAGACAAGCGATGGTGATGGCGATGCCGCAGCGTTTCCCGTTCTTTGTCTTCTTTACACTAGTAGCCTAATTCACTTCTTGTTTGCCCA